>NC_057866.1:46471388-46810555 GCF_019393635.1 Dromiciops gliroides
CAGTATCTTTGCCAAGAAAACTTCAAAATTGGGTAATTAAGAGTCAGACCCAACCAAAAATGACTAAACAACAAAGGTTTTTTGAAATACATGACTCCCTCTTTTTCTTGGTATGCCTTCTCTGCTTATAGATCTCTAGACAGAAAAATCAACCTAAATCATTCAGACACATAGAAGCACTAGAAATAATGAGCCTTTCCAAGTCTTTGTCTCCAATGTGGGTCTTCCTTAGCTATTTAATGGGCTTGCTATATAATGACACATAATGCTTTTGAATGCCTTGTTTTCATTTCTCTCCTTCTAAATAGTGGCTGGTACACTCTTCCAACAAAATGTGCTTTTGATTAGGATCTTTGTTATTTTTATTCTATACAAAAAAAAAAAAAAGAGCCTGCTTTGCCTGAGTTAAATATGTTCCTGATCAAGGCTGCATTCGGAACAGCTATGTAGTGCTGCTTCATTTCAAACACTGCCCTCAAAATTTCACATTTTAAAATTATCTGAGTTCATGGGGTTTTATAAAACAATAAATGGTTCAAACAGCCTGTTTGTTAGCCAACTATCCATCTGCCTCGGCATACTTCAAATCTGGGTGAGAATGTAATGTTGGATTAGATAGACATTATGACCATCGGATGGGGGATATATCTAATTGGTATAGGAATAAAATGATTAGGAATCCAATCCTGTTAGAAGCTGTAACAATGATGATTATTGAACTCTAATTCTTCAGACCCAGTGGCCTCCTTCAAAAGAGGAAGTGGCAGGAACCACAAAGAAATTACTCCACTAACATGAAACATTAGCACATTCTGGAGGGAAATGTGAAATAAAAAGAAGTAGCCAAATGAGAAATTATGTGAAAAAGGCCCATGGTTTCCTTTACAACTTATTTAAAGAAACAACTTCATACGAATAGGTTAAGAATGGGGAGGAAAGCCTCACTTAACATGAACAGCCTGAAATAATGGTTCACTGTCAATTTCGGTCAGGATT
The DNA here is from genome assembly GCF_019393635.1 of Dromiciops gliroides. Lineage (NCBI taxonomy): Eukaryota > Metazoa > Chordata > Mammalia > Microbiotheria > Microbiotheriidae > Dromiciops > Dromiciops gliroides. Next base: position 46,472,385 of record NC_057866.1, read on the forward strand.
TCTGTCACTATACTTGTGAAACTGTCGGGTTCTTGGTTAACAATGACAGAATCCACTGTTCCTTTTAATGACTGACACAAATTACTAAAACATAAATCACATGGGGAATAATTATCTCAGAATGTAGTTCTTTGGTGTTTTAAAGGATGGATGATCCACCTATCCATTCAAGTATATGTGTATTCTCTACACTGGTACATTTTATAACCCATTCCATATCTTCTCCTGTGAATCACTTGACTATATCCTGCCATAAATCCTCTGTAAGAGTTCAATCCAACATGCTTAGAGTACTCCTCTAGATACCTATACAGTATACAGGACCCACCCCCTTTTCCAGTAATATGTCTCTGATTATTTCTCTTATACCACTTCTGTTGGGGACTACTTCATAGGTAATATGAGGCAACCAGCCAAACGATAAGCATTAAATAGCTTCCATGTGCCAAGCATAGTGCTCAGAACTGATAACACAAAAAATAAATTGGGACAATCTTGACCATAAAGAAGCTTACACTTTACTGGATCTTCCACAGACATACAGGTAAAGGTAATGTGTATGCCAAGTAAATGAAAAGTAATTTAGGGAGGAGAGGCACTTGCAGCCAAAGAGAATGAGAATGGTAGAAGCTTATAGTCAGTGTTCAACATTTGAGCTCAGTATTGAAGGAATCTAAAGTTTCCAAGAGGATGAATGAATGAATGAAAAAGAAGTTCATTCTAGGCAAAAAGCTACAGCGTATGTAAAAGCATCTATGATGGAAAATGGAATAAAGAATGCAAGGAATAACAAGAATATTTGCTTGGCTAGACCTCAGTTTGGATGAAGGGGAATTATATGCAACAAATCTAGGTAGGCAATCTGGAGCCAAACTGTAAAGGCTTTTAAATGCCAATTTCAGAAATTTACATTGTAGTCTATAGGTTTTAGGAAGCTTCCAGGGTTTCTGAGCTAGGAAATGACCAAGTTGAGATATATACAAGGTGGGCCAAAAGTCATGAAGGGGGTTGTTTTTTCGTAACTTTTTGACAATTATTTTTTATTTTTTTGTTATTTACAAGATTTGATTTTTCACACATAATGTAAATTCATTTCTAATATATGCTACATATGATATTATGGTACTATAAATTAAAAATAAAAAAGAGTTATGAAATATTTGTGACTTTTGGCCCACGCTGTACTTTAGGGTTATCTCTTAGGTCCTTGGGAACAGATTGGATCCCATAATGACTAGGGTCATACTTACATTTAGAGCGTGAAGGGCATCTGATACAACCCACTTATTTACAGGTAAGGAAAGTAATACTAGAGAAACTAATGATATTTCATCATAAATGGAATATAGAGACTTGTGCTTGTGATTTGCCCAAGGCAAACAGTAAGCACCAGAGGCAGAGTTGGAGAAGAGAAAAGTTTAAGGCATGGAGACTATTTAGAAAGATATTAAAATAGTCGAGATGAAAGACCAAGAAGGAACCAGAAAGATTTCTATATCAGTATATATATATATACCACAGGAGTTATAGAAGAAAGAGATGTTGTGAAAATAGAATTTTCAAGATTTGGCAAGTGACTGGGTATGGAGAGGGTTGAGAGGGCAAGCAAGGAGTTGAAGGTGATTCTTTTTTTTTTTTTTTAATTTAGTGAGGCAATTGGGGTTAAGTGACTTGCCCAGGGTCACACAGCTAGTAAGTGTCTCAGGCCAGATTTGAACTCAGGTACTCCTGATTCCAGGGCCAGTGCTCTATCCATTGTGCCACCTAGCTGCTCCTGAAGGTGATTCTAATGTTGTGAATTAGGGTAACTGGAAGGATTGTGGTACCTTCCAAAAGAACAGGGAAGTTTGCAATTGGTGTATGTTTGGGGGAAAAGATATGGATTCTTTTGGGAATATGTTGAGTTTGAGATTCACGCAGAACATCCATTTGGAATTGTCTGAAGGGCTGTTGGTGATATAGGACTGGAACTGAGGAGAGAGACTTGTGTTTGACATTAAAAAAAAATATATGGGTTATCCTCTTGGGAAAGGACAGTGAAAACATAGGAGTGGATGAGGTGACCACAGCAGGCAATTCACAGGGAGAAGACTAAAGAACCCAAGGCAGAGTCTTGGAAGTTTGGATGCGGATCCAGCAAAACAGATTAATGTAAGAGAATCACATCATGAAAAGCCAAAGAGAAGAGATTATCCAGGAGGAGAGAATAATAAATAGTATAGCTATTTACATCTATTTTTTCAGATCATGCTGACCTTTAAGTCTATGAGACTCTAGTATGCTATGAGTAATAGTCATTTAGTACCAACACAAAAATATTGGTGTTAAAAAGTTTGGCCTTTGCTTCAAGAAGTGATTTGGGTAGTTAATATAGTAGTATATTTAAAAACACAAATTCTCAGGAGAGACTCTATGTTTAGAGTTACACTGAAAAGTAGAGCCAGGAAGCATAGGCCTGAATAAACTGTGTGAACTTAAACAATTAGTAATTAACATCTACTATATGCAATATGCTATGATAAGCTCAAATAACAGCAACAACAATAATAAAAATAATAATTAGTAATAATAATTTTTATTCATCAAGGTATTTCATAGACCACAAAGCATTTTTACATTAATTTTTGTGATTGAAATCACTTCTCTTCATGGACACCACAGTTTTCCCTCTGTGAAATGAGTGAATTGGATTATATGATCATTGAGTTCTCTTACAGTAATACTATTCCATGACTCCAAGGGGAGCCCAGGAAATGAAGCATGTACATTGTTCTCTGACCTCCTTCGATCAGCCAGCTTATACAACTCTATATAAAAAGTCTCATAAATACATAAATATAAACACATAAGTCAACTATGAAAGCTAGATGTGAAACTGTCCATTTGGGTTATTTCAGCCCAATATTCTCAATACAGAGGTAGGGAAACTGAGACCAAGAGGTATATGTATAATACATTTCAGTAACAGAAATTGTTGTGGTATTTCATCATAAATGGAAAATTTCATCATAGCCTTTGAGCATTTTAAAGATATTTCAGAATTTTAAAAGTTCCATGATTCTATCAGGGAAGAAATATTTTATGCTGATGCAATTAATATTTTTGTCTCATAATAAATAATACTTCTGGCACAGTGTCTATGTGACACTTGGCAATACACTTAACCCCATTGTTGGGAATCTAAGGCTAGATGTTACAGAGAAGGTGCCAACATGCATTGATTGAATGAGTATTCCCATCCAGGATTTCCTATTACAATGAAATGATAGGTCTTATACTTATCTCTAAATAATATGAATAAGAATAATAAATTGTAAACACAATAATAACATAAGGATTTGATATTTTGGAGACATGCAATACATTTCAAGTTGAGTTTTTAAAAGCCATATGCACAATATGGAAGGTTCCAGGACAGGTAAATGAGGACAAATACAGACAAACGATAGAGTCATTAAAGACAAAGCTACTTAAAGAGGCAGGTCAAGGGGCAGTGAGGTGGCACCATAGTGTCTGTTCTGGGCTTGGAATGAGGAAGACCTGAGTTCAAAATCTGCCTCACATATTTACTAGCTGTGTGACCTTAAGCAAGCCATTTAACTGCTGTTTGCTTTGGTGTCCTTAGCGATAAAATGGGAATAATAATAGCACCTACCTCCCAGGGTTTTTGTTATTATCAAGTGATATAATAATTGTAAAGTTTTTAGCATAGTGCCTGGCACATAGTGAGTGCTACTTAAATATTAGTTGTTGGGTTTCTTTTGTTTGTTTTTTGTTTGTTTTTTTGAGGCAATTGGGGTTAAGTGAATCGCCCAGGTTCACACAGATAGTAAGTGTCAAGTGTCTGAGGCCAGATTTGAACTCAGTTACTCCTGACTTCATGGCTGGTGCTCGATCCACTGTGCCACCTAGCTACACCTTTTTTGTTTGTTTTTTATTATTATTTTTACTATGCTTCTGATAAATGCTAAAGCCAGTAAATCATTAGCAAGAAAATTTGTAAATCTGAAATTCATGTGAAATCAGTGAAGTCTAATTTAAAAAATAAACTGGACAAATGTAGTGCTGGGAGAATGTGGATAGACAGTGGTTGCTCACCAACACACCTCCAAAGTCAGATATATCAATATGGGCTTTAAAAGGTGTTATACAAAACTCAAAACTACTCATTTAACCTAGGCTACACTCTTAATTTTTTTAACTTTTTCATTGGTTCCCAATTCATATAACAAACTGTTCTGCAACTCAGGTCTTAAAATTTTGTCTGGGACACTGGAAGTTTAAATGACTTGCCCAGGGTCTTACCACCTTTATGGGTCAAAGATGGTGCTTAGACACAGGTTTTGTAGATTCCATAGCTTGTTTGTATTCTGCTAGCTCAAGTATATAGTTCATAGTAATGATACCCAGAATGTATAGAACATTCCAAGTTTTGTAAAGCTCTATATATGCATTATTTCATTTGATCTTTACAATGATTATGTGAGCTTGGTAATATGATTCCCATCAACACTCCTGTCTTATGGATAAGGAAACTGAAGTTTAGAGGATTTAGCAGATTTGTTCAAGGTCATACAACTAGTAAGTGGCCTGAGATGGTATTTAGAGTTAGGTTCCCCTGAATTCAAGTCTGGTTCTCTAATTCTAACCATTAGGCTATACTATCCGTTCCATTAATACAAGCATAGCACCCCAAAGAATATAATTTTCCTTCTGCTATACTACAGTACATCTAAAATATTGCATTTAGTTCTGGCAGTTAGGAAGGCATTTTTTTTTCTTTTTAATGATAAAGAACTAACTTTCTAGTCTCTTGTTTTTTCTTTCTTTCTTTTTTTTTTTGTGGGGCAACAAGGGTTAAGTGACATGTCCAGGGTCACATAGCTAGTAAGTGTCAAGAGTCTGAGGATGGATTTGAACTACAGTCTTCCTGATTCCAGGGCCAGTGCTTTATCCACTGCACCACCTAGCTGTCCCCCATTTTTATTTTTTTAATTTTCCAAGCATTTGTTTTCTTTCTCTCATTTTCCCCTCAATTGAACCACAACGAAAAAGAAAATAAAATAGCCATATCAAATATCAGAGACCAGAAAATAAACTTCCACATTAGTCATGTTCAAAAAATGTATACCTTGCTTTCCATTTTAAGTTCATTACTTCTTTGGCAGGGTGGGGATAATAACAGTTTGCCTTCAGGCCTCTGGCATTGTGTTCTGCTAGAGTTCTAAAGACTTTGAGAGTTTGTGTTTTTTTCTTTATAAAAGTGTCATTGGAAAAATGTTCTAGTTCTGCTCACTTTACTCTTTAGAGGGCACTTATAAAGGGAATATGTAAACTGTTTCCAGAGGGGTATAACTGAGATGATAATAATTCAATTTATAAACATTGGTTAAGCACCCACTATGTGCTAGGCATGGTGCTATGCTAAACACTGGGGATACAAATAAGAAAAAGCATCTAGTGGAGGAAGACAACATACAAAAGGAAGCTGAAAAGGGAGGAGCATGGTGGGAGGGGGGATGTCAAATACAGGGACATGATGTTCTGTGGAGTCAAAACCAAGCAGAGGTGTTGATAGAAAGGTCCGGGTCCCAGATCTCTATGAAGGAAGGCTTTGGGAGGAGTTAAGTGCTCCACTCTTAAACACTCTAATTAGGGGAAGAGCCTACTGAGGAGGTCAGGAAGTTGTGGAATTTCAAAAAACTGAGTCAATTGGTAATGATGATGATATTTCACAAACGTGAATATCATATTGTGTTTGTTTAAATGACCTGGAAATATTTAGTGTGGAAAAGAGGAGACTTAGTGGCGATGGGATCAAAGTCTTCAGACATCTGAATTCCCATCATGTAGAAAAGGAATCTAACCTGTTTTACCTGGCAGCAGAGAGAATTAGGAACAATAATTATGAGTAAGGGAAGCCTATTTTGGCTAAATTTAAGGAAAAAAAAAACCTAAAAAATATACACCCCATAAAGCGGAATGGACTCTCAAAAACAGTGAGTTTCCCATCATTGGACATCTCATGGAAACTGACCAATCCCCTGTCAAAGACTTTAAGTAAATTTCTGCTCAGGTATGAATTGAACAATTTACCTCTGAAGTCCTTGAGGGAAAGCTAGGTTAAATCAGAGGGAATAATGAATCATGTGAAGTATCCTATATTTCAAGTTATAATTATGGAAGACATGGTCCTTGGCTCCAGTCTGATGAAAATATGCATTTTGAATTCAAATAATGTATTTCATTTTCATTTTTGTATCACCAGGAGCTAGGACAATGCCTATCATATAGTATGTGCTTAAAAAATATTTGTTGATGGAATGACTAATTCCAGCTCCTAAAATTCCCAGATTTAAAAGTATAATTACTGAAATATAAGCTTCTGGAAATTTTTTTTTAAATCCATCTGTCCTTGATGTCTAAAAAATTAAATAGGACAGTTTATAACAAAAGCCAACTACTGAGGTTCTGTAATTCTTATGCAAGTAACTGAGTAAATAACAGTTAAAAAAAAAAAGATAGACACGTAAAATTTCTGAAGCATAAATGTACCGTTGGTTGATTTTACAAATGACCTATTTAACAAATAGAGCTCACAAATAACACCTGTATGGCTGTATGTGTGTCTATCTATGTGTTTTCTTTAATTTCAGAAGCAAATTTATTAAATATGAAGAGTGTTGGATTTGGAGTCAGAAGAAGACAAGTTCAAATGCCAGCTCTCCCATTTACATATTTTGAAAAAAATAAGCTGCCAGGAGAACCTCCCCCTACCCCGGAGGGAACATTTAAAGTGAAAATGCCACCATCTGACTTGAAGAAACACTGTGATGAGGTGGGAAGAGAGCAGTAGTTGACAGTGAGGAATAATCCAGGTTTAAAGCCTCACTATAAGAATTATCATTACTCATGTAAGCCTGGGTGAAGCATTAACCACTTTGATCCACAGTTTCATCCCCTTTAAAATAGGAGTAATGATTGCTACGATAGCTGCCTCAAAGGATTGCTGAAAGCCTCAAAAGAAAGGGAAGAGACAAGGGGAGAAATACTTATTAAATGCCTACTATGTGACAGGTGGGGTCAGCTAGGTGCATAGTATGCTAGACATGAAATCAAAAGAAACTCACCTTTCTGGGTTCAAATATGGTCACAGACAATTACTAGCTGTATGACCCTGGACAAGTTACTCTTTTTGCCTCAGTTTCATCATTCTATAAAGTGAGCTGGAGAAGGAAATGGCTAACCACTCCAGGATCTTTGCCAGGACAACCTCAAATAGGATCACAAAGAGTCAGACATGACTGAAATGACTCAACAACAACAACAACATGTGCCAAGTACTATGCTAAGTGCTTTCTGAATATCTCATTTGAAGGCAATACATGTAGATGAAATTCTTTGCAACCTTTCAAAAGCCATATACCTACACAATAATGGATGTTGACCTTTATTTTTCAATTTCTATGACAGAGTTTTATCATGCTAAAATGGTTAAATACATAAATGGCAAAGAGTGAAGTGAGCAGAACAGAGAGAACATTGTATATGGTGACAGCATTATTGTTTTAGGAATGGCTTTGACTAAGTAATTTTGATTATTATAAATATACAAAACAAAAATAAAGGACATATGAATAAAAATGTTATCTGTATCCAGAGAAAGAACTGATAAATAGAAGTATGTATAGAATAATTTAATCTCTCTCTCTCTCCACACGCAGACACGCAGACACACACACACACACACACACACACACACACACACACACACAAACACTTGTGTCTAATGGTAGCTATCTCTTGAGTGGGGCAGGGGAGGAACTTTATTATATATTTAAAGGATTGGCAATCTGTACCCAATAGATTTGAACTTTCTATTTTATTACGGTGTTATGGAAATGTTTGTTTTATTCCATAAATTTAAAATAAAATAAAAATTTTAGAAGGAAAAACATAAATACTACCGTAAATAGTGTCTTCCTCCATTCACCCTGCCCCCAGGCCTCATGGTGTAGGAGAAATTATCATATTGGTTTGAACCTTCCTTCTCTGTTCACAGCTCTTACTATAATATAATATATGAAATAAATATAATACTTTAAAAATTCCATTTATAAAGTTTGCAGTCCAGTTTGCTTATAGAAGTTTGAAGAGTTGAAGCTTGAACCCAATTATGAAAAGGGATAGTTTCCCTCATTCTTGTTGTTTCTTCCATAGAAACAAACTCAAAATTGGCATTATGCTCAAAATGTTCCCTAATGTATGAATTATGTTAAACCAAATTTGTGTTTTTGAAACATGTGTTATAACAAAACTGACTGTACCTCTAGTTGTTGTTTCTGCCTGAGAAACAGAGAAAGAGAAATACATATTTTTTTTTTATTTGTAAGATTTTGAAATAGAAGGAAACAAATAAACACAATTGAGAAGAAGATTTTTACTACATAAGTTACTCTCTTAGTTATCAAAAAGTATTTTTCCTGCTGAGTTATTGTTCATATAACTCCCACAGAATTGGAAGCTAAGTAAGAAAGGGTGTAGTAGCATCCTCTAGACTTCAGCAAAACTTAAGTTGGATATGGAAGACTGGGGTTGGAATCTTGCTTTAGAAATTTGAAAGGTGTGTCACTTTCAGTAAGCCAATTAAAACATTTTCAGTCTCAAGTTTCCTCATTTTAAAAACAGGAATAAAAGTAGCATGTGCCTCCCAGGGTTGTTGTATACAAATTTTTTGGCTATAAGGTGAAAGCTCTCAGATGAGGATTAAACAAGGTAGAAATGCTGGTTTGATGATCAAATGAGGGAATTTAATGTGGGTTATGCTCATTTTAGTTGTTAAGTTAATAATTACAAACAAAATTAGAAGAGAATTGTGTAAAATGATTTATGAAAAATTAAAGCGCTATAAATATAAGATATTATTATTAAAAGGAAAATTAAGTAGCTCCAGCAGTTGCCAGCTCAGATCTATAAAGATATACCTTCTTATTTCCAACTCTTAGAATTCTTCTTTCCTTTAACACTAAAGAAACCCCACCTCCTAGAAGAGGATTGTCCTAATCCCCCAGCTCCTATCACCCAAATTGCCTAGTATTTATTTGATATATGTTCATATTTGGATACATTAGTTCCCCCAAAGTAATGTAAATTTTGTGAGGACAGGGATGGTTTCATTTTTGCTTTCTTTCCTTGCTTCATACTTAGCAATCTTGGTGTCATTCTCATCTCACTTTCACTCACCCTACACAGCCAATCTTTTGCCAAATATCATCTCCACCTTTGTAACATCTCTGCTCTCTCCTCAAAAAGCTACCACCCTAGTACAGGTGCTCATGAACTCTCACTTGGCTTATTGCAACAGATTTCTAATTAGTATCTCTGTCTAAAATCTTCCCTTACTCTAATATATCTTTCATTCAGAGACAGAGAGAAGCACTTTGGATGAAGAGGGAGCAGAGTCTCTGAGGAACATTATCATTTTTAGTCACAAGGGAACAGAGATCCTCAGGAAGAGTATCTATTCTTGTCCCAAGGGAGCAATCACGGTCCTGAAGATAATTTTGGAGGGCAATTCCAGGAAATTAAGGGCTTGTAATGGTTAAGGACAAGAGTGTAAATTAGTAGAGTAGTCAGCACACCTCTCTTTGGATCACACCTCCTTTGAAGCCTCCAAAACTTGCAAATCCTTGGAAAGCCTAAAATTTGAGACACTATTCCCCCATCCCCAAAAGCTGGGAAAAGAGGCCAACTTTAACATAATATTCAAAGTAAAAAAAAAAAAATTGTCTGGAAAATGAGGAAACAACAACCAAAGAAAAAACCTGACCATAAAAAGCTAATGTGGTGAAAAGGAAGATCAAGACACAAACTCAGTAGAAGTCAAACAGCTATAAGCAAACCCAAAAAGAAAAATGTCAATTGAATACACACCTAACAATAATTCATAGAAGCCCTAGCAAATGATCTAAAAATGACTTGTAGAGGAAAATTAGGTAACACAATGAGAGAAAAAGAAGATTATGAAAATACTATAAACTGCTTTGTAAAAGAGGTACAAAATGCTGAAGAAAATAACGCCTTTAAAATAAAATTGATCAAATGGGAATAGAGGCACAAAAACTCACTGAAAAAAAATAATTCCTAAACAGATAATTTGGAAAGTGGAAGCTAATGACTACATGAGATATCAAGAGACAACAAATCACAGTAAAAAAAAAAAAGAAAGAAAAGAAATTGTAAAATATGTCATGGAAAAACAGAAAAAAAAAAAAACTGACCTGAAAAATAGACCTAGGAGAGATAATTTAAGAATTGTTGGACTATCTGAAATCCATGATCAAAAACAGAACCTAGAAAACATATTTTAAGAATTTATTAAAGGAAAACTCTCCCAATATCCTGGAACAAGAGAATAATATAGAAGTTGAAAGAATCGATCTGTCACCACCCATATGAAATTCTAAATTTAATCTACCAAGTAATATTATAGCAAATTCCAGAGCTCCCAGGTCAAAGAGAAAATACTTCACAAAGCTATAAAGAAAGCAGTCAAATAGCATGGAGCTAAAGTCAAGATCACACAAGCTTTAGAAGCTTTCATGTTAAAGGACCAGAATACTTGGAATATGATATTCCAGAAGTCAAAAGGTCTAGGCATATAACCAAGAATAACCTACCCAGAACAACTGAGCATACCCTTAAAGGACATATATGGATATTTAATGAAGTAGAGGGCTTTCAAGCATTCCTCATGAAAATACCAGAGCTGAATAGAAAAATTAGCTATCAAATAGGAGACTCATTTCATTAGTAGGGCAATTAGAAGTATTCTACATAGACAAAGGGTATGGGGTGAGTTGATTATATTGAAATAATATAAGTGAGAAAAAGATATGCCATGGGAAAAGTGGGAAGGGACAGAAAAATGGGGAAATATATCTAACATAACATATACATGTGAAGAAAAGCTTTTATAGTGAAGGGAAAACTGGTGTGTAGGATAGGCAATGTTTGAATTTCATTCTATTCTAATTTGGTTCCAGGGAAGTGAAGGAGGTAAGAAAAAAAGGGGAAGGTATGAAAGGGAAGGCAGATAAAAGAAGGCAGTGGTGAGAAGTAGAACAAAGTTAAGAAGGAGAGGATGAAAAGAAATAGAGAATGATTAACAGAATTATATAGGATGGAGGGAAATACACAGTCAGAAATCATAATTGTGAATGTGAGAAGTAATCACCCATAAAAAGGAAACAAAGAGCAGAATTAATTAGAAACCACAATTTAGCAATATGTTGTTTACAAGAAACACACTTGAACAAAGGGATATACAGAGTTAAAATAAGATGCCAGAGCAGAATCCTTTATGCTTCAGCTGAAGTAAAAAAAGGCAGGGATAGCAATCATGATCTCAAAATAAAAGCGAAAATAGCCCTAATTAAAAGAGAAAAGCAGGGGGGCGGCTAGGTGGCGCAGTGGATAGAGCACCGGCCCTGGATTCAGGAGTACCTGAGTTCAAATCCGGCCTCAGACACTTTACACTTACTAGCTGTGTGACCCTGGGCAAGTCACTTAACCCCCATTGCCCCACAAAAAAAAAAAAAAGAGATAAGCAGAGGGGGGCAGAGCCAAGATGGCGGAGAGGAAGCAGCAAGCTGCCTGAGCTCTCCTTCTGTTCCCTCAAAACAAACATTAAATCAAGCCTCTGGACGGATTCTGAAACTATAAAACCTGCAAAGAGACAGAGAGACACAGTCTTCCAACCAGAGATAATTTAGAAGACTTCAGGAAAAGGTCGGTCTGACTCGGGCAAAAGGGAGGCCCAGCACAGGGCAGCAACCCAGCGGCAGCAACCCAGCACCGAGGGGGTCGGGGTAAGTCAGCAGGAGCTGCGGGCCACAGCCGAACAACTGAGGCCCCTGGAACCTGGTTCAAAAATCTTTTGGCCAAGAAGGACAGTGGAAAAACCTACCTGCACCGGCCAAGAGGGCCACGAAGGGGTCAGGCGGGATCACACACCCGGGTCCAGCGCCTGGCTGGCCGAGCACAATCAGACAGGAAGTGCAGGGAGGGGGCTCTCCACACACCATAAAGGCCTCAGAGTAAAAACCCTGTCACGCAGCACCTATAGCCCTGCAAAAAAAAGCCCAAAACAGGGACCCTGGTGCCCCCAGAGCAGACCTCAACTTAAAAAATAAATATATAAGCTGCTATAATGAGTAAGAAGCAAAAAAGAGCCCTCTCCATTGAGAGCTTCTGTATCAATAGGGAAGAAGCCAACACAAACTCAGATGAGGACAATAGCCTCAAATTGCCTACATCTGAAGCCTCATGAGGGAAGGTGAATTGGTCTCAAGAACAAAAAACCTTCCTGGAAGAGCTCAAAAAGGATTTAAAAAATCAACTGTGAGAGGTAGAAGAAAAAATGGGGAGAGAAATGAAAGCAAAACAAGAAAACTATGAAAAAAGAATCAGCAGCTTGGAAAAGGAAGCACATAATTTCACTGAAGAAAACAAAGCCTTAAAAAATTCATTTGGCCAAATGGAAAAAAAGGTGCATAATCTCACTGAAGAAAACAATACCTTAAAAAATTCACTTGGCCAAATGGAAAAAAAGGTGCATAATCTCACTGAAGAAAACAATACCTTAAAAATTAAAGTGGGACAGTTGGAAGATAAGGAATCCATGAGACACCAGGAATCAGTCAAGCAGAATAAAAAAAATGAAAAAATAGAAGAAAATGTGAAATACCTCATTGGAAAGACAACTGATCTGGAAAACAGATCGAGGAGAGACAATTTGAGAATCATTGGACTGCCTGAAAGCCATGACCAGAAAAAGAATCTAGACACCATATTCCAGGAAATTATTAAGGAGAACTGCCCTGATATCATAGAATCAGAGGATAAAATCATCATTGAAAGAATCCATTGATCACCTCCTGAAAGAGACCCCAAAAGGAAAACTCCAAGGAATATTGTAGCCAAATTCCAGAATTATCAGGTGAAGGAGAAAATACTCCAAGCAGCCAGAAAGAAGCAATTTAAATATCATGGAACCACAGTCAGGATTGCTCAGGACCTGGCAGCGTCAACATTAAAGGACCGCAAGGCTTGGAATATGATATTCCAGAAGGCAAAGGAGCTCGGATTGCAGCTGAGAATCTATTACCCAGCAAAAAATGTGCATTTTCTTTCAGGGGAAAAGATGGACATTTAATGACATTGGGAACTTTCAATCTTTCCTGGTGAAAAGACCAGAACTGAATAGAAAATTCAATCTTAACATACAAGACTCAAGAGAAGTTTAAAAAGGTAAACAGAGGGGGAAAAAAAAGGTTACCCTATTAGGTTAAACTGTTTATATCCCTACACAGGAAAATAATACTCATAACTCTTAAGGACTGTAAATGTATTTGGGCAGAGAGAAGGACGTTATATAGAGGGTATAAATATAAATTTTCTTTGATGTGATGATAAAAAAGAATTAAGGGGTTAAAAGGGGAGTCTATGGGGGAGGAGAGGAAAGGGGAGGTGGAATGGGATGAATTATATCATATGAAGAGGTGGAAAAAAATAACCTATTACAATAGAGGGAAAGAAAGGAGGGAGGAACATTGTTTCAACCCTATTCTCATTAGATTTGACTCAAAGAGGGAATAACATATACGTTCATTGGGATAAAAAAACTTAACTCATTCTTTAGGAAAGAAAAAGGGGAAGGGAAAAGGGGGGACCGAGAGAAGGGAGGACAAAAGCAAGGGAGAAAGGGTAAAGAAAAGAGAGAGGGGTGATAAAAAGGGAGGGCAGATCAGGGGAGGCAGGGGTAAGAAGTAAAACATCGGTGAGGACGAATAGGGTGAAAGAAGGGGGGAAAAGTACAAAGGGGGTAAATAGAATGGAGGGGAATAGAAAGTCAGTAATAATAACTGTGAATGTGAATGGGATGAACTCTGCTCTAAAACGGAAGTGAATTGCAGAGTGGATTAAAAACCAGAATCCTACAATATGCTGTTTACAAGAAACACATTTGAAGCAGAGAGATACACACAGAGTAAAGGTAAAAGGCTGGAGCAGAATATATTATGCCTCAGCTAAAGTAAAAAAGGCAGGGGTAGCAATCCTTATCTCAGACAAAGTACAGGCAAAAATAGATCTCATTATAAGAGATAAGGAAGGAAAATACATCTTACTTAAAGGTACTATAGATAATGAAGTAATATCAATATTAAATATGTATGCGCCAAGTGGTATAGCATCCAAGTTCTTAGAGGAGAAGTTAAATGAGTTACAAGAGGAATTAGACAGTAATACTATACTATTGGGGGATCTGAATCTCCCCCTCTCAGAACTAGATAAATCTAGCCAAAAAATAAATAAGAAAGAAGGGAATGAGGTGAATAGATTACTAGAAAAGTTAGACATGATAGATGTCTGGAGAAAATTGAATGGGGATAGAAAGGAATATACCTTTTTCTCAGCAGTACATGGCACATTTTCAAAAATTGACCATGTATTAGGGCACAAAAACATCATAGTCAAATGTAGAAAGACAGAAATAGTAAATGCATCCTTCTCAGATCATGATGCAATAAAAATTACATGTAAGAAAGAGCCAGGGAAAAGTAGAATGAAAATCAATTGGAAACTAAATAATTTCATTCTAAAGAATGAATGGGCCAAACAAGAAATCATAGAAACAATCAATAACTTTATCCAAGAGAATGACAACAATGAGACAACATACCAAAATCTATGGGATGCAGCCAAAGCAGTGCTTAGGGGAAAATTTATAGCTCTAAATGCTTACATGAATAAAAAAGAGAAAGAGGAGATTAATGAATTGGGCATGCAACTTAAAAGGCTAGAAAAAGAACAAATTAGAAATCCCCAATTAGACACTAAATTAGAGATCCTGAAAATTAAAGGAGAAATTAATAAGATTGAAAGCAAAAAAATATATAGAATTAATCAATAAAACTAAGAGCTGCTTTTATGAAAAAACCAATAAAATAGATAAAATATTGGTTAATTTGATTTAAAAAAAGAAAGAAGAAAACCAAATTACCAGTATCAAAAATAAAAAGGGTGATGTTACCACCAATGAAGTGGAAATTAAAGCAATAATTAGGAAATATTTTGCCTAACTGTATGCCAATAAATTTGACAATCTAAATGAAAAGGATGAATATTTACAAAAACACAAACTGCCCAGGTTAACAGAAGAAGAAATAAAATCCTTAAATAAACCCATATTAGAAAAAGAAATTGAACAAGCCATTAATGAATTCCTAAGAAAAAATCCCCAGGGCCAGATGGGTTTATGGGTGAATTTTACCAAACATTTAAAGAACAATTCATTCCAATACTATACAAATGATTTGGAAAAATAGGTGAAGAAGGAGTTCTACCAAATTCGTTTTATGACCCAAATATGGTGGTGATACCAAAACCAGGCAAAGCAAAAACAGAGAAAGAAAATTATAGACCAATTTCCCTAATGAATATTGATGCTAAAATCTTAAATAAGATATTAGCAAGGAGGTTACAGCACGTGATCACCAGGATAATACACTCTGACCAGGTGGGATTTATACCAGGAATGCAGGGCTGGTTCAACATTAGGAAAACTATTAACATAATCAACCACATCAATAAGAAAACCAACCAAAATCATATGATTATCCAATAGATGCAGAGAAAGCTTTTGACAAAGTACAGCACCCATTCCTAATAAAAACACTAGAGAGTTTAGGAATAGGTCAGCTTTCCTTAGAATAATAAACAGTATCTACCTAAAGCCATCAGCAAGTATTATATGCAATGGAGATAAATTAGAGGCCTTCCCAATAAGATCAGGGGTGAAACAGGGATGTCCATTATCACCCCTATTATTTAATATTGTCCTAGAAATGTTAGCTTTAGCAATCAGAGAAGAGAAAGGAATTAAAGGAATTAGAATAGGCAAGGAGGAAACAAAACTATCACTCTTTGCAGATGATAGGATGGTATACTTAAGGAATCCTCGAGAATCAAGTCAAAAATTACTTGAAACAATTAACAACTTTAGCAAAGTAGCAGGATATAAAATAAATCCACATAAATCATCAGCATTTCTATACATGACCAACAAAGTCCAGCAGCAAGAGATAGAAAGAGAAATTCCATTTAAAGTAACGGTAGATAATATAAAATACTTGGGAGTCTACTTGCCAAGACAAACCCAGGAACTCTATGAACACAACTACCAAACACTCTTCACACAAATCAAATCAGATCTAAATAATTGGAAAGATATCAATTACTCATGGATAGGCAGAGCTAATATAGTAAAAATGACAATACTGCCTAAATTAATTTACTTATTCAGTGCCATACCAATCAGACTACCTAAAAATTATTTTATACAGCTAGAAAAAATAATAACAAAATTCATCTGGAAAAACAAAAAATCAAGAATATCCAGGGAAATAATGAAAAAAAAATTCACAGGAATGTGGGTTAGCGGTACCAAACCTGGAGCTTTACTATAAAGCATCAGTCATCAAAACTATCTGGTACTGGCTAAAAAATAGAGTGGTAAATCAATGGAATAGGCTAGGTTCAGGAAATGCAGTAGTAAATGACACTAGTAATGTAGTGTTTGATAAACCCAAAGACTCCAGCTCCTGGGATAGGAACTCAGTATTTGACAAAAACTGCTGGGAAAACTGGAAGATAGTATGGCAGAAATTAGGCATAGACCAACATCTTACACCTTATACTAAAATAAGGTCAAAATGGATACACGATTTAGGCATAAGAGGTGATACCATAGGTAAATTAGGAGAGAAAGGAATAGTCTACCTATCAGATCTTTGGAAAGGAAAACAGTTTTTGACCAAACAAGAGATAGAGTATATTATAAAATGCACAATGGATGATTTTGATTATATTAAATTAAAAAATTTTTGTACAAACAGAAGCAATGCATCCAAAATTGGAAGGGAGGCAGAAAGCTGGGAAACAATTTTTATGGCCAGTACTTCTGATAAAGGCCTCATCTCTAAAATATATAGGGAATTAAATCAAATTTATAAGAATCCAAGTCATTCCCCAATTGAGAAATGGTCAAAGGAAATGAACATGCAGTTTTCAGATGAAGAAACCAAAGCTATCTATTCCCATATGAAAAAATGCTCTAAATCTCTAATGATTAGACAGATGCAAATTAAAACAACTCTGAAGTACCACCTGACACCTATCAGATTGCCTAAAATGACAAAAAAAGGAAAATAATAAATGTTGGAGAAGCTGTGGAAAAATTGGAACACTAATGCATTGTTGGTGGAGCTGTGAGCTGATCCAACCATTCTGGAGAGCAATTTGGAATTATACCCAAAGGGCAATAAAGCTGTGCATACCCTTTGACCCAGCAATTCCACTTTTAGGTCTTTTTCCCAAAGAAATCATGGAAGGGGCAAAGGGACCCACATGTACAAAAATATTTATAGCTGCTCTTTACGTGGTGGCAAAGAATTGGAAGTTGAGGGGGTGCCCATCAATGGGGGAATGGCTGGACAAGTTGTGGTATATGAATACAATGGAATACTATTGTGCTGTAAGAAATGATGAGCGGGAGGAGTTCAGAGAAACCTGGCGGGTCTTAGGTGAGCTGATGATGAGTGAGATGAGCAGAACCAGAAGAACATTTTACACAGTATCATCAACATTGAGTGTTGACCTACTGTAATGTACTATATTCCTCTCACCAAAGCAATGGTACAGAAGATTTCCAGGGAACTCATGATAGAAAAGGATCTCCAAATCCAAGAAAAAAAAAAAAAGAACTGTATAAATGCTGATTGAACCATACTATTTCTTTTGTTTTGGGTGCTGTTGTGTTTTTTTTTTTCTGTTTTGAGGTTTTGCATCACTGCTCTGATTTTTTCTCTTGTAACAGGATTAATGTAGACATAGGATTAATGTTATTATGTGTGTATATATATATATGTGTGTGTGTATATATATATATATATGTATATGTATATAGATATATAGATATAACCTATATCAGATTACCTGCTTTCTAGGGGAGTGGGGAGGGAGGGAGAAAAATCTGAAATTGTAAAGCTTGTATAAACAAAAGTTGAGAACTATCTTTACATGTAACAGAAAAAATAAAATACCTTATACATAAAAAAAAGAGATAAGCAGAAAAATTACAATTTGCTAAAAGGAAACATTGACAATGAAGTACTATTAATACTAAACGAATGTATGTGTATATATATGTATATATATATATATATATATATATACACACACACACACACACAAATACACACACACACACCCCAAATGGCATAGAAGGTCTTGAAAGAAAAGTTAAATGAATTATACGAGGAAATAGACAGTAAAATTATTCCAGTTGGGGATGCCAAATTTCCTCTCTCAGAAGCAGATAAATCTAACCATAAAATGAATAAGAAAGAAAGTAAATAGATGAATACAATGTTATAAAAGATAGAGACAATAATTGCTCTTGAGAAAATTGAATGGGAATAGAAAGGCCTTTTTCTCAGCTGGACAAGGTACCTTCAGAAAAATTAGCCTTGTTTTATGGGATGAAAACCTGACAGATGCAGAAAAAGAAAATATTAAATGCAGCCTTTTCAGAACATAATGAAATAAAACTATATTTAATAAAGGACCATGAAAGCACAGATTGAAAATTATTTGGAATCTAAATAATATAATCCCACAGAATGAGTGGGTCAAAATACAAATCAGAAACAATCAATAATTTCATTAAAGAGAATAATGGTGAGACTATACACTAAAATTTGTGGGATGCAACCAAAGCAGTATTAGGAGAAAATTTATATCTCTAAAGCAATATATAAAACACATAAAAGGCACATATAAAAGAGAGAAAGAACAGATCAATGAATTGGGCATGCAACAACATCAACAACAACAAAAAAACATGGAAAAAGGCCAAATTGATATACCCAAATAAAAATCAAACGAGTAATTAATAAAATTAAACGTAATAATACCACTGAACTAATAAGAATGGGATCAGATTTTACAGGGGAAAAACAATAAAATAGATAAACCATTGCTTAATTTGATTTCTTAAAAAAATTAAGAAAACCAAATTGCCAGTATCAACAAATGAAAAGAATGAATGCACTGCTAATGAAGATGGAAATAATGCAATTATTAGTAGTTATTTTGCCCAAATATATTCCAGGAAAAGTGACAATCTAAGTGAAATGGATGAATATTTACAAAAAAATAAGTTGCCCTGATTAAGAGAAGAAGAAATAGAATACTAAAATAACCTTATCTTAGAAAGAGAAATTAAAGAACCTATCCATGAGTTCCCTAAGAAAAAATCTCCACGACTAGATGGATTTACAAGTAAATTCTACCAAACATTAAAGGAACAATCAATCACAATACTATACAAAGTACTTAAAAAAAAAAGGTAAAGGAAGTCTTACTAAATTCCTTTTATGACATAAATATGTTTTTGATACCTAAACTAGGAATAACAAAAATGAGGGAAAGAAAAATATAAGCCAATTTTCATAATGAATATCCATGTGAGACTTTTAAATAAAATACCAATAAGCAGATTACAGCAATATATCACAAATATTGTACACCACAAAATTGTGTGATTTATACTAGGAAGACAGCAGGAAAACTATTAACATAATTACCCATATTATCTCAATACTTGCAGAAAAAGCTTTTGAAAAAATACAACATATATTCCTATTAGAAATTCTAGAATGAGGGGCAGCTAGGTGGTGCAGTGGATAGAGCACCAGCCCTGGAGTCAGGAGTATCTGAGTTCAAATCCGGCCTCAGACACTTAACACTTACTAGCTGTGTGACCCTGGGCAAGTCACTTAACCCCAATTGCCTCAGTAAAAATAAAAAATTAAATTAAAAAAATCAAAGAAATTCTAGAATGCATAGGAATCAATGGAACAGCTCTTAAAATCATAAGTATTATATCTAAAACCAAGACCAGGCTGTATCTGTAATGGACATAAACTTTAAGCCTTCTCAATAAGATCAGAGTTGTAGCAACTGTGTCCATTATCCCAACTACTGTACTAGAAAAATTGTACTAGAAATGTTAGCTATAGCAATAAGACAAGAAAGGAAACTTAAGAAAGAAAAAAGGCAATAAGGAAACAAAACTATCACTATTTACAGATGATGTGATGGTATACGTATAGAACCCCAGAGAATCAACTAATAAACTAACTAAAACAAATAATAACTTCAGTAATTTGTGGGATATAAGATAATCCAGCATAAATCATAAGTGTTTCTATATATTACTACCAAAGTTCAACAGGATAAGATAGAGAAATCCAATTTAAAATAACTGCAGAATATTCAAAATACTTGGGAGTCTATCTACAAAGACAAACCCAAGACCTCTGTTAACATAATTACAAAACCTTGCCACAGGAATAAATACAAATCTAAATAACTGAAGAAATATTAATTTCTCATAGTAGCCCAAGACAATATAATAAAAATGAATTCACTAAATGAATTAAAAATCAAACTATCTCTGATTATTTTACAGAACTAGGAAAATAATAATAAAATATATCTAGAAGAACAAATGGTGAAGAATATAAAGGGAATCAATAAAAATATATGAAGGAACTAGGTTTAGCAGTACCAGATTTCAAACTATATTATACAACAGTAATCATGTAAACAATCTGGTAGATGAGTGGAATAGATTAGGTATACAAAGCAACAATAAGTGACCATCAAAGTCTAGTGTTTGATAAACTCCAAAATTCAAACTTTTGGAGTGCTCATCATTTAACAAAAATAGCTGGGAAAATTAGAAAGCAGTTTGGCAGAAACTAGACCAACATCTCACACCATATACCAAGATGATGTCAAAATGACAAATGATTTGAGTGATATCACAAGTAAATTATGGAAACATAGTTTACCTTTAATATCTATGGATAAGGGAAGAGGTTATGATCAAAAAAGCGACCAAGAAGACAATGAGAAGTAAAATAGATTCTTTTTGTTATATGAAATTAAATAGGGGTTGTACAAATATAACTGTTGCAACCAAAATTTGAAGGAAAATGGGAAACCAGGGGCAGGAGGTGGTTTACAATAGGTCCTCTTTTCTCAAATATATAGGGAACTGAGCCAAATTCATAAAAAATACCAGCTATTTCCAAATTGATAAATGGTCAAAGGTTATGAATAGGCAATTTTCAGAAGAAGAAATCAAAGCTATGAACAGTTAAATAAAAAATGTTCTCAGTCACCTGATTAGAGAAATACAAAGTAAAACAACTCTGAGGTACTACCTCACATCTATCATATTGGCTAGCGTTATTTTTAAAAAGACAATAACAAATGCTAGAAGGGATTAGAAAGAAAAGCTGAGACACTAATGTATTGTTGGTGGAGTTGTGAAGTAGTCCAATTATTTTGAAGAACAGTTTTGAACTACATCCAAAGGGTTTTAAATTTATGCACACCCTTTTACCCAGCAATGACTCTATTAGGTCTGTGTCCTAAAGAAAAGGAAAAACTACTTATTTGCATAAAATTATTCACAGCAGCTCTTCTGTAGTTCCAGGGAATTAGAAATTATGGGGAAGTCCATTAATTGGGAAATGTCTGGGCAAATTGTGGTATATGATTGTGATGGAATATTAATACACCAAAAGAAATGATGAGCAGGAAATTTTCAGAAAATCCTGGGGTGGGAGGGAACTTATTTGAACTGATACAAAGTGAAGTGTTCAGAACTAGGAGACCATTGTAAAAAGTAACAGTGATATTATAATAACAATCAACCATGAAATTCTTAGCTACTCTGATCAATGTAATGAGCCAAGACAATTCAAAGAACCCATGATGAAAAATGCTATCCACCTCTTGGGACACAACTGATGAACTTTGAGTTTACATTTAGGAATATTCTTTTAACTTTTTGGAGTTTTTTGCAATATCACTAATACAAAAATGTTTTGTATGATTTCACATATATAATTGATCTCTTTAATAGCTTGCCTTCTCATTTGTTGGGGTAGGTGTGGGGGGAGAATGTGGGATTCATTTTTTTAATTGATGTTAAATTTTTAAAAAATAAACAAACTAAAAAATAAATAAATAAACAAACTAAGGGGGGGGGGATCCTTTACAACTTAGGCCCTTCACTACCTTTCCAATCTTTTTACACTTATTTCCCCTACATGCTATCTATAAGCCAGCTATACTTTTTTACTTACTGTTCTTTGAACACAGCACTCTATCTCTCTATCTTCTTCCATTCTTTGAAAAAGCAGTCCCTGATATCTGGAATACTCTGCTCCCTTACCATTCACTTTGAGCTTCCCTGTCTCCCTTCAAGTCTCAGACCAATTCACACTTTCTGTAGGAAGCTTTCCTGGTCCTTTCAGTTTTTGATATCTTCCCCTCACAGATTGCCTTCCATCCATCTTGCAAATAGTATATATCTTATATGCACACAGTTAATAACATGTTGTCTTCCCCATCATCATATGATTTCTTTCAAGGAATGTATGTTTTGCCTTTTACTGTAACCTTAGGGGCTAGAATATTACCAGGCAGATAATAAGCACTGACTGATTTATTAGGTGCTTAGTAAATTCTTGGGTTGCTTGTTTGTTCTCTATGATACACATCCTAAAAGCAACTTCCATTTTGGTCAGATGCAATGTGATTTTGTCCAAACACTACACTTAAACTCTCTGAGACTCAATAATCTCATCAATAAAATGAGAAGGGTTTCATTAGATGACTTTAAAGTCCTTTCTTAGTCCTAAGTCTATGATCATTTACATGGAATGTTTGTGGGAGGTGGTATTTTGTTTATCCAACTCTTAATGTAACATATACCCTAGCATACAGTAGGTACTTAATGAATGTTTCTTGATTGAGTGATGAGCATTATTATCATGCTGATCAAAACACTTATACACTTATAGATTTAAGAGTCTGTCAAGTCCAACCCCTCATTTTACAGATAAGAAAACTGAGGATCAGAATGTTTAGATGACTTGCCCAGCATCAAAAAGCTACTATGTATCTGAGGAAGGATTTGGACTTAGTTCTTTCTGACTCCATGTCCAGGACTATAATCACGATGCTACCTAGAAATATGTTTGAAAAAAAACACACAGCTAACAAATGGTCACCATGTCTGGAAAAAGCTTGTGAGCAATTTTAGTAAAGAATAGAATTAATCAATCTTCAAGATGGAAGAGACCTCATAGGTCATCTAATCCAATTGTCTGGCTGAGAATTTACACAGTACATCAAGAGAAAGTCAATGCTATGGGTCAAACAGGAAATAAGTGGAAGATAATTGATTAAAACTCAGTTTTCTTGCATTCTGAACTTGGGCTCTAATCACTAGCTCACTTCTTTTTTCCTTCCAAAGGACAATAAGAAATAATGTATGCTATTATCAGTGTTCTTCCTGAAGACTAAGTTGTGTCTTTAAGGAGAGTACAGCCTAGCTCCCCTTAAACATAATAATGAAAATGCTCAGAACACCAGTTCTGAGCCAAAGAGCCAAGAGACCTACCAGGTCAATAAATATTCTCTACCTATTTTCAGTGTGTTTGTGTTAATTTTGCATCTTTACATTTTTTCATATTTACTTATAGTTAAACAACCAATATGAAAATAAACATTGTGCAAGGAGTTGACATACATTTCTAATTATAAAATGTACTTTACTCCCAGGATAGCTGACATTCTGGGATATTTAATAAAATAGAGAACAAGCAACTGGTTCCACCAGTTAATTAGAGCTCAAGGGAAATTTGCACAGAGGAAACAATGCTTTATGTACAGGCACCCTTTCTGTATATAGGAATTGTAATTATGGCTTAACACTTGACAGATTGTAAAATAATGCCATTATTGCATAAAGTTGCCATTCAAATTCAAATCTGGACATAGCAATCTGATTATATGGACCATGTGCCATTGCTTTCCAAGCCTACTTGTCAGAATGAGGGACAGATTTTCAAGTAAATAAACTTGCATTAACATTGTTTAAAGGTTTCACTTGACAACTCTGGATGAAGACTCAAATACTAAATTTACCCCAAGGCAGCTAATGTAGAAAGAATAATAGCACAGATTTTCCCATATTGGCTCACCATTTTTCCTTAGCTCTGGAGTTAAAAGACATTAAAAGCATGCTATAATTTGAACCAGAGAATTATGGATGAAAATATTCATGGCATGAACACAGGGGTGATAGCAATCAAGGTCTGAGTTTTAATCACCATTGAACTCCATTACCAAATTTTAAAAAAATAATTACTCCCTTTCTTTTTCTTCATCCTTCCCTTTAAATAAAGATTATAAAAGTCATGAATCTCAAATGTCACTCGCAGAAAAAGTGGAATGATGTGTTTCTATAGCCTATTGCTTTATTTGTGGTGATGATAAAAATTTAACTCATTTCTTTGACAGCACATTAGAAATTTTCTGACTTTCTCAATTGGAACTTAAATAAAGGGTATGGAATATCAGCATGGTCTATCTAATGTCATGCCAGGTGGTGGATTATAATAAAGGTGGAAAAATCATAAAAATGTATTAATAAAAAATAATAACTTGTAAGTTTAGCACTTAAGGGTTTGCAAAATGCTGTGTAAACATCATTTTATCCTTACAATAACCCTGGGAGGTAGGTGACCATTTTATAGATGCAGAAACTGAGAAAGAAAGATTAATTATGTTCCTAGCATTCTAAGTGAACTATGGTTTAACCACCAGGCAATACAAGGGATTCCTCATCTGCCTTGCTCCCATTCCCTCTCCAAAACAGTCTGGCCAAAAACTCTCAAGGAGGAGAAATAAAAATATGAATTCTGTGGAAGATAATCTACTCAATTATGGAAAATTATTTGGGGCAGAGCTGGCCTGGCTAAACACTGAAGAGTCAAACATGCTTCACCCTTTTGTAAACCAGGAGGTCAAAGACACCATTTACCTCATTGTATTTCTCCTTTTCCCATTCTCCCAATGCATTCTTCTTTCTTACCCCTTAATTTTATGTCTAAGTATACTCCTTTTTTTTTTTTTTTTTTGGTGAGGCAATTGGGGTTAAGTGGCTTGCATAGGGTCACACAGCTAGTAAGTGTCAAGTGTCTGAGGCCGGATTTGAACTCAAGTGTGCTCTTAAATTCAGGGCTAGTGCTTTACCTGCTGTGCTACCTATTTGCTCCTTCTAACTGCCTTAATATTGAGAGATTTTTTAGGAGTTACAAGTATCCTTTTCCCATGTAGAAATACAAACAGTTTAACCTTATTGAATCCCTTATTATTTCTCTTTACTGTTTACCATTTTAGGCTCCCTTGTGTTTTGTATTTGAAAGTTAAATTTTCTATTCAGCTCTGGTCTTTTCATCAGGAATGAGTGAAAGTCCTCTGATTTATTCATTATCTTTTCTTTTCCCCATGAAGAATTATACTTCCTTTGCTGGATAGGAGATTCTTGATTGTAATTCTAGCTCCATTGCCCTCCAGAAAATCATATTCTAATCTCCTAACACCTTGATGCAGAAGCTGTTAATTCTTCTGTGTAATGACTAGAGTGACACCACCTGCTGGAGAGTTACTGTAGGAAAGCTACACCATGAGGAGAAGGAGTTTGAGGGCAAGCCATGTAGTCAGTTCCTTGGTGTCAGGAAGTGACATTTGCTTATGGGTACTGTCTATCAAAGCTAATCAACTTAAGGAGCCTCTCATTTCTGAGAGGAGAACACGAAGCAGGAAGCAGATGTTGGTGGAAGGCTTCTTCCTCTTTGGGTTTGAGACATTGGGTTGGTGGCAGGACTTCACATGGGAGGTTAGGAAGGCTAGGATCACCATGTTATAAGAAATCTGTTCTCAATTTTTCTCTCTCTTTACTATCTTATATCTTTTAACAAACCCTTAAAAGCCTAAACTCTTGGTGAATTTATCAGTGATTTTAGCCAGTTTCCTGCCAAAACCGAGGGGGACAGATTAGAACCCACATTTAGATTTTTAAACAACACATCTGTTATCCTGACTGTGGATCTATCATACTTCAATTGTTTCCTTTTGACTGCTTGCAATATCTTCTTCTTGACCTGGGAGCTCTGGAATTTGGTGATAATATGTCTAGGAGTTTTCAGTTTTGAATCTCTTCTCAGAGGTGATCTGTGGGTTCTTTCAATTTCTATTATCCTCTGGTTCTGGAATATCAGGGCAGTTTTCCTTGATAATTTCTTGAAAGATAATTTTCAAGCTCTTTTTTGATCATGGATTTTGGATAGTCCAATAATTCTTAAATTACCTCTCCTGGATATTTATTCTAGGACAGTTATTTTTCCAATGAGATAATTTGTATTTTCTTCTATTTAAAAAATATTTTGATTTTTAAAAATTATTTTTGATGTCTCATGGAGTCATTAGCTTCCACATGACCAATTCTAATGTTTAAGGAATTTTCTTCTTCAGTGAGCTTTTGTTCATTTTCCCTCACATGGCCACTTCTGCTTTCTAAGGAGGTCTTCTCTTTTGTGGATTTTTGTACCTCTTTTGCTATTTGACCTATTTTGTTTTTTAAAGTGTTATTTTCTTCAGTGTTTTTGTGCTTACTTTAACACATTTTTGACTTTTAAAATTATTTTCTCACATCATCCTCATTTATTTGCCCAATTTTCCCACTATTTCTCATTTAATTTTTTTTTTTTTTTTAGTGAGGCAATTGGGGTTAAGTGACTTGCCCAGGGTCACACAGCTAGTAAGTGTTAAGTGTCTGAGGCCGGATTTGAACTCAGGTACTCCTGACTTCAGGGCTGGTGCTCTATCCACTGTGCCACCTAGCTGCCCCTCTCATTTAATTTTAAAAATAATTTTTGAGCTCTTCCTGGAATTATTTTAGAACTGAGACAAAGTCATGTTTTACTCTGAGGCTTGTAGCAGCTCAACTTTATTGTCTTCTGAATTTGTGTTTTGATCTTCCCTGTCACCATCGAACATTTCTATGATCAGGTTATTTTTGTTCTCGTTTGTTCATTTTTCTAGCCTATTTCATTACTTTATGTTAAAATTGGTTTCTGCTCCTGGGGGGCAGGGGGCACTTTCCCAAGCTTCAAGGGCTTTTTTGTGCAGTTGTTTTCAGTTAATCCTGGGAGTATATAAGTTTTCAGGTCTTTTAAGGTGGTATGATCTAAGGAAAGGAGTGTTTACTACTCTCCTGGCCTATGCTCTGCTCTGTGAGTGACCATAAGGAAGCTTTTATTTTATTTTTTATTTTAACTTATTTTGTTTGATTTATAGAATAAAACAAACATTTCCATAACATTGCATATGTTTAAAAATATGATTACACGATACTTAAAATTTATTATTTATAACTTGCTATTTGTTTTAAATATATAATAATGTTACCATGTAAATTTATTTCTTTTTCTTTTTTTTTCTTTCTCCTCCCCACCCTAGATATGGCTTCCAAAATGGTTGGATATTTTCATAATTCTAACAATGAATTAGGATTTTAATTTTTGCACATCTCCTCCAACATTTGCTGCTTTCCATTTCAATCATTTTAGCCAATATGATAGGTATAAAATGATATCTACAAGCACTCTTTTCTACCCTGGAACTGTAACCAAGTTCTCAGCTCTCCTGCTGCCTTAAACTCTGGTATGCTAGTGCTCTTCCTCACATTGGTTCTGTGACCCAGGACTGCAACCTAGATCTTAGCATGGGCAATTCAACAGATTCCTGTACACAGTGCCAAACAAAAGCTCCCCCCCCCCAATCTTCTTCTGATCAATTATCCATGCTTTTACTGTCTGTAGGCTAATTCAATCTCTTGCTGCAGGTTTGTAGGGACACCACCTGAGCTGGCACAACCTACACTAAACTGCACTAAACTCTCATCCTAATGCAACAAACTTTCCCTACTGACCTTCTTAGTTTTCTTGACCTGTATAATTCTTTACCCTATCCTTTTTTATTCTTCTGCTTCAGAATTCATTTTGAGGCATTGTTTAAAGTTGTTTAAAGGGGAATTTGGGAAATTATAGGTGATTCCCTGAATTTTCTCTGCCATCTTGTATCTATCCTATTTCCTTTCATTTTAAAAAATATATTTTTATAGTAGCCAAGATGTATATGGCAGGAAGAAGAGGAATAAAGAGGGGAAGTGGTTGTGGGGAAGGAGAGCAGGAGAAAAACATGATAAATATTAGGGGACCTTAACCTGGAGTCTATGTACTCATTTTTTGTCAGTTTTTTTTTTTTAATTTTGAGAACTGTATTTTAATGTGAATGAATAGAAAAGAATTGTTACATACTTACTATGTGCAAAGCACTGTACTCTGTAAAGGGATCATTTCTACAAAAATAGGTCCCAGGTGATTATGATGACAGCTGCAGCAAGGGTGAGGCCTCTATTTGCTCAGGACAACTCACTTGGGAAAAAATCAGGATAACTTCTTAAAAAAAGAGAATGGAATGTGATTCGTGGATAATAGTATGTTTGTCATCTCATTATATTTAGTTAGAAGACACTTACTGCATTTAATTAAAATGTCATTGTAGCCTCAGATATTTATCAGTTTTGTTACTGTAGGCAAGTAATTAGACCTCTATTTGCCTCAGTTTCTTTAAATGTGAAATAAGGATCAAATGAGATAAGATTTCCAAATGGCTTAGCACAGTCACTTGTACATAGTAGGCACTATATAAATGTTTTTCCATCCCCTTCATCCAGGGTCTAACTTTTTCTGTGTCCTGAGTACTTAGCATAGCACTTTGTGCACAATAAGTGCTTAATAAATAATTTGCCTTTATTTATCCATCCATCTATCTATCCTAGGAACTGGTATCCTTGAACCTGAGAAGACCTCACCCTAAACCTCATAGTATTGCTGAACGATTATTAATAATAACTAAATTTAATAAATTGTTTTAAAGTTTGTAAGGCACTTTATGGATTTTTATGTCATCTGATCCTCACAACAACCTTATAAGATAGGTATTATTATTATTGCTATTTTTATCTGTGAGGAAATAAAGACCTAGAGGTTAAGTGATTTGCCCAGGGTCATATAGCTGATAAGTATCAGAGGAGAGATTTGATTCCTGGTCTTTCCTTATTATACTACACCAAGGCTATGCTGCCGCTCAAGAAAAGAAACCCCTTGAGTGGAAAAATGTGATACAATTCTATTCCAGGAAGCTTCCCTAGTAAATCAATGGGGAAGACAAACATGCCATTATGTGCTTCTCTCTCAGCAGTGACTGCCTCCCTCAAAAATGGCACAGAGAAAGAACAAACATTGCTAAAACTATTCCCTCCAGGAGAGCTCACTTATCAGAACCTCCAGGAAAACATATGACATACTCACAATACCTGCTCACCACAGAGCTGAAGATCCTTCCTACCTCTGCCTATTTCATTTTCAGAGTATTATCTAAATTATGGCAAGAACCTATGCCCATTTGGGAAAGGAGAGTGGGACTAAGTGACTCACAGGATGTAGTGGGTGTCACTGTACTTGGAACCATTTTGCCTGAAATGCAAGGTTTACTCTACCAGATCAGGTTATTTAGGTCTTGAATTTATAGCATTCCTGGCCAGAATTCCCATTTTTTAAGGGAAGAAAGGACAGAAACAAACATGTATTATGTGCCTACAATGGTCCCAGACCTGGAAGCAGGAAGACTCATATTCCTGAGTTCATATCTGGCCTCAGACACTTACTAGTTGTATGACCTTAGGCAAGTAACTTACCCCTGTTTGTCTCAGTTTCATAGCTGCAAAATAATCCATTTCCTTTAATGGTAAACCACTCCAGTATCTTTGCTAAGAAAATTCCAAAATGGAGCCATAGAGAGTAATATGTGCCTGAAAATAACTGAACAAGAACAAAGAAAATGTGCCAGATACTATGCAAGCCATGCACAAATATCTCATTTGATCCTCACAACAATCCTGGGAGCCTCATTTTACAACTGAGGTAACTGGGACAGAGAATTGAGAGATGTTTAAGCCTGGTGGTAAAGAAAACTTTTGTTGGGGAAAGTGCCCCACTGATGCCTATCTTTCCATTAAGAGTTTCTTACATGGGGGGCAGCTAGGTGGCACAGTGGATAAAGCACCAGCCCTAGATTCAGGAGGACCTGAGTTCAAATCCGGCCTCAGACACTTGACACTTACTAGCTTGTGACCCTGGGCAAGTCACTTAATCTTCATTGCCTTGCAAAAAAAAAAAAAAAGAGTTCCTTAGATGGCAAAAAATTATAAATAAAGGGGATGTCCGGGGAATGGCTGAACAAGTTGAAGAAGTTATTGTATATGAATGTAATGGAATACTATTGTGCTGTAAGAAATGATGAGCAGAAGGATTTCAAAAAAATGTGGAAAGAAATAAGTGGACTGATGCTGAGTGAAGTGAGCAGAACCGTTGTACACACTAACAGCAACTTTGTATGATAATCAACTCTGATACACAGCTCTCCTCAGCAATACAATGATCCAAGACAATTCCAAAGGACACATGATGGAAAATGCTCTCCATATACAGAAAAAAAAATGTGGAATCTAAATGCAGATTGAATCATACTGTTTCTACTTTTTTTGTTTTGTTTTTATTTTGTTTTTTTAGGTTTTTTCATTCAGTTCTGATTCTTCTTTCACAACATGACTAATGCAAAAATGTGTTTAATGTGATTATATGTATATAACCTATATCAGATTGCTTTCTGCCTTGGGGAGGTGGGAGGGAAGGGATGAAGGGAGAAAAATTTGTAATTCAAAATCTTATACAAACAAATGTTGAGGGGGCAGCTAGGTGGCACAGTGGATAAAGCACCAGCCCTGTATTCAGGAGGACCTGAGTTCAAATATAGCCTCATACACTTAACACTTATGAGCTGTGTGACTGTGGGCAAGTCACTTAACTCTCATTGCCCCATGAAAAAACAAGAAAAAAATAAAATAAACCCACCCCCCAAAAAACAAAACAAAACAAACAAACAAAAATGCAACCAAACCAAAAAATACTTTTCATATAGAAAAAGTTTCTTAGAGATTTTACTGGAGGTACCAAACATCACAGAAAGGTTTTATGTCAGAGGAAGGTCTTGAACCCTGTTCTTTTACTCACACTATTCTCTGTTTTCACAGAAACTTAAAAAAAAAAAAATTTCTCCCTCTCTTTCTGTGTAATATTTACCCATCACCCCCTTCAGGATTTCTAATCATATCTAGTCCTCAAATCACAAATTTAGAACTAAAAGGGAATTTAATTTACTGAACTCTTCACTTTACAAATGGCAAAAGTAAGGCCCAGAAAATATAAGTGATTTGCCTAGGGATTTACAGTTAAACACACAGGTCTGAGGAAAAATTTAAAGCCAGGTCATCTTTACTCCAAAACTAGTGAGCCACCTTCTGCCCTTTGTCCTTCTTGGGAAGGAAGGTCCTTCCTTTTACTCTAGCTTTGTTCTTGCTGTAGCTGAAAATAAACACCAGTTTCTAGTACTTAGTGAACTTAATTTCTTTGCCTTGCCACCTCCCAATAACTATGAGTTAATATCCAATTCATGAGGTGAAAAAATAACTATTAGCCACTCTCCTGGAATCTGAGACCCCTTAAGAAAAATCGAATACCTGTGGAGAGACCCAGGAATGGAAAGCCCGTTTAAATGTAAAATTTAATAGTGTTAAAATATTATTCAAAGATATTCAACAGAGCATAATTATATGCAAGCCCCAAGCTGAAGGCACTTTAAATAGAAGTCACATATGTTTTAACTCTTTGTAAAATCATCAATTTTTCCATCTCTGCTGCCCGCACCACCCCTTACCCTCGCCCACCCCTGATCACACCCTGCCCACTTCTGTTTCTCACAAGTCAATTAACAACCCTGGGCATGCCAGCAATTCTTGATACTAAAGAGAATAGGGCGGCCTGTCTCCCACTGTCCCTATGAATAGAAACCCAGAGGGTCTGATTTCAAATAGAAATCGGGGGTGGGAACATGGCAGGAGGCATGGGGGTGGAAGGGGGGGAGGTTGGAGAAAGTCAAAACCAAAGGAATAAAGTGTGATGAAAAAATTATCTACTTTTTAAAAAGGAGAAGTTTTTTGGCTCATTCAGGTTTATGATGTTGTTTCTGGCCCCTCACAGAAAATTAAAGAGAATGAAGACATTCCCAACTTAAGTTTAGGGCTGCTATCCAGGTTGTGTCTAAATGTAACACAGGTGTGTGGAGTTTTCAGAGAGGACCAGCACCTCTGGTGTGAGTCTTTTCCAGAGTTTGTCATCTACCTTTGACCTTCACCTGCCACTCAACTCTCACCTGTGGCTCCAAGAAGGTGTAACATGCACAGTAACCAAACCCTATTAAACCATCTCGGCAGTTGGGCTAAAACGGATTGAAGTCTCAACCAACAGGTCTCAAACCTATTCATGTCTACCCCAAGCATATGAAGGCTTACCCCTGGTGGAATGAGTAGATGAGAACAATTTGTTCCAATGGCCATGAAGGCAGCTGAAGCAGGTGCAGTGGAACACTTACAGCTTGGTCAGAAATTAAAGACACCAAGGTCTTCCAATATATCCCAGGCCATCAGCAGTTGTCTTGAATTTTGTCCTCAAAGTAGACTTCAATGACTCTGGAAGAGAGAGTAAGGGTGCTGATTTTCTGCAACTCTGCCGCACTTAAATTCAATTTACCCATGAGTCAAGAGATTAACTTTGATGTCAATGGCCCTCTTAGAAAGTGAAAGACAAACAACAAATGTAAGAGTGATACAGAAGCTGAGCAATGCTGTAAATAAGAAGCATTTGGAAAAGAACATTTAGAAATTCATGGCATGATTTACATTTAAATAACAAACTGATTTATTTTATTGCTTGAAATCCTACCCTCACCCACCTAAAATAGAACGTTTTTTTTTTTTTTCCTTGCTCCACACCTAAGCTTATAATGACACTGGCAATCCCCAGTGAGGAGAAACCCTCCACCAATACTGATGGACAATTGTTCTGTAACTTGCATTCTTGGAGAATTGCCTGAGGCTTTGAGTATTTAAGTGACTTGTCCAGAGTAAAGTAGTCACTATGTGTCAGAGGCAGGACCTAATCCAGGCTTTCCCAACTTTTCAGCTGGTTTTCAATCCACTAAATCAGAACAATAACATTAATAATTCCAAAGCAATTATTGACTATATGTGTATGTGAAACCCCCAAAGAGGGGTTTCTAATTTAAACAAATACTACCACAATTACTTTTAAACCTACCAAAAAGACAAATAAATATCAATGTGGTAAGAATTCCTAATCTGGGTCTCTTGTTTCAAAAAAATTTTCAAGCATGTATTCAACATGATAATGTTATGTATGCACCACATTATGTGAAAAATGCACATAGAACTATTTGTGAGATTGCAATGTGGGCTTATAACCTCCTGCTAAGCTAGTTTCACTAGCCCTGAGCTAAATGAGAGTGATTAATTTGTACAATAAAAAAACACCCACAAGAAAAGATTTGGGAGGGGGGTGGCATGGTGCATGGAAGTGATTCTATATCCTCAGCTCCTTAACTGTAATCCAATCGAAAGAGCACTGTTCCCATAATAAGGAGACCTGGGTGCCACTTACTGACTGTGTGACCTCAATCAAATCAAGAAGCTTTGGCTAAACAAAAATCAAATGAAAACAAGCCACTTGTGCTGAGATTTAGTTTATTTTCCTCTTTAAATTAGGAATTAAAATATTGTTCATGTTGACCTCACAAGGTGATTGCAAAAGTAAAATTCATTCCTTCAAAACTTATATATGAATATCCAGTGAGGGGAAAAACACCACACACCAAAGCGGTTCATTCATCTTTTGAATAACTTTAATTTTTAGGAAGTTTTGCTTTAAACCTGAATGTGCCTATTTGCAACTTCATCCAATTACTCCTGGTTTTCCTCACAGGGTTCAAACAAAACAAGTATAATTGTTCTTCCACATTACAGCCTTTCAAATACTTGAACATAGTTATAATGCTTCCCACCCTCCAGCCCCCCCCCCATTTTCTTTCCTCTAAAGCTAAACAATCTTAGTTACATTAATTGATGTTCAAATGGCATGAGCTCAAGGTCCTTCACCATTCTAGTTCTCCATCTCTGAATGTTTTCAAATGTATTGATACTCTTCATAAATGTGATACCCAGACCCAAATACAACATTCCTGGGATGGTCAACCCAGGATGGATTACAAAGAGTCTATAATGCCTTTACTCGTAAAAGACACGGCTCAATACAGCTCAAGAACACATCTACCTTTTGCACTATTATATCACACCTCTATTAAATCCATTAAAAAACCTCACAACTTTTTTTAAACTATTTTTATCTAACTATTCCTCCCCTACCCTGTACTTATGAAACCAATTTTTTAAATCAGTACAGATTTAAGATGACTATTTTCAAATTAATTTTTCTTTTATTCAGCCCACCTTTCTAGATTGTTGGGGTCATTTTTGATACTTACTCTGTCAGTCAGTATGTAATCATTCCTTTTATCTTAGTGTTATCTGAAAACAATTTTAAGGATGCTTATATTCCTTCAATGAAGGCATTGATAAAAAATATTAAATAATACTGAATTA
This sequence comes from Dromiciops gliroides, assembly GCF_019393635.1. Taxonomy (NCBI): domain Eukaryota; kingdom Metazoa; phylum Chordata; class Mammalia; order Microbiotheria; family Microbiotheriidae; genus Dromiciops; species Dromiciops gliroides. The sequence continues at coordinate 46,507,075 of NC_057866.1, forward strand.
AACAGAGATCCTTAAAGCACTCCCATGTTGACAATGAGTCACTGACTGAGTTAAACTGTTCAAAATTCATATATTTGTCCTATCATTGACCCCAGTTTATCTCTGCATCTTTGCAACAATAGTATGTGACACTGTATCAAGTGCTTTGTGGTTTTTGTTTCTTTTTTTTTGGGTGGGGGAATGAGGGTTAAGTGACTTGTCCAAGGTCACACAGCTAGTAAGTGTCATGTGTCTGACACCAGATTTGAACTCAGGTCCTCCTGAATCCAGGGCTGGTGCTTTATCCACTGTGCCAGCTAGCTGCCCCAAGTACTTTGCATTTTTAAGCCTTTGTTGTTGTTATTCTATCCTGTATAAATCATCATAATCCCATTTGGGGTTTTCATAGCAAAGATACTGGAGGTGTTTGCCATTTCCTTCTCCTGCTCATTTTACATTTGAAGAAACTGAGGCAAACAGGATTAAGTGACTTGCCTAGGGTCACACAGCTAGTGAGTGTCAAAAGCCAGATTTCAACTAAGGAAGATGACTGACTTCAGCCTGGTGCTCTATCCAAGGTTCCATCTAGCTGCCCTATTTTTAAGACTAAGCAAACTATATCTACATTTCCCTGATCTGTCAGCTTAGAAATGCTAGACACACACACAAACACACACACAGTGGAAAGAAGGTTAATCTCAGGTGTATTTTTTTTTTGCTGGGGCAATTGGGGTTAAGTGACTTGCCCAAGGTCACACAGCTAGTAAGTGTTAAGTGTCTGAGGCTGGATTTGAACTCAAGTCCTCCTGAATCCAGGGCAGGTGCTCTATCTACTGCACCAACTAGCTGCCCCTTTTCAGATGATTTATTCTTGATGATGTCATTTTGGCATTTTGCAATCATGGCTTCCTTTACTTGATATTTATTAAACACACCTTCAAAAATCCCTCCTGGAATGTTTCCAGGAATTAAAGGCAACTTTATTGGTTTAGAATCATTAGGTTACAGTCTCTTCCCTTTTCTCAGAAAATATGAACAGCATTTCCCTTTTCCAGTCCATTAAAGTCCAATAAAATGCATCTATTTTTATTTTTTATTTTTTTAGAACAACTGCTATCTACTCCTTGGATAAGAAAATCCAAGGAATCATTTTAGACCTAGAAGGGACCTTAAAGGTCATCTAATCTACCCACTTAATTTTCTGAATAAAGAAAATGACATCTGGAAAGTGACTTACAGTCGATTCTTTCAATACTTGAGGATGTGGTTCATCTGAATAAAGTGGCCTGAAATATCACCAAGAATAACTGGTTATTCTTTTAATATCTATTCACTGATTTTGGTTATCAATTCCCTGTTAGGCATTTTTCCCTTTCATTTATAATATATCAGAATTCCAATGTCATTGGAAGAAAAAATAATAAATGAGTAGCTCCTAGATCTTTTTGCTTCCAGTCATCACACAACATGCAATCCAGAGTTCCTATCCCTTTCTTCATCCTCTTTTATTCCAATAAAGCCAAAAAATACGATCCCATTTTGTTATTGTAAGCTTTTCTCACAAGCTTCTTCTCATTCTGACAAGAGGCCAGGAGGAAGAGCTAAGATGCGGGATGGGATGAAAGAATCATGATCCAAGGAGATTTTGACCCCTTAGAAAAATGGGATGAATCTAATAAATTGAAATTTCACAAGAATGATTGTAAAGTTATAGATGGAGGTCCAAAAAAGTCCACTTTAGAGATATAGGATGGATGAGCAAACAATAGTGATTATAAAAAAAATGGAAATGGTAGAAAGCTCAACATTAACAAATAGTGTGAGACAGCAGCCCGAAAAAGCTTATGCAAACTTGATAGTCACCAGAGAAGAATTATATCCAAAAGGTGGGAGACAATAAATCTCCTTTTTTCCTTCCCCAGTAAGACTACATTTGTGTTCTGTGCTAGGAACCAGGCTTTAGGAAGGCCATAGACAACCTGAGTTGTAAACATAATAGGGTTTCTTTCAGCTTGCATTCTATCGATACAATGAATACCAAAGTTAGGACATTAGTTAGTGGTCTAAAGTAAATTATTAAAGGGTTTTGAATAGTGATATACTATAATTGAGTCTATATGTAAGGAAGATGAATCCAAGACCATATGAAAGATGAGTTCAAGGGTTGGGAAGAGGAGTCAGTGAGAATTAGTTAAGAGGAAAGGAGTGCTATTATTAAGATGGCAATGGTGTTGTTGTTTGTCCTTTGGTGTTGTTTTTTTTTTGGTGAGGCAATTGGGATTAAGTGACTTGCCCAGGGTCACACAGCTAGTAAGTGTCAAGTGTCTGAGGCCGGATTTGAACTCAGGTCATCCTGACTCCAGGGCCAATGCTCTATCCACTGTGACACCTAGCTTCCCCCTTGTTCTTTGTTCTTAAAGAGAACTGTGATATCAGGGAGGTGATGTCATGACTTGTAGTGAATTGGACTTAAGTGAGGGAGGCTTTGCAAAATAATTAGTCTTACTCTCTCCTCCAGAGCCATCTGGGTTCAGTGGCAAGATATAGGTGAGGACAAATAGAGATGGCCCCCTGTGACAATGTAATTACAGAAAGGAGGAGGAGAATTTGGGAGAGATTTCAATGATAGAATTCAAGGAAGTTGAATCTGGATTGTATGTCCATACTCTATTGACAAATAGCCAGTAAACACAGAGATGCAGTGGCCAGAAGAAAGGTTGTATCTTGAATGAATAAGCATGTATGAAGTGCCAGGCATTGTGCTAAGTGTTGAGAATAAAAATACAAGTACTCAAGACAATAAATATAGGAAATGTAGAGAAAGAAACTGGGTAGGTTTGAAAGCTCCTGGCTTGGTTTTGGGTGAAATGAAGTGAAAATTCACCTCTCACAGCCCAACATCCCAGAGTCAGAGGAGAAAGAAGAAGAAGAAAAAAAAGCTTATGTAGCACTTTAAAGTTTACAAAGCACTTTAGATATATACTTCCTTTGATACTATGACATGGGTATTACCATTTTTTTTATCATGTTACAAAAGAAGACACTCAGATACAGAAAACATTATTGACATTCAGGGGTACACTCAGCTAGGAAGTGTCTGAAGCAGGGCTCTAATTCAGGACGTCCTAACTCTAAGCCCTGAACTCTATCTATCCGCTATGTCTCCCAGATGCCTTGATCTGCAAGAGCTATTTTCTCATTGAAACTTCTTGTTGTTCATCCTTCATTTTTGAGAAGGACCAATAACAACAATAATAACAATAAAACAACAACAACAATAACCAGTTATTCTCTTTGAAAATGACTCCCAGTTCAAAAATATTTTTGAGCCCCTACAAGTTTAACTTAGGTCTTTATTATCCTTAGCTTAACTTTGATAACATGAGGGGAAGAAAAGTATGGAGGGCATCTTATAAAAGAGAAGCCATTTATCAGCACCTGGCCAAGGGAAACTAGCAAAAAAAAAAATACTCATCTTTGGTTTGAACATCCCTTCAGACTATGCATGCAAATGAAAAATATTTTGGGGTTAAGAATCATGGCATGGGGGGCAGCTAGATGGCGCAGTGGATAAAGCACCGGCCCTGGATTCAGGAGGACCTGAGTTCAAATCTGGGCTTAGACACTTAACACTTACTAGCTGTGTAACCCTGGGCAAGTCACTTAACCTCAATTGCCTTACTAAAAAAAAAAAAAAAAGAATCATGGCATGTCTGACATATTTCAGAAATTTGTTAAATGTAGCTTAAAGTAAAAAAAAGACACAAATTTGGGGCAGCTAGGTGGTGCAGTGGATAAAGCATTGGCCCTGGATTCAGGAGGACTTGAGTTCAAATCTGATCTCAGACACTTGACACTTACTACCTGAGTGACACTAGACAAGTCACTTAACTCCCATTGCCCCACCAAAAAAAAAAAAAAAAAAAAGACACAAATTAACCTTCCAAAGTAATGGAAGATGGATCAAAAATCACAAAACAGAGATTAGTTTTCCCTTTGCAATCTCACACAATAAAACCAGAAGCAATGAAATCCTCATGATCCAAATTCACTTCTAGTTATGGCTATTAATTCTCTATCCCACTAATGACTATTATAGAGGTTAGTCTCTTTTCCTGCCCATATTTTGGGGCAGAGGTTGACAACACCAAGTGTAATTTGTTGATATGCTTTCCTTTGCACCAGCTGCTATTTCTAGAAGATCTAGTCTTCTGCTGAACCCTTTTCCTTAGCTTGGGTTTAAAAAGACAGCATGTTAGAAGGAGAGGTTATTTTAAACTTATATTAAAGTCGGTAAAATGAGCTTTTCGTCCTCTTTCATCCTAAGGCTTCATTTAGGACCAGCCTTAGGCAAAATCATTAAGGAGATGAAGTTTCTCAGCAGCACTTTCCTCCTTTCCCCTGGGCACCAAAGCTCATAGAATTCTGAACTGTCATACTGGAGGGGACCTTAGAACACAGGATTTAGAGGGAGATGATCTCGCCTGATATCAGGGCTAGAGTGCTGGGCTTCAAGGAGGAAGGTTTCAGTTAAATTTTATCTCTGAAGCTTTGTGTGACCATAGCTAAATCATTTAATCTATGAGCTTCAGACTCCTCATCTTTCAAAGGAAGACAATAATACCTATAGCACCTCTGTTTTATAACTCTTATGGGGCACAAATGAGTATTTGAAGCAAGGCTATATGTAAGGTTTTAAACATAGACTTACAAGCATGGCCTGGTCTAGAATGGATAATGAAATGCTTTCCAGATTTTAAATTCTTTGATTTTGTGAATCTATGAACTACTTTACAAAATGCTACATAAATGGTAGAGTAGGTAGAGTGCTTGGCAAGGTGTCAGGAAGATTTGTCTTCTTGACTTCAAATCTGATCTCGACAGTTACTAGCTATATGACCCTGACCAAGTCACTGAACCCTGTTTGCCTCAGTTTCCTCATTTAGAAAATGAACAGGAGAAGGAAATGCCAGACTACTCTAATTTCTTTGCCTAGAAAACCCCAAATAAGTTCATGAAGAGTCATAAACAAATTAAATGCGTGAACAGCAACAATACATGTTGTGATAATATGTCCACAGAGGGGTTGTAGGGGTGGTGGTGGAGAGTATGATAGAAAAAGAAGCTCTGAGAGTTGAGTGTAGGGCACAGAAGAATGAAAAAATGAACATGGTTGGCCTGGGACCCTTCCTGAAAATGCAAGTGTCAGGAGGAATTGATCAATCAGAGGAAGGAGCCACAGGCAGGGAGTGATCTTTTCACTGTGGAAAGCTAGGTAAGTGCGGTGGATAGAGTACTGGGGCCTGGATTAAGTAAGATCCATCTTCCTGAGTTTAAATCGAGCCTCAGATAATTACTAGCTGTGTGACCCTGGGCAAGTCACTGCACCCTGTTTGCCTCAGTTTCCTGATCTGCAAAAGTGATCTTTCACTTTGACAAAGCTGCTAGGTCATCGTGAAGAAGGAAGTGTAGAGTCAGTAGCTAGTGTGAAAGTTGTAAGGGGACAAATTTGGACTTGATGCCTAAGAGAAAATAAACAAAACTTCCTGAGCTGACATCTTCTGTTCACTCAACTGACCCTGCATTATTTCTCTATGTAAAGTGTCTCTTTGGTATCTAGGTATGGGTCTAAGAAGTATTTCTGAGCACCTGGGGCCAGGAGATCCAGTGAAGTGGCAGAGGGCATAATGTGCTAGAATTAGAGGCAGGAAGACCTGCTTTCAAGGCTTCCCTCAAACCCTGGGCAATTCACTTACACACTTTCTAATGAGGTTTAGCCATGAGAGGTCCCCATCTCCAGATGATGTTTCTGAATGCCTGAGAGAACAGTAGGAAAAATTTCATCTTTCTCCTGCAGTTAGTCTGATCTGTATAGTTTCTGCAGGGGTCCCTAACTGTGGTCTGAGAACTTTTTATCTAATATATTTCGACAACTGGAATTCAATATAATCAATTTGCTTTCTAATCCTATATATTTTATTTTATGCTTGGCTCACATCAACAACTTCTGACTTCATTCATCTCAAAATGAAAAACAGAGAGTTTCTGGAAGCTCAGAGACTTTTGAAAAGCCTGCCCAAAACCAGACAGCTACTACCTGTCAAAGAGAATTTGTACCCAGCTCTTCCTGACTACAGATCCCGTGCTCTACCTACTACATCACACCTTGCTGCCTTGCCTTCTCCTTAATGTTAATAAATCATTTCCTTCTACTCAAAAAATGAAACTCAAATTACAGTTACTTCTATGGAAGATTTGGCAAAATTAGTATACTTAATGTAAATGTATTTAACTAAGTAAGCATCCAACATAGTGTTTAGCTAACTAAATGTGTCTCTCAAATGTCACTAATGGAAATAAAATGCTTTCGTTTTTTTTTTCCTATCTTAAAAGCTTCTATTTGCCATAGATTTGCTGGTATTTGTGGTGGAGATTTAAATTATGGTCATTATAGAAACTTGCTTTAATATGCTATTGAATTCAGAGCCTTTTTAATATTTATTGAGAAAGGAAAATTACTTAAGAAAAGCTGTTGCTTCTAAGCATTAGATTCACATAGAAACTCTCTGGTTTCTTTTCTTTGAGGAAATATTTATTAGGAATGATTTGTTAAGCAAAAATAATAAGAGGGGTAAGCATCAGTTTAACTAGTATTGATTCTAAACTTTTAAAATATAATTCTTAATCCTCAAGGCAGGTTCATCATGAGATGTACTTATTTGCTATTCACCAATATGAAAAGGAAGGAAGACTTTTCTTTGAAACACTTAAAACTTTACTGAACATAATGTTAGGCTTCTTAAGAATTCACTCAAGGGGCAGCTAAGTGGCACAGTGGATAGAGCACCAGCCCTAGAGTCAGGAGGACCTGAGTTCAAATCTGGCCTCAGACACCTGACACTTACTAGCTATGTGACCCTGGGCAAGTTATTTAACCCCAGTTGCCTCACCAAAAAAAAAAAAAAAAAAATAGGATACCAAGAATTCACTCTAGAACAGAGAGGTTTGTAAACTTTTGTGTTGTGGATCTTGTTGGCAGCCTATTGAAGCCTCTGGGCCCCTTTTCAGAATAATATCTTTAAATTTATAAAAAGAAATACATAGTATTACAAAGCAAACCAATATATATGTATATGTGTATATATACATATACTCACACACAGATTTGAATATGTATTGAACTGAATATATATATATTGAACTGAATATATATTGAATTGTATATACATATACATATACAATTATAGTTGTCAAATATATTAGAAGAAAAGTTCACAGACCATAGATTAGGGACCCCTGCAGAAACTACAAAGATCAGAGTAACTGCAGACCAAAGGTGAAATTATTCCTACTTTTCTCTTGGGCATTCAGAAACGTCATCTAGAGATGGGTACCTCTGATGGCTAAACTATGGTAGAGAAAGTGAAAGTGACTTGCCCAGGATCTCAGGCGGGACTTGCAAGCAAGTTTTCCTGCCTCCAAGTATAGTACATTATGCCTTTTGCCACTTCACTGGGTCTCCTGGCCCCAGGTGCTCATAGAGCCTTCTTACACCCATACCTGGATGCCAAAGAGACACTTTACATTGAGAACTAGTCCATGGTGCTCACGTATTGCTTATATTGAAATGCTTGAGTTCTTGGGGGGCGAGGGAAGAAGGAAAAGAATTTGAAACACCAAGTTTTAAACAAAATTGATGTCCAATTTTGGATTTTACATGTTATTTGGAAAATAAAAATCTAAACATATAAATGATGAGAAGGCAGATTTCAGAAAAACCAGGAAAGATTTAAGTGGACTTATGATGAGTGAAATGAGCAGAACCAGGAGAACATTGTACACAGTAACATGAACATTGTGTGATGATCAACTGTGATAGACTTAGCTCTTCTCAGCAGTGCTATGCTCCAAGACAATTCTAAAGAACTCATGATGGAAAATGTTCTCCATATCCAGAAAAAAAGAACTGTGGATTCTGAATGCAGATTGAACCATACTGTTTCTACTTTTGCTTTTGTTTTTACTTTTTTGAGTATTTTCCATTTTGATTTGATTCTTCTTTCACAGCATGACTAATGCAGAAATAGGCTTGATGTGATTGTACATGTATAATTTGCATCAGATTGCTATCTGTCTTGGGGAGCGGGAGGGAAGAGAGGGAGGGAGAAAAATTTGGAACTAAAAATCTTATGAAAACAAATGTTGAAAACTATCTTTACATGTAACTGAAAATAATAAAATACTTTGATGATAAAAAAGAGAAATAGTGCAGGGTCAGTGAGAGAACAGAGAATGCAAGCACAGGATGTTTTATTTGTTAGTTTTCCCTTAGAACTCAAGTTCAAATTTGGCCCCTTGAAACTTTCACATAACGCCTCCTGACTCCAGACTTCTTTCTCCACCACGACCTAACATTTTCCCCATAGCACAAGATTACTCCATGCATCTTTCCATCACTACGCCCTAGAGAAGGCAATCTTCTTGAGTGACTGGACTGGATTGTATTTTTCTTGTATCTCTACATTAGCATAGTTACTGGTCTACAATAAGTGCATAATAAATGCTTATTAACTTGAATGTTCCCAGTTCAGGCATCTGTAAGTAAGCAAAACAAGACTCATGCTTCTTCCATATATCATCTCATCAAATACTTGAAGACAGTCTCATAACACACACACACACACACACACACACACACACACACATCATTTTTTACAGGTGAGAAATTTCCAGTTTTGTGAAAGGATCCTCTAATGGTCTGGTCCTAAGGGCACTTTCTCAACTATTAGTCATTATTGGTAACTTAGACTATAAGTACAAATCCCTCAGTCCCTGAAATTAACTAATTTTAGAAATTTTCTAATATAATTGTCACCCAGATATGCTTGAAAATAGATTCCCAGAAGCAAGAAAGAATTTGAGATTGGAGGTTTCTTTAATGATATGTTGTCACTCTATTTGGAAGATTATAACAACACATAATTAAAATGAGCCATGACACACTTATTTCAGAATGCTAAACATTCCCCTTTGCATAATTAAAATCGTTTTCATTATCATATCATAAGTGCTGGACCTTAAGAGACAGCAGGGCACCAAGACAGAGCAGCTCACATAGCTTCTCCATGTTCAACATTTAAAGACAGCATTGGATATACATTGGTTATTTATCCTGAATAAATGGGTAAAGTAAATATTTTTCAGAGAGGTTTGTCTTCCAATAGGCATGTTTATTTTCAAGTATCAAAATATGTTTAGACTTGACAAAATATAATATTTAATCATTAAAAATGCTTTGAAATTCACTTTATTGATGCTTTTCCCCTTCAAATCACAGTTAGATCCCACCCAAATGAATCTTTTGTTGTGATGAAAAACAAATAACTGCATGAATCTGATATGTGACCCTTGTCTGACAACTCTGTGTCCTGAGAGAGCTTTCTTCTCCATAATTAGGAATAAGATAAAGCATTATCATTTTTCTAGATGGTACATATAATAATAGATCGTTTCATCCAATCCCATCACTTTACATATGAGGAAGCGGAGTCCCAAGAGATAATGTGAATCAGGTTCATTTCCCAAAGAGATCATAAAAAGAGGTAAAGGACCCGCATGTCAAAAAGTATTTTTAGCAGCTCTTTTTTTTTTTGTGGTAGCAAAGAATTGGAAATAGAGGAGAATCCCATCAATTGGTAATGGCTGAACAGGTATATGTATGCATGAATGTAATGGAATACTATTGTGCTATAAGAAATAATGAGTTGGCAGATTTCAGAAAAAACTTGGATTTACATGAACTGATGCTGAGTGAAGTGAGCAAAAACAAGAGATCAGTGTAAACAGCAACAGCAACATTGTGTGATGATCAACTGTGATAGATTTAGCTCTTCTCAGCAAAGCAATAATCCAAGACAATTCCAAAAGGTCCATGATGGATATTGCTCTTCACAACCAGAGAAATAGCTATGGAGTCTGAATGCAGATTGAGGTATGCTATTTTTACTTTTTTACTTATTTTGTAATTTCTTTTTTTTCTTGTGTTTTCCCCTTTTGTTCTGATTCTTCTTTCACAATATGACTAATGCGGAAACATATTTTATATGATTATACAGCTATAACCTATATCAGATTGCTTGCTCTCTTGGGGAGGGGGTATGGAAGGGAGGGAGAAAAATTTGGAACTCAAAATATTTTTTATTTTATTTAATTTTTACAAACATTTTTATTTAAAGTTTTGAGTTCCAAATTCTATCCCTCTCTCAATTCTTCCCCCCTCCCTGAAGTGCTAAGCAATCAGATATAGGTTATACATGTTCAATTATGTAAAATATAACCATATTAGTCATTTTATATAAAAAGACTTAAGTAAAAAAAAGAAAGCAAAAAAATAGCATGCTTCAGTCTATGTTCAATCAATACCAATTCTTCCTCTGGAAGTGGATAGTATGCTTCATCATTAGTCCTTTGGGATTGTCTTAGATCACTATATTGCTGAGAGTAGTTAAGTCATTCACAATTGCTCATAGAACAATAATGCTGTCACTGTGCACAATGTTCTCCTGGTTCTGTTCACTTCACTATCCATCGGTTCATATAAGTCTTTCCAGGTTTTTCTGAAATCATACTGCTTGTCATTTCTTATAGCACAATAATATTCTATTATAACAATATACCACAGCTTGTTTAGTCATTCCCCTATTGATGGGCATTCCTTCAATTTCCAATTCTTAGCCATCACAGTTGCTATAAATATTTTTGTACAATTTTGTTTTCCTTTTCTCTTTTTCACAGTTACTATTGTTAACTATTTCCCTCTATCCTATTCCCTTCCCCATGATATTTACTCTATTATCTATCTTCTTTCACCCTATCCCTCCTCAAAAGTGATTTGCTAGGTGACACAGTGGACAAAGAACCCATCCTGTACCCAGGTGGATACAAGCACAAATCAGGCCACAGACACAAGACATTCAGCCACTGCTCGAACCCAGGCATGTCACATAACTCTGACCACCCCCACACAAAAAAAAGATAAACAAAAAAAAATGCTTTACAGATATCATACCTTCATAATCAATTCCTAAATGTGCCTTCTGTCTAAATTTATTTCTATCATCTGCCCTATTACCGAGAAATTTCTTATGAGTTAGAGGTATCATCATTCCATGTATGTAAACATTCCAGGAATGTAAGCAGTTTTTCCTTTTAAAATCCTTCTTTATTACTTTTTCGTGTTTATCTTTGTATGCTTCTCTAGAGTCTTATATTTGAAAGTCAAAATTTCTATTTAGTTCAGGTCTTTTCATCACAAATACCTGAATGTCATCTTTTTCATTGAAGTCCCATTTTTCTTCTAAAAGATTACACACAGTTTTGCTGGATAGATGATTCTTGGTTGTAATACCAATTCATTTACCCTCTGGAATATCATCTTCCATGACCTCTGATCCTTTATGGTAGAAGCTGCTAGATCTTGTGCTATCATGACTGTGGCTCCACAGTACTTGAATTGTTTCTTTCTGGCTGCTTGCAATATTTTCTCCTTGATATGGGTGCTCCAGAGTTTGGCTATATTCCTGGGAGTTTCCATTTTAGTATCTCTTTCATGAGGTGATTGGTGAATTCTTTCTATTTCCATTTCACCTTCTGTTTCTAGAATATCAGGGTGATTTTTCCCTGACAGTTTCTTGGAAGATGATGACTAAGCTCTTTCCTTCAACATGGTTTTCAGGTAGTCCAATTATTTTCAAATTATCTCTCCTGGATTTATTTTCTAGGTTAGCTGTTTTTCCAAGGAGATATTTCACATTGCCCTCTATTTTAAAAAAATCATTTGGATTTCCTTTATTGCATCTTGATTTCTCATAAATTCATTAGCTTCTATTTGCTCAATCCTAATTTTTAAGCAATAATTTTCTTCAGAGACCTTTTTTACCTCCTTTTCCATTTGGCTAGTTTGGATTTTCAAGCTCTTGACTTTTTTTGGTGACCTTCCTGCATCATTCTAATTTCTCTTTCCATTTTTTCCTCTACCAGGCTTACTTTATCTTCCATCATCAACATCCTTTTTGAGTGCCTCAATGGCCTGAGATCAATTCATTTTTCTTGGAAGCTTTGGATGCAGAAGCCCTGATGTTACTATATTCTTCTGAGGATGCACTTCCATCTTCCTTGTCACTAAAGGAACTTTGTTTCATTGGCATCTTTCTCTGTCTGCTCATCTTACCTGTCTTTACTTGACTTTTAAATCCTGGTTAAAGTGAAACACTGTTTCTAGGCTGCACTGTCCCATGTTTCAGGGGGTCCAAGGTAGTACAATTTAAGGAGGGGCAGGTTTTCACTTACCTGTCCTATTCTCTGGTTTGTAGATAACCCCAGGTCAACTTGCTAATTAACAAGGCAGCAAAACTTTGTGTCCTATGGTAGATAATTCCAAGGAGCCTGTGCTGGGGCCACTGCCACTCAAGCCTATTTCCTGGTTCCCAGCAGGGGCAAACCATCGAAGTTCCACCTCAGCACCCACACAGACCCGTGTAATCTCCCCCCAGCCAACTGCTCAGCCCTCTCACCAGAACATAAGCTTAGTTCCAGAAGATACTGGCACTACATCTGATTCAGAGTCTCTGAGGGTCTCTTTCTCTGGTGAGGCATGCCTGGGACTGGATCTGTTTCAGCATGATCATGGGTTTGGGATTCATTCCTGTGCCAGCACAGTGCCTCCATCCTGCCAACCTTCTATGCCATCTTTGACTGGAAAATTATCTCAGCCCCTTCTTTTGTGGGTTCTGCTGCTCCAGGAATGGTTGTATGGCATTATTTGGAGGTTTTTTGGAGGGATCATGTTGCGAGTTCTGAGAGCTTACTTCTTTTCCTGCTCTATCTTGGTTCTGCTCCAGAAAATCCCCTGGAACTCAAAATGTTATAAAAATGAATGTTGAGGAGAAAGCACCAGCCCTGGATTCAGGAGGGCCTGAGTTTAAATCCGGACTCAGACACTTGAAACCCACTAGCTGTGTGACTCTGAGCAAGTTACTTAACCCTCATTGCCCCATAAAAACAAAACAAAACAAATATAAATAAAAGAATGCTGAAAACTATCTTGGCATATAATTGGAAAAATAAAATAAAATACTATTAAGAAATAAAAAGAGGGGCAGCTAGGTGGTGCAGTGGATAAAGCACTGGCCCTGGATTCAGGAGTACCTGAGTTCAAATCCGTCCTCAGATTCTTGACACTAGCTGTGTGACCCTGGGCAAGTCACTTAACCCCCATTGCCCCATAAAAAAAAAAGAGAGAGATAAAGTGAATCAACCAAAGGAATCCTATTAGCAAGTGACAAAATAATAATATTAATAAAAGGTGGGACTAAACCACAGCTCATCTGACTTTATGTTCAGCACTCTTTCCCATGTACACAAATTTACCTTTCCCTAAAAGAATCTACTCATCTAAGAGATACATGGTTCTGATGTGGGATGGAATTAGGGTCAAACTGATTGTGAGTTGTCCCAAAAGAATTACAAGACTCAGTGACTCAGTTTATCAATTTTTATTGCAATACTGTGAGTTATCACAGGGAGAGAGCCAGAAAAGTGGAAAGGTACCTCTCAAACAGTGAAAGAAAAGACAGTTATGTTTACAACATAGATAAATTAATTATCAGACTCATTATAATAATCTCCACCTTGGGGAGGTACAAGGGAGGGCCTGTCCTAATCATTATAATATTCTCCACCTCTGAGAGGTACAGGGGAGGGCTTATCCTAATTTGCAATTCCTGGGTCCTAAACCAACCCCTGAAGTGGGTACCTTTTTCAGTGGAGGTGTTTTTGGGGGGTTTGCATGTCATAAGGTGAATCTGGGGACAAATTTAGCCTTTTCTGTCCATTTCTCTTTCTGATTCCCATGGATAGTTTCAAAACACCTTCATTTTTCATTTATTCCTAGTCTAAGTTTCTATAGCCTGGTATTTTATTTTATTTAAGGTCTTCATGGCTCAGCTCCCTCTGTTCCCCTTATGGGTATTGATTACTGTGGATAAGAGAACCTACCATCCTGACTTTTAAGTTATCCATTAACTGGGATCTGAATCCCTCTTAGAGCTCATATCTGAATTAGCACTTGGGTCTTAGGTTTTTCTATTAACCCCTTTTTTGCCTCCTACATCAGATCCTACCAGACAGGTTTTTTTCCATAACTTTATTTCTGAGGAAGCTTTTGTTCTTTATATCAAGCCAAAATATTTCTCTCTGGAAACGTACCCCATTCCCTGCCCCTGCCTTTTTTTCTTGCCTTTTGAGGACACGCAGTACAAGTCTGATCCCTTATCTTCATATAACAGCTAATAAATTCCTGAAGGCAACTATTTCATCCCCTCCCCCAATTCTTCTCTTCTTCCATATAAATATTCCTACTTCCTTCTGTAGAACCTCATAAGAAATGGTTATCAGTTCCCTGCCCTCTTGGTTGGTAGTTTAGTGGATAGAGAAATGTGCCTGGTGTCAGGAAAATCTGGGTTCAAATCCAGCCTTGGACATTTAATTATGTGTGTGACCTTCTTAAATTAATTTAACCTCAGTTTGACTCAGTTTTCTCATCTGTAAAATGAGGAAAATAATATTACCTACTGCTCAGGGTACCCTTAACTATAAAATGGGGATAATAATAGAACCTGAATCCTAGGTTTTTGTGAGGATTAAAAGAGAAAATACTTGTAAAAAACACTTAGCATAGTGTTTACTTCATAGTAGTTGCTATAAAAATATTTATTCCCTTACAAACCTCCCCAGGATGTACTGTAATCTGTAAATATTCTCTCCTGAACTATAGCATTGAATAGTACACTCCAAGAGCAGCCCGTGGTGGGCAAAACACAGTGATGCTATAATCTCTCTTATTCTGGACTCTGTGCATCAATTAAATCAGAATTCTTAAAAAAATACATTTTATTGGATATCTTCTGTTTTCATTTCATTTACATTTGCCAGAATATCCCTCCTGCTTCCCCCTCCAAAAAGCTATAAAAATGGTGAGTAAACAAAGAGAGAATAATATGCATACTCAAGTGGGTATGGTAATATATTTTGCCCTGAGGGAAAGTGGGAGGGGAAAGAGATAATGTGGGGGGGGGGGGAGAAGAGGAGAAGGAGGGAAGAGCAGATTGGGGGAGGGAGCAGTAAAAGCAAAATACTTTCAAGGAAGGTGAAGATGTTCTGCACAACTGCACATGCATGACTTATATTAAAGTGCTTGATTTCATAGGGAGGGTTGAAGAGGGAGGGAGGAAGAAAATTTAGAACACAAAACTAGCTCAAAGACCTCAATCTCATCAGAGTTGGCTCAAGGAGGGAATAACATGCACACCCAATTGGGAGGAGTGATCTATCCAACCCTACAGGAAAGTAGGAGGGGAAGAGGATAAGGAGGGAAGGGTAAAAGAAGGGATGGAACAGTCTGAAGGAAAACACTTTTGGGGAAGAATAGGGTAAAAGAAGATAGAAAATAGAGTAAATATCATGAGAATGAAATAGGATGGAGGGAAATAGTTATGATTGATAATGGCAAAATGTATGGGACCTACTTTGCTGGCTATTGTGAAGAAAATTCTTTGTCATGTTAAAGTACTATATAAAGATTATGATAAACAGGGTGCTATCAGAAAAACCTGGACTTACATGAACTGAAGCAGAGTGAAATGTACTGTATACAAAATAACAGCAATAGTGTAAGATGATCTGCTCAGAAGCACAAGGTTATTTTCAGCAATGCAATGATCCAATATAACTCTGAAGGACTTATGAAAATTGCAATCCATCTACAGAGAAAGAACTGATGGTATCTGAAAACAGATTGAAGCATAAATTTTCTTTGATAGTTCCTTAATCTGGTTTGGTTTTTGTCTGTTTTCGCTCACAACCTCGCTAATGTGGAGATGTTTTCCATGACTACTCATGTATAACTTATATTGATTTGCTTGAATTTTTGAGGGAGGGCAGTGGGAAGGGAGGGAAGAAGAGAAGTTGGAACACAAAGTTTTAAAAAATTTATGTCAAAATTTGTTTTTATATGTAATTTGGAAATTAAAATTCTAAACAAAAATGGGTAAGTAAAACTAATCAGATCATCAAAAAAGATTAGAATTATACATTGCATTCCGCAGAATCTCTCACCTCTGTAAAGAAGGGAGTGATATGCCTTCTTGTATCTCTACAGTGGAATTAAGATTAGTCATTATAATTTTACAGAATTAATTTTCCAATTTGCTTTTCCTCTTCCCTAGAATTGTATTGGTCATGTCTTTTTCTGTCTTTTTTCCCTGGTTCTGTCTCCATAATTTGCATCAGCTCATATAAGTCACATGCTTCTCTGAATTCCTTGTTTTGTATTTCTTTCCAGACAGTATTATTCCATTATTTTCACACATCAGAACTTATTTAGCCATTCTATAAAAAAAGGCAACCTCTTTTGTTTCTAGTATGTTGCTACTAATGCAACCTCAGTTTGCATAAGCTATTTGGCTGCCAGGTTGAAATTTATGTTCTTTATCATGTATCTCCCATTCTAGACTTGTGGCAAGATTGTTTGCTTGAACCCAAGTTCAGAATCATTTTATCACTCAAAAATCATGACAATGACAATGCTCATGCTTTGCCCTCAGCATCTAAATGACTATATTTTAAAGAGTATGTGCCCCTATCAACTATCAATCTCTAATAACTGCTAGCTAGCTCTAATTATCTGTGAGCATAACAATATGAATTCTTTTTTGCCATCACAGTTCATTCCAGTGCTCATGAGAGGACCCTTTGTCCTTTCTCCTAACCATCTGCTAAGCCATTTACTGCTATGCTCATTTTGAAACTCTAATCTCAGTCATTAACTTGAGTTCCATAATCCCCTGGTATCCATGGGTTAGATGACTTTGATGTTTTACATAAATGCATCCTTTCCCATATGGGTCACTTTGCTCTTTCTTTCTTTTTTTTCTTTTAATGTGTTTCCTCTGTCCTATTATATCTCCCTAACATCTAGTCGTTAGTACTTCCTTTATTGCTTTCTTCTCCCCATGATATGCCTAAGAAATATGACAATAATCAAGATGAATTTTAAAAGCATACATATATAGTTTCCTCTGAAACTATTTCATCACTTCTGGTGGTATGATAATACTCCATTACATTTGTTTATTGATTCCTCAGTAGAATGAAAGCCCCTTAGTTTTAGATTTAGGTCTATCATGAAAAAAGTTACTAATAAATATTTTTACATAATGGATACAATTCCTCTTTCCTTGCTTTTCCTTGCGGTATGGCCCTTGCACTTGTCTATCTGGGTCAAATAAAATGCAGTTTGGTAACATTTTGGACATAGCTCAAAAATGTTTCCAGAATGAGAAATATTTTTAACAATTACTTTTTAGATTTTTGTACAGCTATAACTCTCCAATGATTAGCACTATCATACCCTGCCAGTAGCCTTTATCCCTTAGCAACAAGGAAGAGTTAAAAACAAAATAAACATATTGAACATGCCCAACAATGAATGCTTTATGCCATAACTGTAGTCCCTCCATGACCTCCCTTCTAAGAAAAGGGAGACATGCTTTATTGTCTATTCACTGAAAGTGCCCTCAGTCACTAAGTTAATAAAAATTCTGATGTCTTTAAATATGGCTTAGTTGATATAATTGTAGCCAATGAATAAATCATCCTTCTGGTTCTGCTATTTCACTCTATATCAGTTGACACAGTACACATTTCATAGGATAATAGATTTAGAGCTAAAAGATCAAGTCCACCCCCCCCATTTGATAGATGAGGAAACAATGGGATAGAAAAGCCATAGAAGTGGCCTTCACAAAGTCAGAAGACCAGTGTCTTAGTCAGGATTTGAACCCAAGTCAAGTATTCTATCCAATGCTCATTTCAAAACTATTCATATACAAAAAAGAACATGTCCATGCTATATGCCCTCCATTCTCCCAGTATTTATTTATTCACTTGCTTGACTTTATCTGGACCTTTATAGAAATATCTAAAATGTAATAACAGAATCCTTATAAGTAGATGAAATATCTCATTGGGAGGAGGAAAAATAGGCTTAGTACAATATTTTGAGGGATGTTGATCATATAGAAGATGTGGGGTAAAGTTGGAAGGGATGGGAGGAGGTGTTAGAGACAAAGAAAGAGTGGTTCAAGAGGTATTAGGAAAACCTAATAATAGTAATAAGTAGAAGGTAGCAACATAGGAGCCAATAGAGGAGAAATTAGTTAGAAGCTGGAGGTCAATAATGCTGAATGCTACTAATGAATAAGGAACAAATGAGAACTGAGGGGAAAAGGCACTAAATTTGATATTGGAAAAGACACTGAGAATCATTGAGAAAGGTGTTACATAGAGTTGTGATTGTAGAAACCAGATGGTAAGAAACTAAAGAATGAGTGAGTTTCACCACATGGAGACAAAAATCTAAAACCCTGAAAACCACAGAAATGTCCATTAGTGAGGGAAAGGCTAAATAAATGTGTATACAAAGTGTTGCAAGAATTGTTAAAGGGAGGGGCAGGTAGATGGCACAGTAGGTAAAGCATAAGCCCTGGATTCAGGAGGACCTGAGTTCAAATCCAACCTCAGATCCTTGACACTTACTAGCTGTGTGACATTGAGCAAGTCACTTAGCCCTCATTGCCCTGGGGGCAGGGGGGTGAGAAAAAGAATTGATAAAGGAAGTAGTTTCACATTATATTGGGAAGATTATATGAAAATAATTATATTCAGAGTAAAGTGAGCAAAACCATAAGAAATATTTGTAGTTTAACCACAACATTGTAAAGATTATTAATTTGGAAAGACTCTTTTAATAGTGCATCGACAAACCACAAATCAAGAAAATGAATGATGATGCATGTTGTCAATATCCTGACAGAAAAATGAAGACTTCAGGGTAAAGAATGAGGGATGGACATGTGTGCGCACACACACACACACACACACACACATATTACATATATATGTGTTACAAATATATGTGTATAGGTATATATATATATATACACATAAATTTATATATTGTAGATATATGTATAAATGTATCTAGATTAGAGATAGACATTTAAACATATCTATATATCTACCATATCTACCTAGCTATATTTGGAAATGGCCAATATAAAATTGTTTCGGCTTGACAACATATTTGACAAATGGAGATTTTCTTTGTTTTTAAAAATGAAGTATGAAGGAGAGAAAATGGAATTTTATTAACTGAAAAAAAATGACTTCTTCCTTTCCTTACCCCTCAAAAAAATGAGTTTCAGGAAGTAGAAGCTATTAGTGTATATGTGTGTTTGTGTGTGTGTGTGTGTATAAATGTATATGTATGTATATATGTGTATATGTATATATATGTATATATGTATGTATATGAATATGTGTGTGTGTAAATTTTTTCTTCTGAGAAATTTGGTGATTAAGCTACAAGGAATAACAAAGGAAAGCTTTTTTTTAAATTTGATTTCATAAGCATGTTTATATGCACCATTTGATAGAGATACGAAACAAAGAGGAAATGAATGAATGAATGAATGAATGAATGAATGAATGAATGAATGAATGAATGAATGAAGATGGGAAAGGGTAGAATCTAGAGCAGAAGGAGAGGATTTAAGGTTGGAAGGCAGGAATAAGAATTCTTACTCTGAAGCAGGAGGGAAAATGATATATATCTTTTGGTTGGCAGGACACCAAGGACTTTATTGGGAAATGCATAAAGAAATGGTTGAAAGGGGACGACTTGTGATTTAAAAGAAAATGTCACACTTAAGATGGAAGTAAGGAAAGGTTTCTGAGTAACAATTCAAAAGAGTAGCATGGCCCTGTGAAAATAACGCCAGGAAGGCTACAACCACAATTGAGTTGAGGTTTTCAATTAACACTAAGGTCAACTATGTAAAAACCTGGAAAGATATCTTCAGTGATGTTGATTGCACGAAAAAGAAAAACAATTATTACTCTGGTGGAAGGGGATTCTGTTAATGACTCATAGAGAATAAAAGAAACTAAATGAGTTTTTGGTTCTATTTTCTCCATCAAGCAGAATAATCTTTAGCCTGAAGAAGATGGCAGGGAGCTGCACCAATACTGTTGAGTAGATTTAAGTAAATATCTAGTGTCCTCCAAGGTCAATTACCATGACCTAAATCAGCTACAAACTAAGGAACCTAAAGAAATTGTGAATGATGGTGGTGCCAACAATGACAGTGATGATAATGATGATGATGATGGTGAAGATGATGGTGGTGGCGGTGATGATGATGATAGCTTAGGTTTATATGAACACTGTAAAGTTTGCAGAATACTCTGGGCCCACTTGCATATAATTATTATGTACATCATAGCTTCCAAGAATAAGAGGATGATTGTTCTCAGTATTCTGCCTGATCAGACCAGAACTAGGGTATTATATTAAGTTCGCAGCAACACAATTTAAGTAGGATATTGAAAAACTGGCATCTCCAGAGGATAAAAAGCTTAATGGAGAAGAGCCTTGAGCCCATGGAAGTCTTACATTGATTAAGACATTAAGAATGTTTAGCCAATAAAAATACTCAGGAGGGACACCCAATAAGCTCCAGAGGCTCCCTATTACCTCCACCATCAATTCCAACAATTTTTGGCATTCAAAGTTCTTCATAATCAGGCCCCCTTCCTACCGTTCAAATCTTCTTAAACCTTATTCCCTAGTGTGCACTCTTCGATCCAGTGACATTGTCCTCTTCATTGTTCCTCAAACGATACACTCCTATCTGCACATTTTTCCTTGGCTGTTCCCCACACCTGGAATCTTCTTCCGCCTCATCTCTACCTATTGAATTCTTTGGCTTCCTTTAAGTCTTAACTAAAATTTCAACATTTACTGGAAGCTTTTCCTAACTTCTCTTTATTCTAGCGCAGTGACTGTTAATTATTTCCTATTTATCCTGTATGTAGCTTGCTTTGTATGTATTAGTTTGTGTTTTGTCTCACCATTTACTTTGAAAGCTCCTGGAGGGCAGAAATTCCCTTTGCTTCTGTTTGTATCTCTTGCAGTTGCCCAGTGCCTGGCACATAGTAAGTGCTTAATAAATGATTATTGACTTACTGACTGACATGACAGATTGATACTAATTTTGACAGTCTATTATATGGATTCACTCAATCAAAAACATTTATTTATTAAGTTCCTACTATGCACCAGGCACTGCCCTAAGTGTTGGATTAGACTGTTCTGTTTGGCCCCAGAGGATAAAAGGAGTAAAGAGTGCACATTGCAATGAAGCAGATTTAGTTTTCTCATCAGAATAAAAACAACTACTTCCTATTATTGGAGCCATTCAGAACTGGATTGCTTTGGCAAGTAGTATAGTTATTCTCATTGGAGGGATTCAAGCAGAGTCAGGATTACCAGTTCTCGTGTATTTAATAGCGGGGATTCCCTTCTAAGGTGACTTGTGACTGATGGCCTCTGAGATAATTTCCCACTCTAACATGCTGTTAATCTTTCTCTCATTTGAACCTTACACAATATCTGAGGTAGGAGCATTGGACATTATTTTCATTTCAAAAATGGGGAAACAGCCTTAGATTAGCTAAATGATTTAGTTACACAAAATTAGTAGGTAATAAAAAGTAATTTGAATCAAGTATTTCAAATGCTAAATCTGGGCCTCTACTCACTTCCCATGATGTCTCTTACTGAAGTATTTTGGGTGATCCATGAAGACTCATGTAGAATGAGTGAGCTGTTACAGAAGTGGAGATAAGCAATTATCCAAATTCTCAAAATGAAGATGAAAGAGGAGTCTTTGAACTATAAGAATGTGGCTTTGAAATTATTTCTTGGCAAAATTCTGAAACATATTATTAAAAGGGCCTTTTATGAGCCCTTAGAAAAGGAAGCAATGACAAGAAAAAGTCATGTTGGATTAACTTCATTTATTTTTTTTTCTTTTCCCATGATTACTATATTCCAGCTGTCTCTCTTGATAAACTTTCTCACACTATCCTTAAGGATAAGAAATGTGTCCTGGATATTTATATAGTGTGCTTGATTCAGAGATAACCAAATGACAAGATATAATGGTAGTAATGGCTGACCATGGCAGGCTCTCAGCCCAGAGCATCTCTTCTGCCCAGACATGCTTCCCCTGGGCTGTAAATAGTGGAGTTCTCATGAGTCTTTTCAAGCTGGTTCCAGAATATTACTCATCAGATTAGATATGTAAATAATACTTGGCGAACTGAAATGTTAATGATTAATGAGGATGTGTAAAGAAGAGTGACATAAGTAGAGAAGCTATGGATAAATTGTGCTCTTCCTTTTGAAAGAACTACACATGCAAATATTGTCAACCTAGAGTACTTCCTTGGCAGAACGATTAGGAAGATGGTTGGACTTAAAACCTTACCATATCAGAATCAATTGAAGAATGCAGGAGTGTTTGCTGGTGTAGGGAATAGATAAATGAAAACACATGTACTAAGGATTAATTCTATGCCAAACAATATGAAGTGCTAGAAAATTTCCTGAGGACAGAGACTTATTGTATATGTGTATGTATGTATGTATATAATATACACATGTGTCTATATAAATATATAATGTATCGTATGTGTGTATATTAAGATAGTATACAGATATATGCATGTGTATGCACACATATGACAGTTGATGGCTCAGAGGATAGAGCACAGGGCTTGGAGTGAGGAAGATCTGAGTTCAAATTTGGCCTTAGATACTTACTAGATGTGTGACGCTGACCTGTTTGCTTCAGTTTCCTCACCTATAAAATGAGCTAAAGAAATGATAGACCACTCCAGTATCTTTGCCAAGAAAATCCCAAATCATGGACAGTATGATTCATGGGATCATGAAGAGTCAGACATGACAGAATGACTGAACAACAAATAAAATGTGTATGTATAACATATGAATGTTTATATGGGTATATAAATACACATATGCATGTGTATGAGTTGTATGTGTATATATATGCACATATGTGTGTGTATGTGTGTGTGTATAAAAACAGGAAAGTCACTACCCTCAAGGATATACATTCTATTAGCAGAAGATAGCATATAGAGGGGACTAGTGTCCAATGAGGAATGTCAGAACATGGAAGTATCCCTTTTCTAGAACTATAGTGTTGATTTGATTATTGTTCTCAAAATTAGAGTTGGACAAGGATAGGGGAGTGGTTCCCATGTAAAGACAAAGCATAGAGATGTCAAGGAAGCAACACGGTGTTCCTCAACTGAGGTGAGATAAAATCAAAAGTCACCAATCAGAGCCCAAAGTCTGAGGGGTCAGAGTCCAAGTTACCTGAGGAAGAGGGTAGAGATGATTTAGAATAGAACCTGTGCTAATATATCCAATTGAGGCAGATTAAACTTCTTGATAATGAGAACTTTCTCGAAATATACTGGAGCACCTTGGAAGGCAGTGATTTCCCTATCATTAGAGGTGACTGGATAATGTCTGCCCAGGACTGCTGTAGATGTTTCATTTATGAGTTGGATTTCTATGATCCTGTCCCATTCTGAGATTGGATGATTCTGTGACATATAGTTCATACTATTTGTTCTCTCCACATAAGGGACAGCCAGCATATTCTATTAACATTAAATACAGTTAATGATGAATCAAGGAAGAGACAATTTCCTCTTGATTTGCACCTGTGGAGTTCCCACATTCCCAGATGATGTGGGAGAGGCAATTAAAGAGGAAGGAAAGCTGTGAAATTTCTTAATGGTGGATTCTGTGCAGCTTCCAGCTGCCAGCCATTGAAATTGGGGCCGACAAGTTACTGTAAGTTTCACGATGTTCCTAACATTACTTAACAGCAACTCAGTCACTATTAGTCCTTGGAAATCAGTGAAGTCGTAGTCATCCACTAAATGTAAGGAACTGACTTTAAATTGATGGCATCCCAAGGGAGAAAAGGGAGGGTTAATGTTGCCTGCCAGGAATCGCTCCATTGACATTTTGAGGCTATGGGGAGGTCAGAGAATAGGCTACCATTCAGTGCCTCCTGTGGATCCGTTAATGCAGCATATGCCCCTGCTGTCCTGTCATGTCACCTGCCAAAGATAAAAGCTCTCCCTAGTGCCTTTCCTCCACCATGTTCAGCACTCTTTGAATTTCCGATGTGAGAAGAGACAAGCACAGCAGTGTATAATGACTGTGAGACTGAAAATGTTTCTGAAATTTCCATTATAGCCATAGTGATTAGGAAAGCAGAGTGATGAAGAAAAGAAGGTCAGAGGAGTTGGATTTTTTTTCTTACTTCCTTTCTTTTTTTCCCCTTGAAAAATGAATATTGACTGATGAAGTTTCAATGTCGAGGTTTGGTGGGGTTTATTGTTGTTGTTTGCTGACAACTTTAGGGTGTGTTTTCAAGTAATTTAAACAGGAAATGATTTTTCAATTTAGGAGGAATTTCAGAATCAGCTGTCTATGGGGTCTAACACCAGGTACTAGCTGGAGCTAATGTCCAATTCAACATCAAATTAGAGGAAAGGATAAAGAGGACACTGAATGTGATTGTTGATGGCTCTGAGGTGATATATTCAAACAAGCCATCAAGGCTGAAAAATGGGAAGTAGAAGAAGGAAAAGATATTGACCTTGTTTTTTAAAAGGTTTTACTTGGTCACTATAACGAGGAGGATAAAAGAGCCTAGAAACTGTCATAGGCAGCATATGCTTCATCTCTATGTGAGGCACAGAACAGTGAGCAAAGGCATCACTGATGTAGAATATAATCTGAGATTAAAATCTTGACAGCTAAAAATATATAAGGAGCTATTAAACATTTTAAAAAATTTCCTCAGTTGATGGTGTGTTAAAGATTCAAAGAGCTTTTCAAATGAGAAACACAATTTTAATAACCATCTGAAAAATATTAAATCTCACTAATAATTAGATATATTAATTAAATCAGTTCTGAAGTAACAGCTCACACCAACCAAATTGTCAGAAATAATTAAAGGCAAACATATTTATCCATTACAGGTAGGATGTCAATCTTATGAAAATAATTTCATATAGCAGTTTGGCAACATGCACTAAAAAGTTACAAAAATAACTGCACATTTTGATTTCTCATTTCCATTGATGGGAATATACTCTAAAAGATTTTAAGAACTATCTATGCAAAGTTTTTTTATAGTCACATTATTTGTAACTTTTTAAAAAAGAAAATGACATAAAATGTTCAACTCTAGCAGAATAAAAAAAAAACTTTGGGACATTGCTGTATAGAATTGATTAGATACAAATTATAATTTAATTAAGATTTCCAAATATGAATAATATAAGAAAAATATATTTGTGAAGTACTTTAATGTGAAAATTAAAACAAAAACAGAACTGAGTGGAGGACACAATATGATCATGTAAGATTTTTTCACAAGGGCATACCCAAATAGAACTCTGTTCAACAGGTCTCTGATTATTAATGTCAAAAAGATAAGTCAGGGAAGCCTATGATCTCCAAAGATATTTGTCGATGGTGTAAAGGAGGTCTTATGTCAAGATGTTCCAGGAATTAGATGATATTTCACCAATAGCACCAAATTCCAGATTATTACAGATCAGTCCATCATTCAATAATACTATGTACAGGTCCTTCTCAGAGACTCATAGTTACTAAAAGGAGAACTTTCTAATATTTCACACAGAAAAAAATAAATAAATGGAAGATGCCTATTTCTCGGTCATATAGTTCCAAGGTCAGCCCATTGACTTTGGATATATGTACATATATCATCAAATAAGTATAATACTTCCTACAAAAAAACTTTCTGAATCCCCCCCATCAAGATTCCAGTGCATCCTTTCCTTTAAATTACTTAATTTTTAACTTGTACATATTTGGTTTTACTACATGTACAGTTTTGTTTCCAAATACAATTAAAGTTCTTTAAGGGCAGGGATTGTTTTATGTTGCCCTCTGTATCCTGTACTGCCTAATACATGGTATTGTTGTTGTTTGTCCTTTGTTTTTTGTTGTTGTTTTTTTTTTTTTTTAGTGAGGCAATTGGGGTTAAGTGACTTGCCCAGGGTCACACAGCTAGTAAGTGTTAAGTGTCTGAGGCCGGATTTGAACTCAGGTCCTCCTGAATCCAGGGCCAGTGCTTTATCCACTATGCCACCTAGCTGCCCCTGTCCTTTGTTTTTGAAGAGGACCAGTGACATTAAAGGGTGATGTCTTGACTCATGCATGAACTGGATTTCAGTGAGGCAGAGTTGCACAACATCGTCAGCCTCACTCTCTCTTCCAGAGTCACTGCATTTTAGTGAAGAACAAAAGTCAAGATAAATGGCAATAGGCAGGGATGCAATGGATGACCTTGACATCTTCAATGTCTGACCAGACTCTAAGTGCTCCATAGCACCTGCTTCAGCCACCTTCAGGGCCATTGGAACAAATGGTCCTGATCCACCCATTCTGCCAGAGGAAGTCTTCACATACTTAGGCTAGATATCCGCCTAACTTACCAACAGGTTTCAGGCCTGTTGGTTACCCTCAGCCTGGTTTAACCTGTCTGCCAAGACCGTTTAGCAAGGTGTGGCTGCTGCACATGCTACATCTGCTTAGAGCCTAAGGTTAAAATTAACCAGGTATGGGGCAGCTAGGTGGCACAGTGGATAAAGCACTGGTCCTGGATTCAAGGAGGACCTGGGTTCAAATCTGACCTCAGACACTTGACACTTACTAGCTGTGTGACCCTGGGAAATCACTTAATCCCCATTTCCCCAAAAAAACAAAAAAGAAAAAGAAAAAAGAAACTCAAAACTACAGTTATCTTTAAAAAAAAAAAAAAGAAAGAAAGAAAATTAAACAGGTGGACCCTAAGTAGAGCCCAAAGGTCCAGAAATGGGTTTGGCAAGCCCTCACTCCAGAGGTGCTAGTCCTTCTCGAATATCCCAAATACCCCATAACCCTGCTACACAATAATCACTTAAGAAATGATGATTTGATTTCTAAATCTTGAATAGGAGCTGCAGACAGACATTAAATTGGCCTAAGAATCAGGCCAATGCAAAAGGAAATGAACAGATTATATTACACTTGGGAAAGTGCATTGTGCTTTTAATAATGCCCCCAGATTAGAATCAATAGAGTTCAGGCAGGTACCACCTATGCAAATTACACTCTGTGTTAAGATAATGGATTTAGCAATTACTCAGGGACCCACCTGGAGATGTAAACTGATTGAATTAGATAAGGCAACTTACTGTTGACTGCTTACTAGATTGTAAACACATCTGGCTGGTACTTTAGAATACTTAAGAAAGCTTGGTTCTCAGAAGCTAACAATTTTGAACTTTGACCACCTTCCGGCCCAGTCAACCAATCAGCTTGAAGAACCTCCCATTTCTGGGAGGGGAAAGGAAGGAGGAAGCAGAGGCTGCGCAGGAAGCTCGCTCTCTTTTGGTTCCTGACTTTGCTGTGGTGGGGACGAGACTTCAGAGGACTTCACAGGGGAGTTGAGGAAAGATAGGATTGCCAGGTTGTAGGAATTCTGTTCTCAATCTTCCTCTTTTACTATCTTTCAATAAACCCTTAAAAACCTAAACTCATTTATCAGTGATTTTAGTCAGTTTCCCCTAAAACTGGGGGGACAGATTAGAACCTACCTTTAGAAATTTAAATTACACAACTCTTAGAGAGATTCCTGGGTCATTGATGGGGTTAAATGACTTCCCTATTCACACAGAGAGTACCTGTCAGAGCTAGAACTTCAACCAAACTCTTCCTTACTCCAAGACCAGGATTGTAGGTCTGGTAGCTAGAAAATTCCTCAGAATAAAGATTATTTCATTTTTTTTTTGTCTTTGTAACCTCAAAACTTAGTACGGTGCTTGGAACATAGTTGGAACTTAGTAAATGCTTAGTTTTTTTGTATTAGTAGCATCATGACTCAGTGGTTAGAGAACTGTCCTTGACATCAGGAAGAACATGGGTGAAATTCCACTCATAACTTATTGACTGGTTAAGTCTCCGTTTCTCCACCAGCATCCAAGAAAGGCATGAAAACTAGGCATTCATGTATATAAACATTCCCTTCCCCTTCACAAGGTCTTTTCATTTCACAAAACTCTTTGGGAAAGGGTAATAACAAACTCCTAACACCTCAATATCAGATCGCCTTACTTTGGTAGCTGGGCACCTGGGTCAGAAATATATGAAAGGCCAGGAAGGAGGAGCAGAAAGAGAAACCTTTTGATACTATAGTTACTCTATTTCTCAGTCTTACAGGGTGTCCACTTGATTATTCAATAAAAAATAGAATTGTAATATTTAGTCTTGCAAATAAGCCATTACCTTATCCAAACAATATGTAAAGAAGGTATTTAAAGAATGGTAAACATGAAACAACAAAGAAACCATGAAATTCAAAGAATCATCAAAAGATGGGACCCACCAAGAGTCAGCAGGTCCTATGGAAGAAAAATGGAATTTAGGTTAAAGGTGAGTGAATAAACAGAGAAGCCAATATCCCCAGGTGATTTTGGAACTCAGAAAAAGACAAGATATTTTTTCTGCCATGCATAACAAGAAGTGAAATGAGTACAACTGAGAAGGCATCTGTCATTAAGTTATCTTGTTATCTAGGGGAAAAAAAGACAGCAGAGGCATTACACACTAGACAGGGTCATATGACTACTGTCTGGGGCTACATTTGCAACAGGTATATCACTCAATCCACTGTATCACTCAGTTTCCTCTGAAGCCTCTCAACAAATGCAAGTCAACATTTGCTCTGAAATGTACAGACTTAATGAATTGTCAGAGGGCAATAAGTAATTAAATTATTTGCCTGGAGTCACATAACCAGTATGTGTATGGTGTTAGACTTGAAAACAGGTCTTTCTGACTCTGAGGCCAAGTCTCACAATATGCCAGAATCTGAGAATTTGAGGAACCTCATAAACCATACAGTACAATCCATCAAAAAAAGGATAATCTCTATCCATTGCTATTTATGCACACAGTCTTTCAGTAACTCCCCCATAAATTTGGGACAATTCAATTCAATAGAAAGGCTCTTAGACTCTGATGACATGGGTTTAAATTCAAACTCTGCTCCTTACTCTCTTTGTTATAGACATGTCACTCCATCTCCATTAATATAAGCTTCTTCATCAGTTTAAGGAGAGGCTCAGACTAGATCAACCTGAAGGTACCATATAGTTGAAATGCCCCATGAAATTATGAATACAGCACATTTTCAAAGATGAAATCATGTTATACATAACACACTAAATAGAATAAAGTCAAGAAGAATAATGAGATGAAATGACAATGACCACATTTCAGAGATCATTACCATGCTACAATTCATCTTTTTATACCATCGAATTCTGCTAAACCAAAGCACCAACAAGGGAGACACCCATTCATAACTCTAAGAGCACAAAATTCTTGAAATTATGTTTGCACAATGTTCTGTAAACAAAACCAGAGAATATTAGTTTATTTCCATTTAGATAGAATTCAGGAACTCTGGGTTAATCCAGCAATTTATCTCCATGATCATGTAAAAAGCCCACTTTTTTGCATGGAAATAAAAATATCACCTGTAGAAAGATCACAACCCCCTTAAATCTTTAACAGGGCTAAAGTAAGTACAATTTAACAAAATTCATCAATACATTAGCCACCTACTAAATTCGATGGCTTCTCTTAGTACAAGGGTTAGAATGATAAAAACTTACATTCTTGCATGCAAGGAGTTCATCATTCTTGGGGTTAGATAAAACAAGTACAAGTCAGCATAAACAGACTCTGGCTGCATGAACCACTGCTGGGTACTCTAGGCTACTTTTGCTGTATAATATATAGATTTTCTGTAGTAACTTGTGCAATTACTCTATGTTAATTCTATGCATCAAAAAGACCAAGAAGCAATCTCATTAGCTAATCCCTCAAAGGGTTCACATTCCAAGAGAAAGAGATTTTGTTTACTGCATTTATATCTTAATAGATCTATTTTCTCATCAGTATCACTCTTCTCTTCTCTGATGCATATACAGTAACATCTCCCCTTACCTTCTGATTTCACATAATTCTTTCCTCTGTATTTATATAAACCCCCAGTGAAAGAAGTATAAAATGCCAGAAGTCTTCTAGTTAATATTTCATGAGAACCAATGTACTATTCAGATCATCTATCTCTCATTGTCAGTACATAGTATCATAGATATAGCCCATAGATAAAGGACTTTAGAGCCTATCTAGTGTAAATCTATTATTTTGCAGGTGATGAAAGTAATGGAGTTTAAGGGACTTTCCCAAGGTCACAAAGGAAGTAAATGTATGAGGCAGGATTTGAATATAAATCCTTCATTTCGGGTCCATTGCTTTTTTCCCTTGTATCATCCTGTTTCTGCCCACACATGTCCTCAAATAAGTCTTCTATATCTCTTCTTGTGCATGGTGCCTCTAGTAGTATGCTGCAGTCAGCCTCTGCCCACCCTGTGTCTTACCAATTTGTGGATTTTAATTACTCCAGGATTATAGCTTCCTGGGTCATTTGGAGAGAGTTGTTAAAGAAAAGGGATTTGGTAGTGACAAAGACTTTGGAATAATTTACTACAGTATCCACTCTCCTAACTAACATCCAGACTCAGTTTATTTTGCTAATTAAACTTTGGCCCATCTCTGCATCCACTTATAGCACTTAGCCAAGGTCAGATAATGTAAATAAAGAAAGGCCAGAATATATGAAGATACAGATGAGATGGAGACATATGACTCTAGACAGACAGAAGTATGGATGTAAATAAATAAAATAGAGATATATTAATACAGACAGAAGTATAGGTGTTGAACAAAATTCAGGTATGCTACAGATATAACTGTAGGTACACAAGCAAAAGAATATGCAGATACAGATACAAAGATTAAGAGAAAGATAAAATAATTCAGTAAAGTTCCTTCTTATAAACCTGAATAGACTAGTAATGAGTTTTTCAATTGAAGATTATTAGATACATCTTTCAGGTAATTATAGATTTTATGAATCAAACCTCTCAGTATTCTGAGAATTGATAAAATTAGTAAAAGGTTACCTGTGAATACTTGAAAGGTCATTTGGAAAGCTCTTTAATACTAACCAGTAGGGAAGGGTTCTCCCTTTGGGCACTCTGTAGAGCACATCCTTCTTGACACTGTAGAATATCTTCATGGAGCAAATCTCTCCCAATTTTACATCTTGATTAAAGCCAATATTGATTGAGAAGATCATTGGATAAAATGAAATTTGCAGTTTTGTATGTTACAGAACCTACTATAATTTCTATATGTGCATGGGAGGAAAGTTGCTATTATCAATGTTCAGTTCATGTCCTATTTATTAGTTCCTTAGCAAAAGGAAACAAAGTGGAGTAAATAGGGTCCTGGACTCTGAATTGTAAAAACTTTGTTCAGATTCTCATTGCTGGAATTCTACAACCATGTGATCAGTCTCTGAACCTCAGTTTGCTCATCTATAAAATGTGACCTAAGATGCTATACATTTATTAATTGTGTTATCTGTGGCAGATGAAATGACTGAGGAAACAAATATTTAAGGTTTTTTTTTTCTTTTTTATAATGATTTTATGACACTACAAACAGAATGAATAAATAGGAACAAATGGAATTTTTGCTAAAAATATGTGCACTGTTTAATATATATGTATATATATACATATATAAACATATACATATATATGTACATATATGTATGTATAAAATTTAAATTTTATTGATGCTTTTTGATGTTAGATCATAGTTATTTTTGTTTTATTTCCCCGCAGGGCAATGAGGGTTAAGTGACTTTCCCAGGGTCACACAGCTAGTAAGTGTCAAGTGTCTGAGGCCAGATTTCAACTCAGGTCCTCCTGAATCTAGGGCCAGTACTTTATCCACTGCACCACCTAGCTGCCCCAAAGGTTTAAGTTTCTAAGCATATTGATTTATGAAGCAAAGTATGCAAATTACCTAACAATTGCCTTCTTCAGCATTGGCACTGAAGCCCCAATACAGATGGAGACAGATTTCTATATGTTAAAAAAAATTAATCAAATAAGACAAATGGATTTAAAGGAAACAAGCAACAAATCTACATTAGGTTATTTGATTTTTAATTGGAGGAAAGATTTGGGACTTTCCAAATTGGGAAGGGGAGAGTGAATAGGGGCAATTCCCTGAATTCAGAAAAAGAGGTGCCCCACTCCCCTTAATTTATTTCAGCCTTACTGTCCTTGACTGTAAAATGGATATAATTACCTACCTCACAGGATTATAGTGATGATCGAATGATTTTTAGAATTATGTGAAGTGCTTTGTCATCTTTAAAGTACTGTATAAATTCAAGCATCATCTCACAGGTCTGTTAGGATCATTTGAGTTAAATGCATACAAAACACTGTAGAGTTTAGAACTCTCTATCAATATCAGTTATTACAAGTAGGCTATCACTCAAACTTAATCTATATGGTGCTGGCTATTTACAGGCTCACAAGAACATAATAAACCCTTCTGTTGAGTTAAAATATTTGGGGGATGTAGTGAGTATTCTAGGACTTAAATGTTCCAGTCTTGATATCAAAGGCCAGAAGAATGGATGTTTAGATATTCAAAAGAGAGAGAGCAGTTGCTATGGTGTGCCAGGCACCCGAGGGGATGGAGGTTAAGGGAAGGAAAGTGAGCAATAAAAAGATAATATCAATTTGAAATGGCAGAGAAGGGGTGGTCTTTCATCCCTGATCTGTTTGAAGCCCTCGATTCTCTGCTGGGAGCATGAAATTTGTTATGTCATATAAAATGCTAGAGTCTAGCTTCACTACAACCCATGTTCACAGAACTATTTACCAGTTGGCACTTACCCAAACAAGTTACTCTCTCTCCCTTATTCCCCTCCTTTACAGGGTATAGAGAAAACATTAACATCTCAATTTCACAGATGAGAAATCTGAGACCCAGAAAGGGCAAATTAGTTTCCAAGGACCATAGAGCTAGATTTTATCCTTCATGTTGCTGCCTGAGGCAGGGCATTTACTGACCTATGAAGAGAAGGCAGCCATGTCAATTACCCCTTTGCACATCCAGGAGGTACCCCCAATGAGAAAGGATGTAAAAAGATACAGAGGTTTGTCTGCTCACTAGGCTGAAAAGTACTGCCAGTGTCTGGCCAAGATTTTTTGAGATCCTGACTCCTCATGAGGCAACAGTGTAGTCACCATCATTATCACCCACCAATCATCATCATCATTTAACATGTATACAGCATTTACTATAGGCCAGGCATTGTGCTAAGCACTTTACAGTTGGTATCTCATTTGATCCTCACAATAACCCTTAGAGGGAGGTGCTATTATTATGCCCGCTTTACAAATGCTAGTAAGCATCTGAGGGCAAATTTGCATTCAGGACTTCCTGATGTCAGACCCATGGCTTTATCAGCTATGCCAAATAAAAGGCTTTTATTCATTACCTACACTCTGCAAGGTTCTGGAGATGAAAAAATACAAAGAATGAAAAAAATCCATACTCTCAAGGAATTGAAGGATTGGGCAGTCAGCGGTCACAGTGGATAGAGCACTAGACCTGGAATCATGAATTTAGGAACCTGAGTTGAAATTAAGTCTAAGATGTTTGCTAACTGTATAAGCCTGGGCAAGTAACTTAACTTCTTCCCACCTCAGTTTCCACATCTGTAAAATGGGGATAAAAATAGCCCCTCCCTCTCAGGGTTTTCATGAGGACAAATTGAGATAATATTTGTAAAGTGCTCTCATCATCATCATTGAACTGACGTCCTCTCTTTGTAAGACAGGTAGCCCCCTTCTGCAGTGAGATATCACAGGAGGTTTGGGAGAGTACTGAGAGGTTGTTTTCATCGGTGCTTTAAGTTTTAAAAAATTAAATATATATGAATATATCTATGGATATCTTCTACATTTGCCTCTACCTATCAACCCTATCAATATATTTGGTGGATATATATGTGTGTGTGTGTGTGTGTGTATCTATATACATACACACATATACATGTGTGTATATCTATATACACATACATGAGTTTGTATATTCATGAGTTACCTCTGAGCATATATACACACATACATGTATATGGTATGTGTTTGTGTATGCACACGGACACATACACACACACACACACACAAAGAACAAATCTCCTTATCTTGTCCCAGCTGGAAGTTCAGAGGTAACTCATGAGCCTAACCCCACTCTGATAGATATTGACCTGCTTCATTTCCCACTGGGTCTGTTTACCCTAGATTTAAGCTACTAGGTGTCCCACCTGTCTGACCTTCACTCCCCAGTGGATATGGCCTTAGGCCACAGTGGCTCAGAATTCCTTGAGATCCATCAGTCTAAGCCTCCACAGGAGCAAAGATTATTGGCATGGGTCATCACACCATACTGGGAGGAGGAATATGAGATGGGGAGATTCTTTAGATAGATGGATATTGTACACCACAGTTACAGGCTTTAGAAGGATGATGTGCTCCCAGAATATTACATTCCAATTTTTCATATTTTCCCATAATTATAACATATTTGGGACATGTAATAATGTAACAAACGGTTTTATTATATTGCTTGGAAAGCACCATTTATAAAATTGTTTGTATGAAGGGAAAATGGCCCCAATTTCAAAAAACTAATGTGGAAATGACATCATGGACTCAATGTATTTTTATTTCCCATGATGGCTAAAAAATTCAAATGAAAATGAAAAATAACATCCAACATTCTAATACTACTATAGAATTCATTTCATTACCCATCGTACAGGGTTATATATAAGCTTTTAAATGTTGAAACTATAAATTATTATTATATTATTATTATTGTAATTGTCAGTAGTAGTAGTAGTAGTAGTATTTGATATAATAATTATTTCTAACTATTAAATTGCCGAATGTCAAGCTAGTTCTTTGATAAGAATCAATACAATTTAAAAAACATATTTACTGCATGCTGAACATTATGATAAGTGCTGGGGGAGATATAAAGTTGACATAATACATGATCTAATAATCCAATCCAAAATACATTTATTGAGCATCTTCTATATTCGAGGCACTATGCCAAATCAAGAGAACACAAGGACACAATAAAACAAATTCCCTACAATGAAAAGCTTAGAATTCAGTGAGGGGACAAAACATATAAATAGATAAATGTATAAATGGTGGTTGTTGTTGTCATTTGTACTTTATTCCCATAGAGGACCATGACATCAGGGTGATGTCTTGCCTTTCAGTCAACTGGATTTAAGTGAGGGAGGGCTGCCCAAGGTCACCAAACTCACTCTCTCCTACAGAGTCATCTGGGTCATGGCAAGATATACATCAGGATGATTGGAGATGGCCCTCGATGTTTCAGGCAATCAGGGTTAAATGACTTGTCCAAGGTCACAGATCTAGTTGCATCAAATGTCTGAGGCCATATTTGAACTTGGGTCTTCCTGACTCCAGGGCCAGTGCTCTATCCACTGTTCCATCTAGCTTTCCTGTAGAGATGAGAATGTGAGGAGGGAAGGAGAACTAACATTATCGGTGAGATCACAAAAAGCTTCCCTTAGGAAGTACACAGGAACAAAAATTCTAAGTTGTTGTTGTTTGTCCTTTGTTTTAGAAGAGGCCCAAAGCCGTCAGAGGGTGATGCCTTGACTCGGGCAAATTGGATTTAAGTGAGCCATCAGTCTCACTTTTTCTTCCAGAGCCATTAAACCTTAGTGGCAAAACAAAAGTCTTAGAAATGGCCTGGGATGCAGTGGATGACCTTGGAATCCTTAATGTCTGATAAATCTTTAAGTACTATTTCATAGATGCTGGAAAAAAAATTGTTCTCATCTGCCCATTGTGCCAATGGAGGTTTTCACATGCTTGGGGTAGATAGATGGGTTTGAGACTCCTAGGCTGTCTTCAACTTCATTTAGCACATCTGCCAAGGTGTGGTTTCTGTGCATGTTAAAGCTTCATAGAATTGTAGGTAAGATTTGGGTGAATCCAGGTGTATACTAAAGGTGGAAAGCAGTCCTAAAAAGGCCTGAGCAAGCATTTACACCAAAGGTACTAGCCCTCCCTGAGCATCCCATAAATCCCAGAGATTCTAAGTAGCAGAGGTGAGAAAGAAGAGGACTTAGATATGGGGAACAACCTGCATGAAGGCATGGATGAAAGATTAAATGTCAACTTAATAACTGACTTGAACAATTTGACTGGATCATTTAGTATGTGGAAGATAAACTGGAAACAGAGGCTAGAACCAAATTTGGAATGCCTTAAAATACCAAACTGAGGACTTTGCTTCTTACTCTAGAGTAGCTGAGGATCCCTGCACAGAAATCTGTCATGGTCAGGCTTTTGATTTTAAGAATCTAACTTTGGTACCTGTGGAGGAAGAATTGGAGAGGAGAGATACTAGAAACTAGCATTCCCTATTCACAAGAGGGTAAAGTTTACTATCCTTTTCCCGTTTTTTTAAATCTAAGTCCATGCCATTAGTGTTCAATGTTCTAGAAAATGGTTTAGGATCATGTTAGGATAGGTTATGTCTGATTTCCGGGGCAGAGCCAAGATGGTGGAAGAAAGGCAGTAGTAAGCTCTCATAACTCACAACATGATCACTCCAGGATAGAGTATCTCTGAGTAGCAAATGAAGTGATTTGTTAATTATTTTTTTCTCTTGTACCTAGAAAAGGACCGATGTAAAAATTTTTGAACTGCTGGCAGAATAGGGAAATATAATATTTTATTTTTAAAATTATCAATTTAATTTTTTAACATTCATCTTTTGGAAAGATTATTTCCTTCCCTCGCAACCTACCTATACCAATTGTGAAGAGAAGAAATGTGATATCAGCTATACATGTGAAATCATGCAAAACATGCCCATGTAAATGATATTACTTTTTTCATTTGAAAAATTAAAAATTAAAACAAAAAAATGAAAAAAAATATGCTTCAATCTCCATTCAGACTTCGTCAGCTCTTTTTCTGGAGGTAGATAGCATTTTTCATCATAAGTCCTTTGGGTTTCTCTTGGATTGTATTAAACAATTGTATTGATTAGAATAGCTGTCATTCACAGTTCATCATTGTACAATGTTACTGTTACTATGTTCAGTGGTCTCCTGGTTATGCTCACTTCACTTTGCATCAGTTCCTGTAAATCTTCTCAGCTTTTATCTGAAAGCACCCTGTTCTTCATTTCTTATAGCACAGTATTATTCCATTACATTCATATTATATGAGCGGTCTGGCCATTCCCCAATTGATGGCCATCACCATTATTTCCAGTTCTTTGCCACCACAAAAGACCTGCTATAAATACTTCTGTACATGTAGATTCTTTTCCTTTTTTCTGATCCCTTTTGGATACAGACTTAGTAGTGGTATTCCTGGGTCCAAGATTTGCACAGTTTTCAAGCCCTCTGGGCATAGTTCCAAAGTGCTCTGCAGAATGCTTAGATCAGTTCACAAATCCACCAATACTGCATTCTTGTCCCTATTTTTCCATATTCCCTCCATTATTTGTCATTTTCCTTTTCTGCCATATTAGAAAATCTGATAGGTATGTACGAGGTGGTACCTCATAGTTTTGGGGTTTTTTGTTTGGTTGGGTTTTTTTTGGTGAGGGAATTGGGGTTAAGTGACTTGCCTAAGGTCACACAGCTAGTAAGAATTAAGTGTCTGAGGCCAGATTTGAACTCAGGTATTCCTGCCTCCAGAGCCAGTGCTCTATGCACTGTGCCACCTAGCTGCCCCCATAGTTGTTTTAATTTATATTTCATCATAGGACTATTTGATTTCTTCTTCTGAATGCTGCTTATTCGTATCCTTTGAAAAACCAATTAGGGAATGGCATATTATTATAAATTTTATTCAGTTCTCTATATATTTGAGAAATACAGCCTTCATCAAAGAAAACTGGTATAAAAAATCCCGTCTAACTCCAGTTTCCTGCTTTCCTTCCAATCTTGGCTACATTGGTTTTGTTTGTGGAAAATTTTTTTTTTAATTTCATGTAAACAAAATTTTCCTTTTGAACTCCTGTGATCCTATCTCTTATACATTCATAAATTATGTCTAATCCATTGTATCTGCTTCTGTTTTGTAAATGAATTTATCTCATTCATGTTCACAGTTATATTTTTCCCACCAACCCTGTCCTCTGTCCTTCCTCAAAAGTCTGTTTTGCTTCTGACCACTACCTCCCCCAATCTGTTTTCCCTTCTATCACTCTCCCACCCCTTCTCTTATTCCCTTTCCTTCCTACTTCAAGTTTTGGTGACATATTTCTATACTTAAATGAATATTTTGTTATTCACTTTTGGAACCAATCATGATGAGAGTAAGGTTCAAGTGTTGCCTGCCACCCTCCCCCCCCCCAATTTTCCCCTCCACTATAAAAGCTTTATATTTTGGACCTCTCTTATATGAGATAATTTTCCACATTTTTTCCTTCCCCCTTCTCCCAATGTATAGCTCTTTCTCACCCCTTATTTTTAAAAATGATCTCATCATAGTTAACTCACTGCCCTAATAAAGGATTAAGTTATTAGGAGTTACAAATATCAACTTCCCATGTAGAAATGTGAACAGTTTAACCTTATTGAGTCAGTTATGAATACTCTTTCATGTTTATCTTTGTTATACTTCTCTTGAATCTTCTGTTTAAATGTGAAATTTTCTATTCAGCTAAGGTCTTTTAATCAGGAATACTTGACAGTCCTCAATTTCATTAAATGTCCATTTTCCTCCTCAAAGTTTATACACAGTTTTGTTCATTGTAATCCTACCTCCTTTGCTTTCTGGAATATTGATAATACTTTCAGTGCACAGTTGCCCTAATGTATTGACATGGATTATGTATCACTTGCAGTCCCCTACATTAGGAATTTAAAATTTATTTTGTCTCTACTTTTTAATTTCTGAAATATGTCCTGTGAGAGCAGTAATTTTTCACCTTTTTTTTGTAACAACATACTTTCATCCTTTTAAATTAGATCAACTAAAACCCCATCTGCTTCTACAAACAAAGGGCCATTAGTTGGATACCTGGAGTTCTGCCCAGTCTCCATTTCAACCCAAACCAACATCCCCAGGAAAGTCTTCCTAATTTCACTAGACCAAATAGAATTCCATTATTTTTACTTGAGGAATCAACGCAGGCTGAAAGTATTAATTGTTAATATGCATGTATAAAACCAAGAGAAGCAGAAAGAAAAAAGTTATTCAACATCTTATTTTATATAGTCTATCATTCCCTGAAAATCTAGGAAAGCAGAAAGCACTTATAATTGCCATGATCATATTTCCCTTTGTTCAAAGAATTCAATTTCCTTTGACAGTAGACTCTTTCTTTGCAATCCAACCTTTTCCAAAGACCATACAGAATTTGAAGCCTTCTATGTTTAAAATAAAATGAAGAACGATGGTATATTAAAATAGATCCGTTGTCTCCATTCTCATCAGTCAAAGTGATGAGAAGAAAATGGCTAGAGTCCTAAGTGTGGCTCATTGCAATTTTTTTCTTTCATTGTGCTTTGGAGTTATCTATTACTTATGGCCCTCCCTATGGGGAACTTGGGAAATACGAAATATATTTATTTCATCATCCTTGGAGCTAAAAGTCAGGTAGAACAAATATAATGCCACTGAGAAGCAATGAACCACCAAGACATAAAAATTCCTCTCCAGTTTTTTGTCCTTTTTTTATTAACCCACTAAAGTAGAATTATTTTGAGCATACAGATTTAATTTTAAGGTTATTGAAAATGAAATAGATATATAATATTGCATTGTGAGAAGTATTTGTTGTGCTTTTTATGCCCCTGAAAGTCCAGAATAGAAAAGCATTATCCCAGAAAAATTTCATCTTCCTAAGGACAATCAGGTCAATGCTACAAATGTAAATCAGAGAAATGAAATGTGGTCCATTTGGTGTTACCTTTGTAAGGTCCGCTTTTATAGTCTGGATTCAAGCTCCCAGAGACATATACTCTTTAACACGTGTGATTAGCTGTTGCCACTAAGTTGGCTTGTCTATCAGAAATCAACAAAATGGATAATTCTGTCTCTCCACAACACATTTCTGATGTTTCCATGTAATCTCTGTGATTTCTGTGATTTGGGTTTAAAATATTTCCCCATTTCTTTTTTTTTTTTTTTTTTAG
Source organism: Dromiciops gliroides (assembly GCF_019393635.1). Lineage (NCBI taxonomy): Eukaryota > Metazoa > Chordata > Mammalia > Microbiotheria > Microbiotheriidae > Dromiciops > Dromiciops gliroides. Next base: position 46,547,307 of record NC_057866.1, read on the forward strand.
GGAGGCAATTGGGGTTAAGTGACTTACCCAGGGTCACACAGCTAGTAAATGTTAAGTGTCTAAGGCCGGATTTGAACTCAGGTACACCTGACTCCAGGGCTGGTACTCTATCCACTGCACCACCTAGCTGCCCATATTTCCCCATTTCTACCTCTCACCACCATACCCAACTCCTAGTGCCTTCTTTCTTTCCCTTTGAAATTATCTCCTATTTACATATATGTGTGTATATCAATACTGATATGGATATAGATATCTTCCAGGTACACACTTTTTTTGTTTTGTTTTGTTTTTTTGTTTGTTTTTTTGTTTTTTGCAGGGCACTGAAGGTTAAGTGACTTGCCCAGGGTCACACAGCTAGTAAGTGTCAAGTGTCTGAGGCCGGATTTGAACTCAGGTACTCCTGAATCCAGGGCCGGTGCTTTACCACTGCGCCATCTAGCTGCCCCCCAGGTACACACTTTTTACATGTTATCTCTCATCAGAATAGGAATTCTGTAAATGTTGAGACTATATTTTTACAATTCTTTGTATCCCTAGAGCTTAGCACAGTGATGGTTAAATACAAGAGATTTGTTAAATGGTTATTGATTGAATGACTGACCCTTGTGGCAGGGAAGCAATGTCTGCCTGTCCCAATTATCTGGATTTTCCCATCCTCACCCCACCCAACTGTGTGATGAGCCAAGGTCAAGGGATCTATGGCTAAAAGAGTGGATCTCAGTGAGCTTCACAGACTTCTAAATGCCTACCTTGATATCTATGGAAGTATTCCTGCTGCTGCCTGTCTAGCATATCCCACAGTGGGTTTAGGCAAGGAAAAAACAGCTAGGGTAATTCACACAAACATCTGCATGCTTTGGAATAGAGCACATGTGTAACTAATGACCTAGCATAACTTAACAGTCGATGGAAAAAGTGGGGAGAACATCAGAGGCAAGAAGCATGTGTAACTATATCAAATCACTTTTGTTGCTCTAATATTTTTAGTAAATACATCCCAATAAATTGACTTACCACTGTTTTTGGTATCTCACTCAGTGAGTGACATCAATAATAAAATGTAAAATAGGTAGCACAATGAATAGAACACCAGGCCTGGAGTTAGGAAGATCTGAATTCAAATCTCGGCTCAAGCGCATACTAGATGTGTTACCCTGCATAAGTCACTTAACCCCGCTTGCCTCTTTCCCTCATCTGTAAAATGAGCTGGAGAAGGAAATGGCCAAAACCACTACAGTATCTTTGCCAAAAACAAATGGGATAAAGAAGAGTCAGAAATGACTGAAATGATTGGCAAGAACAACAGACTCCTTATGTTGTAGGGTATCCAAGGAAAGAACAGGTGTCATTGAGCTCCGTAAGAACATGTTTAAAACAAACAAACAAAACAAAACAAACAACTAAAAGACTAAGGTTGCAGTGTCACCTGGCCATACTAACTTGTCTACCTTGCCATTTCAAAATATTAGCAACCCAAAACAGTGATGAATAGTGAACTGTCTTCATTCAATCATTGGAGATAGGCTGGATTCTTTCTTTGTCTATATCAGATCAGAATTCAAGTGTGTATTTTAGGAAAAAGAGAAGAATTTTGGGGGAAAGATAATGACTTTAGTTTTAGACATTTAATTTAAGTTGCACGTGGGGCATACAGTTTTAGATACCCAGTAGGCAGTTGCAAATTTAAGACTGGAGAACAGGAAATAAGTTAAGGCTAGATAAGATCTATGATTTATCTCCATAGACATGACAATTGAATACATGGCAGCACTTGGGATTTAGCAAATGTATTTATCAGATTACTCTTAACTGTATGAAAATCCTGCCTAACATCAGAAATGTTTTGCAATGACAGAGATTGAACCTGGATGATATACAAATAGGGTCAAGCAGACCCATGTTTCTTATTTGAGATATGTGGGTCATTTGCCTATTTACAAATGGGTGAGTACAATGAGACAGCTAAACAGACACTTGTTATCTGCAATGAACTTCAATCTTAAAATTAATTGTTAGTTCACGAGTTACTAACAAGCAATTTTTGTTGGCCAGAGACATCCTGTCTCACCTCCCCCAAACACCTGGGGTATCATGGACTCTACAAGAAAATATTATCCATGCAACCCCCCCCAATATATATCCTCTTTTCTTATTGTACTGTGTTAATGGAACTGAGATCATCTTGTAAACCCCGGAAACAGGGAGTTAATTAATCTAGACCAGGCTGTTTGGGGGACCTGAAAAAAAAATACTTTCAACTACTTAAATACTCTTCTCTTTCAAACCTCATTGGAATCCCTTTAGAGAGGTTCCCCATGCAATTGAATATAACCAAACTGCTGAAAACGAAGCTGGGTGTTTGTTTTGTCTTTATAACTGTGTTTCGCTATGCTTATGTTTTTGTGGGGGACAGGTTTTTGGTTTGCAGAATGCAGGGGAATACATTGCATCAAGCAAAATAGTCAAGAGAGACAAAAAGAACACTTAGCACAAGGCTTTGTGGGAACACTTAAATAAAGATCAGCAAAGAAGTTTGAAAGAAAATGGCGAGGTAGCTAGGTGGCACAGTGGATAAAGCACTGACCCTGGATTCAGGAGAACCTGAGTTCAAATCCAGACTCAGACATGTGACACTTACTAATTGTGTGACCCTGGGAAAGTCACGTAACCCTGCATTACCCTGCAAAAAAATTAAAAAGACAGAAAGGAAGGAAGGAAGGAAGGAAGGAAGGAAGGAAGGAAAGAAGGAAGGAAGGAAGGAAGGAAGGAAGGAAGGAAGGAAGGAAGGAAGGAAGGAAGGAAGGAAGGAAGGAAGGAAGGAAGGAAGGAAGGAAGGAAGGAAGGAAGGTCAGACAATTAGGAGGAAAACAAAAAGTGATTAATGTCATGAAAACTTTGAGAGGAGAGAATCTTAACAAGAAGCAGGTGATCAAAAGTTTCAAAGGCTACAGAAAGATTCATACAGATTAGGACTGAGAAAAATCCCATTAGGTTTAGCAATTAATAGATCTTTGGCAAACCTTTGTAGAGAACAGTTTTAGTTAAATGATGAGGTGAGAAAACAGAGATGGAGAGGAAAGGAAGCAGGGGTGTTGATTGTAGTTGACCTTCTTAAGGAAGTTTAGCCAAGAAACAAGGAATGATACAGGGCTGTTGCCAGCATATCTGGACAGATCAAGTGAGAGTTTTTGAGGATGGTGGAAAACATGGGCATGTTTATAGGCAGCAGGAATGCACCTAATAGAAAGGTTGAGATTGAAGACCACTGAGAGATGAGGGATGATAGAAAGGGCAGTCTGCTTGAGAAGATAGGATAGAATGGGAACATATGTTCATGTACAGGGATTTCCTTTGGTAAAGAGAAGGCTGACCTCTTCGTTTAAGAGAGAGGCAAAAGAGAAGATTGTGGCAAAAAGAATCTGAGAAATGAAACCAGAAAAGTTTAGCAAATGACCTCAATTTTTTTAGTGAATTATAATGGAAGACTATAACCGTGAGAGTTAGGGAAGGGGAAGCCAGGAACGGCTTGAGAAGGGATGAAACGGTGTGGAAAAGCCACTGTGGTGAGTGGGATAGTGAATTGACTAGGGAGGTATAAAAGTATTACCTTGCTACAGATAGGGCTGAGTTTGGATTATGTAATTTGAAATAAGAGTGGATCCAGTCATTATAGGTTAGTGATTTTCTCCAGCTTTGTTTAGCAGATAAATAGGAGAATATGCAGTAGACAGTAAAAATAATTTAAAACTGGGGCTTGTCAAGTCAAAGTAGGATAATGGACAAGGGAATCAAGAAAAGACAGTTCTGAGTTGAACTAGGTAACCAAGGGGTCAATATGGGGAAGGGAGGATAAGGTAGACAGTGCACTGTGATGACTTGATAACAAACTGAAGTATGGAGGGATAGGAAGTTATGGTGATGATGAAGATATGGTTTAAGAGTCAAAGGACAAAAGGAGAAATACAATGATAAGATATTATAATCAGTTAAGGGAAATTTAGAGTTTATGAACGTGAAAATGGAACCCTTGTGGTTGGTGCCAAGATCAAGGATATGATCATCTCTGATTAAGCTGGGGTAGGTAGAAAAATAGATCATAGAAAATGAGTTGAAGAATGATTAAAACTGGGAAATTAGGGTATTTGAGAGAATTTATATGTATGTATGCATGTATGTAGGTATATATGTATGTATATATGTTTCTGTACATGTGAGAACATTGAAAAAGGCAGAAGAACATACTGAACATTGGCAAAAAAACCAACAACAGCTATTAGAATCTTGATTATATGAATAATATGGATTGAATGAACCTCAAACTAAAAGAAGTTTTGAGTAGTAGTGGTGGAAGAACCTGGAAGTACTGGGGAGAAAAGAGAAAGGAGTATTAAAACTCTCCCATTCTGACCAGCCAAATAGAGGTTGGCAAGGATGTAGGGAGTAGGTGCAAGGTGATATGAGTAAAAGTGCAACTGAATCAGCAAAGGTTAGCCAGTAGGGGCAGCTAGGTGGCACAGTGGATAGAGCACCTGCCCTGGAGTCAGGAGTACCTGAGTTCAAATCCGGCCTTAGACACTTAACTCTTACTAGCTATGTGCCCTTGGGCAAGTCACTTAACCCCAATTGCCTCACTAAAAAAAAAAAAAAAAATGTAGGCCAGTGGTTCCATGTAATCAGGAAGAAGGCAGGTCTCAGTGAGTGCAAGAAGATGGCAATAGATATGAAAAGCTTTAAGATGAAAGCAATTTTGTTCTCTGTAGAACAGACATTCCAGAAAGCACTTTGGAAGGAGTTGGCAGATACAAGTACCAAGGCAGGGAAAGTTGGTGAAATGTGTAAGTTCAAGTGTTGTCCATACTGACAAGATCATGGACTTTTCTGAAATTTTTCAGTAGTTTTATTTTAGAATCCATGTGAGCACTCTCTTCAACAGTGAAGATCAAAACTCATTCAAATCTGGCATCTCATTTGACTTTCCCCCTCCATGCCTGAAGTTTTAAATCATTAAAGTTTAATATGTGGCAGCATATTAAGAAAAATACTATTAATTTCATCATTTGACACCTACTGGGTGTATAACCCTGGACTAGTCACTGAATATCTCTTTCCCTACATATATGTGCTCCTAAAAAGTTCAGTGAACATCCATGTAAAAATTAAATCACAAGTTTAGATGGTTGTAAATAAAGAAGAAGGAAAAGGAAGGGAACAAAAAGGGAGGGAAGAAAGGGAGGGGAGGGGAGGAAAAGGAGGGGAGGAAAGGGAGGGGAAGAAAGGAAGGGGAGGGAAGGAGGGAGGGAGGAGGGAGGGAAGGAGGGAGGGAGGGAGGAAGGAAGGAAGGAAGGAAGGAAGGAAGGAAGGAAGGAAGGAAGGAAGGAAGGAAGGAAGGAAGGAAGGAAGGAAGGAAGGAAGGAAGGAAGGAAGGAAGGAAGAAGTGAAAAGTGTAAAAAAATTAACTATAACTAATAATCTGAAAAAATTATATAATGGTACTTATGAAAATTTATAAGTATATGAAAATTTAAGTTTAGAAAAATTGTAATTGGGCCATAAATCCCATCTGGGTCACCATTCAAATATAAAAATATTTTTGTTAACTAGCTGGGCCTAATTTGGGGGGACTAATCTAGGAATAATCTATCTGGAGGACAAATCTGTGGATGTTTGACTGGCTGGCTATCCGACTGCTATTAATTTGATATGGGCTGTTTATAAAATTTCTCCACACTGCTCCACTCCCAAAATTGATAAGCAAACAATTAAGAAGCCTCTTAATTAAATAATCAAAGAAGAATTTATTTATAATTTTTACATATATTTTGGAAAATAAAATACTATTAAAAATTAAAAAAAAATAAATGTAAGAGATAAGGGTTAAGAAATGCAAATTATACAACCTGTCTGCTTTTATTTTGTTTTTGTTGTTTTTTTTTTTTTTTTTTTAGTGAGGCAATTGGGGTTAAGTGACTTGCCCAGGGTCACACAGCTAGTAAGTGTTAAGTGTCTAAAGCCGGATTTGAACTCAGGTACTCCTGATGTCAGGCCCGGTGCTCTATCCACTGTGCCACCTAGCTGCCCCTGTCTGCTTTTAATACTATAAGGGCCTTTGCTGCCTTAGGGTATGCTTCAGCTTTCCCCAACTTTCACTCTTTTTCTCCTTCACTCCAGCTTCCTTGCTTCACTTTCACTTCTAACTCCAAGCCCCTTTCACTTTGTCGACACCCTTGAAAAGTCCCTTAGCATCCTCATCTGTGGCCAACCCCCTGGCGTCTCTAGTGCCCCTTTCTCACCAACCTCTCCAAGTCTCCAGCCTTCTGGCGTTCTTCTTCCTTGCTCTTAGCCTTTTCTCCATCTCCATCAGCCCCTCTCTTTACACAGCCTCAGTCTCCTTAGCTTCCTTGTAGCAGTGCCCCTTCTGTCCATGATCAATCTTCCGGCCTCCTTGTGTCCTCCTAGTCCTCTGGCGTCCCCCCCTCCCTGTCTCACTAGCTCCCCTGTATATATGTTCCTTCTCTCCCCTCAAAGCTTGGGCTCTCTGCTCCCCTGCACACACCAAGCTAATCCTCCTGCCCCATTAGGCTGTGCCCAGCAGGGCTCTAGGGGCCGTGCCCCATGCTGCGTGCCTGGGACCTCCGCACGGGCTATGCTAGGGTCTGGCAGGACAAGCCTGGGATCTCTGGGGCAGTGCCCCTCGGGGCGTAGGGAGCTGGGGCTTTTAAAAAAATTCCCCCCTCCCCAGCCTTCTGACCTAGCATCCTGAAAAGCCCCCATGGGGCTTTTTTGGCTCAGCTGAAGTGGAGGGGCACCAACCCCTGAGAGCCTAACAGTTTTTTATCTCAGCCCAAAGGCAGGGTCCCCAAATCAAAATAAATTCCCACAGAAGGAAGGAGGGAAGAGAGGGAGGAAGACATGGAGAGAGGGAGGAAGGAAGGAAGGAAGCGTGTGCCTGAGTGTTGCTATATACATTTAATTTTCATCATCTACTGGGGTAATTAATAGTAAAGCTACTGTATCTAGAAAGGAATTTCAAATCTATTGTCCTAATGATGGGTTGATGAGATGTATTCAAAAGGAATGATACCTGCGCCCCACTTGCACAGCCTAGCTTAAACTACAACATTTGTATTAAAAATATATATTTTTAGGCAGTTGTGTCTAGATCGATGGCATAATACCATATTCTTGATTTTCCCCGCAATGATAATGTCACAGAATGGGAAAGAAGTATAGGGGTCAGATAGTCCAATTTATTGCTTAATGAATAACCACACCCTGTGATGAACCTACTGCTTGGATACACACAGTAAGGAAATATTTCTCTTCCCCATTAGGCAGCCTTTTCTACCATGTAGATAATTCTAAGCAGTAAGGACCACATTATGTTTTTTTTAATCCCTTATGATGGGAAGTTACTGCTTAAATTGATAACAAGTATGCCTCCCTGTTCACTCCCACACTCTGATCCTAATTTGTCTAAACTTTGAAGAACAAATTTTTACTTTCCTATTTCTTAAAAAAAAAAAAATCAGCTTTCCTGTTTTTTGTTATGAATGTGGGCAGGAACCTTCAACAGAAAAGCTCTATAGTATACAGGCTGACATAAATATAGGTATATGCAGTAGTAGCACCAATTGTCACCATTATCATCATTGTCATCATAGTTGTAGCTGTAGCAGTAGTAATAATGGTACTAGTAGCAGCAGTAATAACAACAATTACAACTAGCATTTTATAAAGTGTTTTAAGGTTTGAAAAGTACTTTAGAAATATTTTCTCTTGTGGATTGGTTGTTTAAACCAACTTTCCAGAATATATTCATTCTAATGACTACTAGCCCCTGGAGAGGATATAGCTTCATTCTGACAACATTGCCACCGTTCAAAACATGAGTAGGGAATTGCCTTCAGAGCCAACACAAGCCACGAGAGAAAATCACATTGCTTTACGCTGCACTTTGTATGAGAAACAATGTTTTGATTGAATCATGTGATGATAATAAGCATAGTACACCAAAGCCAGCCCTGAGTTGTAAGACCGGGTGGTATGTAGACCCAAGTACCTGACTTACAGTGAAGTTCTTTCTTGGACAATTGCTTAGTTGTGTGACCCTGGACAAGTCAATAAATGTCCCTGAACCTTAGTTCCTTCATCTTTAAGTTGAGAATAGTAACACCTGCCATGCTATTTACCTCACAAGATTGCTATGTGGCTCAAATAAGATATTTTTAATATAAATTGCTTCACACACAAAATGGTCCATTGAAGGGATGACATTGGCATTTAACAAGGAAGCAGCCAGATGGCTCAGTGGATAGAGTGCTAGGACTGGAATCAGGAAGACCTGAGTTCCAATCTGACCTCAGACACTTCCTAGCTGTGTGACCCTGGGCAGGTCTCTTAACCTCTCTTTGACTTAATCCCCTGGAGAAGAAAATGTCAAACCACTCTAGTATCTTTGCAAAGGAAAGCCCATAGACAGCACTGGAGTGAGATGGTCCATGGGGTCACCAAGAGTTGGACATGATTAAACATTATTATTATCTCCACTGCCACAACTACTATGGCAAAGATCACCACCTTTAAAAATGATACTTTCAGGGGCAGCTAGGTTGCACAGTGGATAGAGCATGAGCCTTGGATTGAAGAGGACCTGAGTTCAAATCTGGCCTCAGATCCTTGAAACTTACCAGCTGTGTGACCCTGGGCAAGTCACTTAACCCCAATTGTCTCACCAAAAAAAAAAAGAAAAGAAAAGATAAATGATACTTGCAAGTCAGCTAAGTAGCATAGTAGAGAGAGCTCTGGACCTTTGAAAGACCTGAGTTCAAATCAGCCCTCATACTAACTGCATGACCTCTACAAACAGATAACAATCCATTTATCACAGTCCTTTAGGCCCACCCTTTAAAATACATCTGATTCCACTTAACTTTCTTATCAGCTAGCTTGCATTACTACATCTTCTATAGCATTTTTAATTTATCTTAAAAACATGTATTATTGCTCATAGACATCGTTTTCTGTCCTCTGACACTGCAGCATCCTGGTGTAGACCCTTGTCACCTCATCTCTGGACTATGGCAATAGCCTTCTGATCGGTCTCCTTACCTCAAGTCTCTCCCCACTTCAGTCCACCTTCTATTCAGCTGTCAAACTGGTCTTCCCAAAGTTCGGGGCTGTCCTTGTTACTCTCCTGATCAATAAACTCCAGTGGCTTCCTATTCCCTTTAGAATAATGTACAAAACCCTCTGGTTGGCTTTTAAAGCCCTTCTTAAGCTGACTCCCTCCTCTGCTTCCAATAATCTTGTGCCTTACAACTCCCCATTTACTCTCCATTCTAGTGACACTGACCTCCTGACCTGCTCACAAGACATTCCATCTCCTGGTGCCAGACATTCTGACTATTTCCCATCCCTGAAATTCTCTTGCTACTCATGTCTGCCTCTTGGCGTCCCTGGTTTCCTTCAAGTTTCTGATAAAAACCCAATTTCTTCAAGAAATATTTTCCAGTTCCCTTTAATGGTACTGTATTCTCTCTTATATTATATCCAAATATATCCTGTAAATATCTTATTTGTGTATTGCTGTTTGTTGTCTCCTTGATTAAATCATTGGCTTTTGGAAGACAAGAACAATTTCTGCCTTTCTTTTAAGGCCCAGGGCTTAGGACATTGCCTGGCCTATAAGTGTTGGAGACTAATGCTTGCTGTTTGATGACTTATAGGCCCCCAATGTAACAGAAAACCCTATAGGATCTTCTTATGGGAACTGTTTTTGTCAGCATGTTATAGTGGAAAGGCCACTAGATACTGAGTTAGAAGATAAAGATACAAATCCTGTTTCTGTTAATTCCTAACTATATAACTTCAACCAAAGCATCTTGCCTTTCTGGGACTCAGCTTCCTTTTTCTGTGAAATAAAAGGGGTGGACCAGCTGCAAAGAAATAAGTAGCAATTTAAGTAAAAGGGGAAAATGGCATCAACTATATTATCAAAATCATATTTATAATTCACCTATTCCCATCCCTTACCACTTTATTGATGAGGGTCAGGATGACATTTTTCAAGTTAGAAGAGTATTTTGCACATGAGGAAAGTGTGGCTCAGAGAGATTAAGTGACTTGTGTATGATAAAACTGAGTAAATATCAGAAATAGGATTTGAACCATCTTTTTCTTGATGACAGATCTAAAACTCTATTCATTCCACCATGTTTCCTTTCATACTACAACAGGTAAATCCAGTTAACAGGTGAGTTCATTGTTAAAGGGGTGTTATTTTCTTTTCTTCTTTCTTTTTTTTTTGGGGGGGTGGGGAGGGACAGGGCAATGAGGATTAAGTGACTTGCCCAAGGTCACAGAGCTAGTAAGTGTCAAGTGTCTGAGGGTGGATTTGAACTCAGGGCCTCCTGAATCCAAAGCTGGTGCTTTATCCACTATGCTACCTAGCTGACCCTAAAAGGGTGTTATTTTCAAAGTGGGTATCATTATCAATGGAGATAGCTAGGTGGTACAGTGGATAGGGTGCCAGGACTAAAGTCAGGAAGATTCATCTTTCTGAGTTCAAATTTGGCCTTACACACTTAGTAGCTGTGTGACCCTGGACAAGTCACTTACCTCAGTTTTTTCATCTGCAAAATGAACTGGAGAAGGAAATGGCAAACCACTCCAGTACCTCTGGCAAGAAATTCTCAAATAAGGTGGCAAAGAGTCTGACACAACTGAAAAATCCCTGAGCAATGTTATTATCAATGCATGTGATCTGGCAGCCTTCCATTTTAGTAATTCTTGCTAACTAAGTAAGAAAGGAAGGACATAAGCATTTATTAGGTATCTGTTATGTATACTGTACTAAATACTTTAACAAATGTTATCTCATTTGATACTCACAATGCTCCTAGAGAGGTAGAGGCTATTATTACCCACATTTTGCTGTTGAGGGAACTGAGGCAGTCAGGGGTTAATTGATTTGCCTAAGGTCATAGCTCTAGTAAGTGTCTGAGGGGAGATTTGAAATCTGACTCCAAGGCCAGTGTTCACTCCACTGTACCACCTCTGCAATTAGACGCTAAAATCAATTTTGCTAATTATTAGCTGCTAAAGGAGAACATGTCTTAATTTTGTGAGCCTGTTACATGCTTGTGCCCATTTGTTCTACCTTAGTTATTGCTATGATTAGATAAGCTCAAAAGTCCATTCTGTTTCTAAATCCTATGAAACTTAAGAACTGGGTATTTACTATTTTTGCCTCACAACTGGATGAAAAGGCTCCATTCATCCTTGTTCACCACCTGAGTGCCAGACATTTGCATTATCTACCAGTCCCTTCAAATCCCAAAACTATCAAGGCCACCAAAGAGCCAATTGAAAGCTGAGTAATTCTGATTTCTCTGTTTTCTTTTATCACAGTCCTGAGCAGCCATTTGTCTCTCTGTTTCTGCCTCTCTCTGCCTCCCCCTTGTCTCTGTGTCTCTGTCTGCCTGTCTCACTTTGACCATCTTACCCTCCTTGCCATTCTCTCTCTATCTGCCATCCCCACAGAATGAAGGGTCTTTCTGCTACTTTTGGCATTCATTGCATAAACATTGATTTTATGCTTTTCCTGTATGACTCTATATGTATTCTGCCCCTCCCATTTTCTTTACAGTTAAGGAGAGGGAGAGAGAGGGAGATAGAGGGGGGGGGGGAAAGAGAGAGAGAGAGAGAGAGAGAGAGAGAGAGAGAGAGAGAGAAAGAGAGAGAGAGAGAGAGAGAGAGAGAGAGAGAGAGAGAGACCCTTGTTTATCCAGATTGGTCTCTTTAAATTGTCCCACCCCACTGCCCCCCCCCTTTAGTTCTCATTTAAATTGCTTGTGCTCATGTAATCTGACTTTGTACTAGAGGAGTTTGCACCTCTTGGAAATGACTTCCTTTATAAGATTTTAGATCATAGAATTCTAACTTTCCTTTTTCTGAATTCCTTGAAAATGTTATGGGCCAATTAGCATATTCTATTTTTTGGTGAGGCAATTGGGGTTAAGTGACTTGCCCAGGGTCACACAGCTAGTAAGTGTTAAGTATCTCAGGTCACATTTGAACTCAGGTCCTCCTGAATCCAGGGCTGGTACTCTATCCACTGCACCACCTAGCTGCTCCCTGCATATTCTATTAATGAGTGAAATCATAAGGGACAGTTTAATCCTCAGTAGAGACAGAAAGAAAAAAGGTAATCCAAAGACTAGGTCTGTTCATTATGACATATTCATAATAAGGGATGTGATCAATGTGGAAAAATTTTCCTAGGTTATATTTTTATTTTGATAACAACACCAAAAAATTTTTGAATGAATCTACTAAGAATTAAATTTTTGCATTTATTTTTTTTTCTTTCCTAAACTCAAGGTCCTTTCTAAAAGCTTAATTCACCCTCCCCTCTCCTCCTCAGAACTTTTATATCATTCTCCAAGCTGACGCTGATGCCAACTGTGGTCTTAGGTAGACTGAATAATATTCTTGCTGAGTCATCCACTCCTTCTGAGTTATTGGTCCATAAAGAAATACAGTCTCCCCAAATTTGGCGAAAATTGTACTGGGGCAGCCTTTTCTCTCTTTATCACAAACTCTAAGATGGAAGTATCACTTACTCCTAAGTTCCCATATCTTTCATTTCAGCTATGGGTTTCTTTTTATCAGGCAGAATCAAGTCCCCTCTACTAATTTCCTTCTGGCAACTCAATAAGTTATCAGCTGTTCAGGTTTTTAGCAAAGGGAACTTCAATAGATATTTAGATAATTGAAGTCACCTATCTCTTTTATTGCCTTTCTCTCTATCAGGTTTGTGATCTCTTTCCTCAACTCATCATTCAAGTGCTTCTGCTGACTAGCTGCTCTGTAACATACTTCCAGAAAAGAATCACTTCTGTTCTTTCTTCCATTTATTTTTGCCCAGATACTCTTCATCATGTTTTCTTCCTCTGCTTTGTGAATTTCTTCATGTGAGTATACTCTGATATGCAATGCTATTCCACCACCCCTTTTATCTGGTCTCATCTTGTTCAATAAAGTTTGCTTTCCACAACCAGGTTCTAATTAGGAATCACATCCTACCAACTCTTACTGATTCTTAGGAGACAGAATTAATTTCCTTTTGTTAAGAAGCTTAGTTTGCCTCATTATTCCTCAGCTATACTTTTGTTTATAGATATCTCAAGCCCTAAGTTTCATTAGTGGGCTCCTTTAAGTCATTGGTCCTCTCAGGTGGTATGTCTTCCTATACAATAACTAAGTTATTGATTGTGTGGTCCTACACAAGTCATTTACCCTTTCAGTGTCCTAGACAATGATTAGCTAAATAGACACACATTGGTAATGCTTTTTCCCCCCTCACAGAGTATTCTCCAAATGGAAGAAATCACAGATCCTGATCCCCATCCCCCTCAAAAAGTCATACTTGCTGTTCTCTGTGGAATCAAATGAGATGGCTCTATATGGAAATTTTCTTTCTTGTCTATTTTCAGTAAAAGCGCCTGTTGCTTATACATACACACATACATACACGCACATATACATATATACAAACATGCAACACACATATACACACAAATATACACACTTGTGTATGTGTATAGGTGCATATGTATGTCTCCAGAAAGATATAACTCTTTTAATATGGATGTCTATTTGTATGTATACATATATACATATTCTATCATGAGATATCATTTCATCTTTTAAAATTTGTGTAACTATATATATAATTGTGTGTGTTTATATGTAATTGTACATATATAATTACTAAAATAATGGCATGTTTATATAATTTAAAAATAAGCAAAGATACAGATATTGGTTTAAGTGTTCAAATTGATTTATGAAGAGGTATATAGTTCTAAAAAGTTTGGAGACCACTGCTCTGGCAAAATCTCTAAGACTAAATTGCTAAGACTGTGAATAGAGGGGCAGCTAGGTGGTGCAGTGGATAGAACGCTGCCTTGGAGTGAGGAGGACCTGAGTTCAAATCTGGTCTCAGACACTTAACACTTACTAGCTATGTCACTCTGGGCAAGTCACTTAACCCCAATTGCCTCACCAGAAAAAACAAACAAACAAACAAACAAAAAAAGAGAGTGGATAGAAACTGTACTTGTGATTAAATCAATATAAAGAATTATGAGATGAGTAAACTACAAACTTACTCTACCAGTGAAGGGTGGAATATTCAATATATCATATAGTACTAGAGATGTGACTAGAATAGTGTTTTAAACTTTTTTGACCATATGCCATTATTAGTTTAAAGAAACATATAATATTCAAAATAGGTAATTATAGATAGATAGATAGATAGATAGATAGATAGATAGATAGATAGATAGATAGATAGATAGATAGATATGGATATATACATATATATTCATACATATAGAATATTCACCCTAACATTTTCAATGGATTATAAATTTTATTGTGTGTTATGTATACTCTAAAATATATATTTTTTAAGAATGGAAGATGAAATCATATTGATCCTAGAGTCAATAGGAAGCCACTGGCTTTGGGTAAATACAACAGAGTCCTGGTTAGGCCTGTGCTTTAGGAAGATCTCTGGCATCCGTGTGGAGAATGGATTGGAGTGAAGGAAGACTTGAAATAGGCAAACTGATAAGTAGGTTTCTGGACCACTCTGACCAAGACAGCAATGAGAAAATGAAGTAGGGTGGCATCTTTATAAGAGAAGGGGATATCTTTTAAATAAATGCAAGTTAAACTTATTGGCAATTGATTAGCTATATGAGGGAATGTGAAGGGTTGAAAATAACACCAGTTTGTTTTAATGTGGGTGACTGGAAAGATGGTGTTACCAGTGACAGTGAGAGGAAAGTTTGGATGAGGGCTGGTTTTTTTGGGAAAAAGATAATATAATAGTAACTGTGATGCCAACTGCAATTCATCCATGCCTACTCACTCTTCATGATTCATCCTGTCCTTCCCAAAAATGAAAGTGGTAATAGGACTGCTAATCACTGGTTTTGTTTACTAGGAGTGCCTGTCATTAGTAGAAGGTAATGGAGATGGGGAAGAGAGGTGAGGTTTTAATTCTTCTCAATGGCATTTGCAGCCACTGTATGTAGCTGCCCTGAGTGGTTGAGATTCAGTTCATAAAATAAGAGGTTAGAATCTTGCACAGCACAGGGAAGAAACAAAATGGTTAAATAGAGGGAAGTGAAAAATTGTCCCAGCTGGGTCTCAAGCCCAGGTCTTTGCTCTTTTGAGGATGCCACTATATCTCTTAGAATTCCTAGCTAAGGATCTAGGTAGTGTAGGGAGAAAAACAAAGTGTAGGCCTTGGAGTCTGGAAGACCTGACTTCAAACCTGGACTCAGATACTTAGCTGTATGACCCTGGGGAAATCATTTAACCCTCTTTGTTTCAGTCCCCTCATCTGTAAAATGAGCTGGAGAAGGAAATGGTAAACCACACTAATATTTTTGCCAAAAAAAAAAAAATCAAAAATAAAACAAAAACAAAAAATCCAAAACCAAAAAGGGATCATGAAGAATCAGACATGACTGAAAATAACTGAATAATAATCTATCCACTGCCCCACCTGGGAAAGTACACAATAGAGATAGCATCATTATTAGGTCTCTCTTACCTGATAGAACATAGGCTATGGCTCATAAATACTTCTGGGGACCAATGAGTCATCATTCTGGAATTAATCCTTCCCTGATAATTCATTTTCATTGTCCATCCACCTCTCAGACTTAAGAAGTCACACCTGTGAAATTCTCACTATGTTTTTGAAGATGGAATGCCATGGAGTCAGATTCATGGGAATGGGTCTTATTTAAATTGTGCATTCTATTCCACCCTTGGATAAAGGAATGTTTTCTGGATTGTTGTATTTTTTTTTAAAGAATCTAAGCTTTTGGATCTGCATTTGCTAGCTACCCCACTTCATTCATCTCCTCTGGTGCATGTGATTAAGTGACTTGACTTCTTCCTGTGAATATTTTTAATGGTGGTTTTCTGCAACATCCTTGTGCATAATTTCATTAGTCTGGGGAACCAGATGATGTGTGAGGAGCCAATTTTTCCTCCCCTTAAATGTATACTTGGTAAAGCAACTTTCAAAAGGGGAACAGACAATTTTAAAATAACAGGTTATGAAACCCATAGTTGCAAGTGAGGGTTTCTTGGATTGGGATCCATTTATCAGAGGAATAGACTCCTCTTTACTAAAATAATGATGCCCCAGGAGTTAAGCATGATGCTTGTCTGCATAGTTGTTGTTCAATTCACTCATCTTTCTCATTTGTCACATCTGTACTTTTAGCAAGTATTAGTGCTCTTTATTTTTTTAAGCAGAATCCTAACTGCGGCAATTAGCTTTCTAAAGATAAGTGCTTTAGTGGCCCCAGTAGAAGCAGAGGCATATAATGTTAATTTGTTTGTCTTGATATTGTGCAGCTTTTCCTTAATTAAGTAGCTAAGGCAAGGTTCAATGAAACGTACATAAAATGTTCCTCTATATTGTTATCTCCCATGTGCAATCAGGCTAAGTTCTATCTATGACTCTTAATAGGGCACTGAGGTGCCTCAATGGATGGGTGGTGCAGGCCTGGAGTAAGGAAGACTCATCTTCCTGAGTTCAAATTTAGTTCCAGATACTTAAAAGCTGTGTTATCCTGGGCAATTTACCTAATCTTGCTTGCCTCAATTTCCTCATTTGCAAAATGAGCTGCAGAAAAAACAAAATGGCAAACCACTCCATTATCATTGTCAAGTAAATTCCAAATGAAGTCACATAGAGCCAGATATGACTATAAATGACCAAACAACTACAACAAATGAATCTTGGGAAAAATTCAGTTCACATGCATAATTATTTCAGTTCGTAAAATGGCATTCTTATTTGCTGAATTTTTGTGAATATGACTTTTTTTTTCTTTTTTCATTAGATTAAACTCTCTTTGACTGGATATCATTTGATTTTTGACTTGAAGACAGCATTCTACTCGTTGTAGCAACACCTCACTTGCTTCTTTGACTGCAATCTTATCATGGATATATGGGAACAATTTCCCATTATCACTAAATGTTTAACGGTTTAATTTTGTATTGCTTTAATTATACTAGGTGTCACTTACTACCAGAATAGATTCTTTTCATTTCCACCACCTGAGAACTCATAAGAGAAGCCTAGACAAACCAGTGTTTGGAGAAAACTCTAAAATCAATTTTCTGTCTGTTTCTGTGAGTGCATTCCAAATTTGCAACACAATACTGTGGTCCAAAGAGTTTATGGTCTTTTAAATTACTACAAGAAGCTATTTGTAGTCATCTTGGCATAGTTCTCACCTAAGGAAGCTCTGGGCTGGAAATCACTTGATCTCTATTTTTGGACTCCATGGCTCAGAGACTAGAAGAGGTCAAGGATGGAAGAAGCTTCCTACTTTCTAGGTCTGGCCACCTTGCTGAGACTCATGTTGTTTTTTTTGTTGAATCTATGCATTCAGTAATTCGAATGATATTCATGAAAAAATTTGAAATAGAACAACAGTCATCATGAGAGTTTAAAAGAAGGTTAAGACACAGTATGATCTTATTATATATTCTCTTACTACAACATCCCTGGGTCATAGATAAGAAGAATTCAAAAAAGAGGATTCAATTAAATCAACTAATAATCTCCTTTAATGCTCACATTTTATGGTTCTATGAACTTTTGAAATGTATCTTTGTGGAATTGTATGCATAAAAATGCCATTCATTTGTATATTGGTTAGTTTATCTGAATTATGAATGCCTGATCTTTGGGCCCCTAGGTGGCTCAGTGGATACACTGCCAGGCCTGAAGTGAAGAAGACTCGTCTTCCTGAGTTCAAATCTGCCGTAAGAAACATACTAGTTGTGTGACCCTGAGCAAGTCACTACACCCAGTTTGCCTCAGTTTCCTCATCTGTAAAATGAGCTGGAAATGGAAATGAATAACCACTCCAGTATCTCTGTCAAGAAGATGTCAAATGAGTGTACAAAGAGTTGTACACAACTGAAAAAGACTCAACGACAAAACATTCAAATAAATATGAAGAATACCCTCTTTACTTTTACTTAGTATACCTTGAAGTTTGTGTGCATCCATTTTACTGTCATTGAAACGCAATTTACAACATCATTTAACAGAACCATTTATTCTAGTCTTAAAAATATACATATCTTTTACTATTGGGCAAAAATTTTACTTGGAAGCTGAAATCATTTGGAGCATCTGAATATGTAAGAACTTTTACTGAAAATGACAGTCACTATGGTAGCTGACGTACCTGACTTTTGGATAGTGAACAAGCTGTAAAAATTTGGGCACTGCATTTCCTCTCTCTGGGCTTCAGTTTCTCTGTATCCAATGAGGTGATTTCTAAGACACTTTCTACTGCTAACAGTCTATGTCATCTACCTTTGAAAAGCCAACAATGACTAGGTTTATTTTTTATTCCTATCCCTAGGAATAGTATGAATAAAAGCAACACACAAAACCCAGGAAATATAATTGATCCTTCTTTTCTTAAATTCTTTTCTGCCATAAGTAAATATTCACAAATAAGCTTCTCCTTCAAAGGCAGATGACTATTTCACATCTAAACTAGAACATGAAATTACTCTTTTGAAGATCCTTTACAAATTTTTAAATCCCCAAAGTTCAATTTCCATAAGTACCTGCCTATAAAATGACAGAAAGAGAATACAAAGTCTCCAAAGAAGAGATGATACTATTCCCTTATGCTTTTTGTGTAAAGATAAGTAATCTGTGATGATGGTTGGACTGATGTTTGAGATGTGTACAGCTAATGGGAGATGGCTAGGATTATAGAAATTAGAAATGAAAGAACTATTAGAGCTCATCTAATATGGGACTTCTTTTTTTTCTTTTCTTTTTTCTTTTTTTTCCTTCTTTTTTTTTTTGTGGTGAGGCAATTGGGGTTAAGTGACTTGCCCAGGGTCTCACAGCTAGTAAGTGTCAAGTGTCTGAGGCCAGATTTGAACTCAGGTCCTCCTGACTCCAGGGCTAGTGCTCTATCCACTGTGCCACCTAGCTGCCACCAAAATATTAACAACAAAAAAAAGTTAATGAACCCTTGGTCTAATACATCGTTAATTTTATATATAAATAATCTGATCCCCAGAGAGAGGAATCCCCCAAAGTTTCATAGGTCAAGAAAGAGAGTAAGAATTTAAATTCAGAACTTTTGAGCCCAAATCTAGTTTTCTTTCTATTATACCAAGCTGGCATTTGCTATATCCCAATCAACTATAGCACAAAATAAAATAAAAATGACAATTCCTGACATGTATGTAGATCCTTGAAATATACAGTGTTTTTCACTTTAATTCTCCCAATTTTTTGGTTCCCACAAATCTTATCACTAAGTGGTACAGTGGATAGAGCCCTAGAGTCAGGAAAACTTGCTTTCATATCAAATCTCAGACATTTAATAGCTTTGTGACCCTGAGCAAGTAATTTGATCCTGTTTCCCTCCATTTCCTCATCTATAAAATGAGCCAGAGAATGAAATGTCCAACCACTCGAGTGTTTTTGCCAAGAAAACTCCCAAGAAAGGGTCAAAAGGAGTGAGGCATGGCTGAAAATGACTGAACGACAACAAAAATAACTTTTACATTAATTCTACTTTATACTTGAAAAAACTGTTGAACTTACGTCAGAACTTTGTGAGCTTTGAACCCCCATTTCCTAATGTATTCCTTGCCTTTTCAGGCCATTTCTGAATTATTCCAGTCAGTTCTGGGCACCATGTATTAAGAAAGCCATTAATGAACCGAACTATATCCAGAAGGCCCTCATGATGTTGAGGAACATTTGAAACCAGAATCTATAATGAACATCTAAAGGAACTAGGGATGCTTAGTCTAAAGATGAGAAAAGTTAGTGGGGACACAATAACTATTTTCAAGTATTTTATGGTCAATGAAGTGTATGTAGTTATGTTTGGCCTTAGAGGAAAGAATCAGCAGCAATGGGTGGAGGTTGCATAGGAGCCAATTTGGGTTCAATATAAGGATAAACCTCTTAACAATTGTTGCTGACCCAAAGCAGAATATGCTGTCTTGGGAATTACTGAGTGTCCTGTCACTGAAGGTCTTCACGATGAGGTTAAAGAACTAATTACTAGGGATGATATCAAGGGGAATTCTGTTCAAGGTTCTCATGGGCTGGAATTATTTGTTGTATTTTGTATTCCATCTCTAACATGGAACCCTGAACAAAGAATATGCTTAATAAATGTGTATTGATTTATTGACTGATGCCCATTTGTGACTCTATCAACTCTGAAATAATATACTACTCAGACAACACATCTAAAGAGCTAAATGGGGTGTACCATGCTTAGGGTTCACTACCATTCCATATTAAACAATAGTAGATAAAGGGTTGTCTATAATAATAAAATCTCATTCCCATATCAAGTGTGCCAGGGGACTTTGTATAGGACCAAGCAATAAAGGCTGATTGGGGAAGAAGATTCCTATTGATGTTAGTACTCAATAAGGAATAGCAGTTAGGACTAAGACTATGGTTTATCAAAGGGGCAAACTTTCTTCAGTCCAGAAAGAGACACATGACCATTGGTGGGTAGCTTCTCCAAGAATATTCCTAAGCAGAGAGGAGAGGGTGAAGCATTGTATAGTAGAAGTCACATTTAAATTAGGTTTACAAATGACTTTCTTTTCAATGACCCTGTGGTGCAGTTAACAAACCTGATCTTAGGATCTAAAAAGACATATGTAAAGTACTTATCATAGAGCCTGGAACTTGGTAGGCTCTTAGTAAATGCTTATTCCCTCCTGACCTTTGGGATTGTGAGAAAATAATTATTAATAATTGTAATACTGGGGGACCCAGAAATCACTTTCTTAGTTCTCCTTCCCCCTCCATGCAAAAGGCCAGCTCTATTTGAGAGATTTTATCAGTTCTTATCTAGGTCAAACCCACTGACCCAGAACTCACAAAAGAAGCTTTGGTGAAGATAGATTCTTTTGTCTAGATTTATCAATGACTGATGGGATTAAACCACACCTAGATGAATGGACTTCACCCAAATCAGCTTGAATGAGGGTCTTCAATTCCTTTCCCTGATGATGTCATCTTTGAACTTCATTATAATGTAGTCCACCTTCAAATCCTGTCAACCAATTAGATTTGAATAATGCTAAGCAATTAGATTTCTTTGGTGTATAATCATCCAATTAGATTTGATTGATATATAATAAATTGCCTCATGTCAAAAGGAATAAAAATCTGGACAGGTAGGCATGCTGTCTCTCTGGGCGACTGCATGGGTCTTTTGGGGGCTTTTTTTCCTGCTTGAGCTAAGTGGAATGCTGAAGCACTCTCTCTTGTCTTCTCTATCAAGTGTCCTGGGACCATGAAAAGTTAGGGATACATGTGGTCAATATCATACCAGTAAAGGATTGACAATTTAATATAAGCTTATCCATAATTTGTGGCTATAGTAATTATTTTCAACATCACAGTATACAAACATGAATTATATTGTATCCTTCAGATTAAGGAAAGTTCTACTTTACTTAAAGTAGGCAGCATGATTTATGAAAAAGGGAGCTGGATTTTGAATTGGATGTCCTGGCTTCAAATCCTGTGTGACTTTAGACAAGTCACTTGATTCCTCAGTACTGATTAATCTCCTCCTATACTTGTTCCCTCTGGACATATAGCTTATTGCCTTGTTGATCACCCTAGGTTGCCCAGATTCTATCTAGGATATATAAGTGCTCATACTACTTGGATGACATGGGACACATTAACTACTTGTACTGAGGCAGAGGATCACAAAGCTTAACCATCTGTCCTAATACTGCATCTTAAGGGCTGCCAAGTATTACCATCTAAATCTATACTTTCCAGATCTCCCTGACACTGTCTTTTGACTTACTTATGCTACCTAAGGACACCTGAGCCTTGTTGTGAGCCCAGCTTCACACTTTTAAGACCTCCTGACCATTTCATTCTTACTGTTGCACAATTTTCTTTTACAGATTATCTCCCCCCAGTTAGAATGTGAGCTCCCTTAAAGATCACTAATTGTCTTAATTTTCTTATTTGTTCACCCAGGGAAACAGTGCCTGAAACATAATAATGAAGAAAGAAATGAATTAAAAAGTATTTATTATGTACTTCCAATTCAGTTCTTGCCCTTTTTGAATACCTCTGTTTACCAAAAAGTTTTTTTTCTTTTATCAACCCCTAAATCTAACTCTGTAATTTATACTCATGTACTACAAAGTTTTCCTTTTGTTATTGACCTCAAAAGGTTTCATTGTCCTTACATATAATTTTCTCTACCTTCCCCCCCACCTCAGCCAGCAGTTTTAGTTATCATGGACTTCAATCACCCACTCTGTTCATCTTTACTCAAGGATAAATGCCACCACTTTCTTCTCTGTCCAAAGATCATTTGTTGTTGTTGTTTTTTTAAACCTTTATGCTCACCCTTGTGCAGATATGCTTCAACTTATTAAGTTCCTTCCTAAAATGTCGTGTTCAGAAGTAGAGACAGTAGTCTAAATATGACAGAAAGAATGGTGATGCCCAACAGCAATGGGGGCATGAGGAAAAGTGGTGATTCTAGAGGGAAAGATGATAAGCTAAGTTGATTAAAAATATATATATGTTGAATTTGTGATGAATGTGTAACATCCAGGTAGAGGTACTCCAAAGGCAGGGAAATTGGGACCTGAAACTCAAGAGAAAAATGCAGGCTGAATATATTGCTTTATGAGCAATTTACACAGAGGTGATAAACTAATCCATGAGACATGATGGAAGGACTGTTACAGCATATGTATGTTTACTACGTGGTTGGCTTCTATTGGATTAGCAGTGGTAGAAGCAAGCATGGTATTATAAAAGAACACAAAATACATAGTCCCAAGATGTGACTTTGAAGACTAGGTAGGTGATCATGGATTAGTCATTGCCCTCTGCTAAATGAAAGCCACTTAAACTCTCAAAACTCATGTATAAAATTGAAATAAAATCTTTTTCTACCACCTCACAGAGTCGTCCTAGGAATCAATGTTTTGTAATCTTTAAAGGATTTTATAAATGTGAGGGATTGTTTTCTTTTAGCAAAATATAAAAACACAGGTATTGAAATAGAATATCATCCATTATTTTATTTAATAACTCTGATTAGAATCACCCCCTAAAGATGGAAGATATTTCATAAAGCAATAGACTTTTAGGGTCCAAATTTATTGTGAAAGGTTAAAAATAATTGTCTTCAAGACATGCTATTAAAACTATTCAATAGGAAAAACAGAATATGTTTCCTGCAGCTTTGCTAACCATGGATTTTCATAGCTGCTTCTTGATTACAGCAAAACTTCATGTAGAATTGTTTGGCACATCTGTCCTGCCCACTCATGCAGGGTCCCTGACGTTTTGGGAATTTGCAGAGACCAGTAGATAATGCAAATGCCTAGCATGTTCAGGCAGGTGGTGAACAAAGCTAAATGAAGCCCCTGTCTTCCAGTTGCAAAGTGTAGCAAGTAAATAGAGTTCGAAGGTATCTAGAATTGGAAAAAAGCCTTAAAAGTCATTTAGTCAGAATTATAACTTGAGAAGGGAAAATAGGATCTTATCCCTAGGCACCAGAAGGCAAATGGCACACAAATTTAACATGTGTTTCCTTAGCAGCTAATACCTAATTATTAATCAGGAATTTTGCATCTAGTTATGAAGAATTATAAGTTGAAATAGATAGCTAAGAGATTTTCTGTCATAATAACAGCATCCATTCATCATGATACCAGCCATTTGACAACTAACTCCCTTTCCTACTCAAATGAATTTCCTTAATTACCTGCTATAGATAAGAGGAGTGGTAAGCTTTAAAATAAGGAAGATCTGGGTTCAAATTCCACCTCTGAATGATAACTATGTGACCATGGGTAAGTCTCTTAATCTCTCTGCCCAACTCTACTTATCTGTACAATAAAGTTGTTGGACTATAGATCCTTCAAACTTCTTTCCAGCTCTAAAACAGTAAAATGTTGACCCATCAGTAAATCAGTGAGATAGAAGGAATGGTGTATGGCAAAGTTAATTTGATGATGCAGTTGATACCAATTGATACCTAATTTGGGTACCTAAATTGCTCCTTATGGACACACTACTGGTCAGACTCCTTCATTTATAGCAGAGAAAGCAGAGGCCTTAGAAGATAAATGATGTGACTGAGGTGTGACAGAGCCAATATTTGCAACCATATCTTCCAACTCCAAGACCAATGCCCTTTGCACTATGCCATGTTGACAAGTACAATTTCTACAAAGAGCCATCTATAACTTGGTGACTTTAAAGATCTCATATTTAATCTCACTACATTTGGGGAAACACAATAGTTATTGATTTTGTAGACAACTAGGGAGAAACCCCATGATGGTTTCAAGCCCCAATATTACAATAAATATTTCCTAGAATCAGTCACACAAGTTTAATCTGCTGTTACTGAAGTGTGGGTTTCAAACAGATAAGATAATTCTTTTCGAAATATACTTTGTAAATTTTCACATCAGCTTCTTTGCATATGAAAGCCAGACAACAACCCCACTTCTACTTTCTAATGATGTAGAGAAAAAAATATCTATTTACTTTAAATTTTTGTATGTTTTGATATCCTATCATTTTTTTTGGGGGGGGTTTGGGGTATTTTTGGTGAGGCAATTGGGGTTAAGTGACTTGCACAGGGTCACACAGCTAGTAAGTGTAAAGTGTCTGAGGCTGGATTTGAACTCACGTCCTCCTGAATCCAGGGCCAAAGCTTTATCCACTGTGCCACCTAGTTTCCCCTTCTCCTATCATTTTTTAAAAAACTAAATATATAGCTTTATTTAAACTTAGTTAATACAGAGTATGCTGGGTAGAATGGACATTTCCCATGACTCTGGACTGACAACACTGGAAATATTTTTCGAAGTCACTTGATTACAACTGCACAGAGCCATTTCCAATTGCAGAGAATATTTACACATCTCTAGGAGTCAAAATCAGGTGAATTCAAGGTGATGCATGCCAAATGCTTACAAAATTGCTACAGAGATGGGCTTTTCTGCCAGCAGCTGCAGAATGCAAAATTGCAGTAGGCTTACTTTCTGATCTTCCAAAGTAAATATAGGATCATAGCAAGGAAGGAAAAGCCAACTAGATTGAAACAGTTAGCAATGACTGTTCTACATGGTATAATGGAGTAGAGTTGCTCAGTGAGAATACCTGTCAGAAGTTAGATTACACACAACTCTCTCTTGGTCAGGAGAATTTGGAAGTGAGCCACGATCTCAGATGCCAATGTCCTATGAGAGAAATCAAGGTGCAGGGGTAGGCTGGAGCCAGCTCATGCTAACCGACAAGAGCAAATCATTAAATATTCAGCATGAGCATTTACATGGAAAATAATAAATACGTAAAGACCTATTCTATGGCAAGTTAACCTCAGGCCAAAGACCTGCTGGACACCCCCAGCTTCACTACAGAGATGTATGCAAGCAAGACTTGAGGGCTCTGGGAATAGACACTGGCAGCTGGGAGGAGATGGCCAAGGACCTCGCCCAGTGGAGCTCAGTACTCAGGAGCAGCTTGCGTGCAGCTGAGATGGGCCTCCAAGCTCTGGAGGAAGAAAAACGAATGAGATGCAGGAACCAATGGGCAATGGAGAACACAGTTTTCTGATGTCCTCATTTCGGCAGGAGCTGTGGCTCCCATATCGGACTGCACAGCCACACTGGCCTATGGCTCTTCAAGGCACTGATCCATGGTCGTTCACAACTAGTGGAAGCCTACTACTACTACTTTTTTGTTGTGTTGATCATCTCAACTTAAGAAAGTGATAGAGAGGGCAGGTAGGTGGCACAATAGATAAAGCACCTGCTCTCTACAGAGGAGGACCCAAGTTCAAACCCGGGCTCAGACACTTGACACCTACTAGCTGCGACCCTAGGCAAGTCACTTAACCCTTGTTGCACCACCCAAAGAAACCTCCAAAACAAACAAACAAACAAACAAACAACAACAACAAAATGATAGAGAAAATAGTAACAATTCAGACTAAACTTAAAAGTGTGACCTGTG
Organism: Dromiciops gliroides; assembly: GCF_019393635.1. NCBI lineage: Eukaryota > Metazoa > Chordata > Mammalia > Microbiotheria > Microbiotheriidae > Dromiciops > Dromiciops gliroides. The sequence continues at coordinate 46,573,459 of NC_057866.1, forward strand.
GCACATTCTTTTTTTTTTTTTTTCCCCAGTGAGATGATTATTTAACCACCTGTCTGCCTAGGTTGCTAGGGCTATGTTCCTTTTCCGACATTAAAAATCTGCAGACAGCCATAGAATAGGAAAAAATTAATTTGAATGAATAGATAAAGGATATGGATAGAGATTTTTGATGTTTAGTCATTTCAGTTGTGTCTGACTCTATGTTACCCCATTTGGGGTTTTCTTGGCAAAGATACTAGAGTGCTTTGCCATTTTCTTCCAGCTCATTTTACAGATGAGAAAACTGAGGTAAATATGGATAAGTCATGTGCTCAGGCTGACACAACTAGTAAGTGTTTAAGGCCAGATTTGAACCTAGGAAGATGGGTCTTCCTGACTGAAGGCCTGGCACTCTTTCCATTGTACCAACTAGCTGCCCGTGACAGAGATTTAGAGGGATTAAAACACATACTATTATAACATTTTATTGGATCATTTTCATTTCTTTAATCGTAAACAGTTGTAAAAAGGTTTAATTGATTACACTGATGATCATTATTGTTTATAAGAAATAATTTTAAAAATTAAAAACAAAAACAATCTTCAGGTACTGACATATTGGAATAAATTGCAGTAAGGTCCTTGTCCAGCTCAAACCTCTCCTTTTACCAACTTTGCTGTTGGTTTTGCTGAACCTTGCTTCGGCCCAGACCATCGATCACGTCTCCATCTTCACGGCATATTGTTTCATTGCTATAGCCAGTCAAAATACCCTTTGCGTCTAGTCCTGGTGGCCTTGCATTGAAAGCTTGCTATTGATTTCTTCTTTCTTTGGCTTTTCAAAAGCCCAGTATCACTCTTTTAGCTGCTTACTATTTTGCTAACAGGAAGTCATAGAACTTCCCTCCAAGACACTGACTCCCTGGTATCAGACTTGAGAGAATGCAGATGGTGCTTTAAAATACTTAGCCATGGGGGCAGCTAGGTGGTGCAGTGGATAAAGCACTGGCCCAGGATTCAGGAGGACCTGAGTTCAAATCCAGAATCAGACACTTGACACTTACTAGCTGTGTGACCCTGTGCAAGTCACTTAACACTCACTGCCCTACAAAAAACAAAACAAAACAAAACAAAACAAACAAACAAACAAAACCTTAGCCTCCCTCAAACTCAGGAGCCACACTTTGGGGAAGAGGGGAAAGATTGATGTTTACTATTAACTTGTACCCCCAATGATGCTTCACTGTTTGAACTGAGGTATATGGATGATGGGCTAAACACTAGAGGGAGGCACACTCCCTCCATAAGCTTGAAGAATTTATACTTAAAACTGGGCCAGTATGTGTAGAAATGGCTAATCAAACTATGGCACATGAATAAGAAGGTTTATTACTTCCTCTTCAGAAACAATAAATATGAAAAACAGAGAATTGTGAAAAGAGCCATTTGAATTGATTCAGAGTGAAATAATCAGAAAAAGCATAATTGTGACAGAAACATAAATAGAACAAAAAAAATATTGAATACTTTATAATGGTAATGACTGAACTTGACCTTGATGAAAAGAGAAAAAGTATATCCCTATTTTCTTTTCAGAAATGGGGGATTATAGATGTAGAATATTTCATATATGGTCAGATTCACTGATATGTTGGTTTTTCTGCACCACTTTTTAGAATGTATAATTATTATTGTTGTGTCACTGGAGAGGAGAGCAGAAGGGATATTTTGAAAAGAAAGTAATTTAAAATCAAAATACATAGGTATGTATGTGTGTATCTTTATCTCAACTAAGATATGTTTTGAGAAGGTACCAAATTAGGGTAGCGAGGAGTTCTTGTTTCTTTAAAAAGGACCTTCACGAATAGGTATTTTTCACTTTGGGGGGATGTCTTTGGGATATAAACCTGGATCAAAGGGTATGCACAGTTCTATAACCCTTCGGTAAGAGTTACAAACTGCTCTCCAGAATAGTTGGATCTTTTCACAACTCCACCCACAGTGGATTAGCATCCGAGCTTTCCAACATCCCCTCCAACATCCAATATTTTCTGTTTTTTGTTATATTTGCCACTCTGATAGGTGTGAGGTGATACCTCAGAGTTGCTTTAATCTGCATTTTTCTGATCAATATGGATCTAGAGCATTTTTTTCATATAATTATAGATGGCTTTGATTTGTCTGAAAACTGCCTGTTCATATCCTTTGATCATTTATCAATTGGGGAATGACTTGTATTTTTAGAAATTTGACTCAGTTCTCTATATATTTGAGAAAGGAGTCCTTTATCAGAGATATTTGTTTCAAAAATTCTATCCCAGTTTTCTGTTTCTCTTATAATCTTTATTACATTAGTTATGTTTGTGCAAAAGCTTTTTACTTTTATATAATCAAAATGATATATTTTATATTTTGTTTTATTATCTATATCTTCTTTGGTTCTAAATTCTTCCTCTGCCCATATGACAAGCAGGATGACTTTAGAAAGTCCTATAAAGACTTATATGAACTGATGCATAGCAATGTGAACAGAAGCAAGAGAACATTGTACTCAGAGACAGCAATATTGTTTGATGAAGAACTATGAATGACTTGACTCTTCTCAACAATACAATGATCCAAGATAATCTAAAAGGACTAGTGATGAAACATACTATTCACCTCCAAAGAAAGAACAAATATTGATGCAACAGACTGAAGCATGCTATTTTTCACTTTCTTTCTTTTTTGTTACTTTTATTTATTTTTCATTTTTTTCCTTTTAATCAAGTTTTCTTCTATAAAATAACAAATACGGTAATGTTTTATATAATCATACATATATAACCTATATCTAATTGCTTCCCACTTCAGGGAGGGGGAAGGGGAAGGGGAAGGGGAAGGAGGGAATGAGGCATAAAAATTGGAACCCAAAACTCTAAATAAAAATGCTTATTACATTAGAAAAGGACCTGTACCTCTTATAGCTAGAAGAAAACTTAGAGCTCACCAAATCCAATCATGATTTCACAGATGAAAAAGCAGACTCAGACAGATAATGATACTTGCCTGAAGTAAAATAATCAGTTAGTGTCAGAGCTGGGACTAGAAACAGTGAACTGTGAATCAGTCAATGTTCTTTCCTGCATATTGTACTGATAAATAGAAGGACGTATTATGAGACTGTATAAAACTGGGAATCCTGGGATTCAAGGTATTCTCTGGCTGCCTGACTTGATATAGCAAAATGTACCCTATTTCAAGGATCCCTGATTTTGAAGTAGCAGGTTTCCACTAATGATCTTGTACTTGCTGAAATATGCTCACCATCTTTGAAGCTCTTCTTCTAGGGTCCTAAGATCTTGAGAATCCCCAAACTTTGAAACCCAATAGTAATATATTTCAATTTGCAAAGGCCAGAATCTAAGTTTTAATGTCAAAAGTTGAGACCTCTGATATCTAGGATCTTACAACACCCAGGGAAAATTACATCTTTAAATACTGCAAGATGATTGTGCATGATGAATGCCAAAATGAGTGGGAAAAGAATGTAGGTGGTATAGGAATTCAAAAGTGAGAAAGAGAGATGGTGTGAGCTTGGCTTGCCAGAATGATTCATAAACATGGTAGAATTATAGAATTATATATTTCATGCTGGAATGTTCCTCAGATGTCAACCACACCAATATCTATTTTTTTACATATAAAAGAGCTGCCCCATGCTCATATCTCAATAATTACAAAGATGAATCCATCAGAGGAATGAACTATGCCTAAACACCTCAATCCTTCCAATCAATCAATCAAAGGCTTTATACAAAGACCCTTGATTAGTTTAGGTCTTTGAAAGGCATTTAATCAAGTGAAATTATGCTACACAGGAAATGTGCTGTTATTGGCTAGGGAGACTCAACTACGTCCTTTGGGTTTTTCAAAAAAGAGCAGACAATTTATGAACCTAGGGGTGTGAAGTTCTGGCAACAGAGAGAATATATTTGAATGCCAAGAAATAAATTAATCAACAGTACAGGCCCAAAAGGTAAAAAAATAAATGAATAAAAAGTTGGACTAAGCTGTAACAGAGAAGGGAAAGATAGAAAAAGGCCCATCAACCCTAGAGGCATATTGTAACAAAAGGCATGGGGGGAAGCCAAGAGTGTTATCCACTTTCTGGAGGATAAAGAAAAGTTCCAAGAAAAAGTTTGTTCATTACCTAACTTCCTCTTCCTGTGACTAGCTATTAAAAACAATGTAAAATATTATGTTCTCTTCTTTCTCCAAATGTTTCTGGTAACCTGAATGTTCCCTCCATCACAGAGAGGCCAGGAGTTAACTAGAAATAAATATAATTTATTGAATTAAAATAAAAGATTGCAACAGCATTTCTAATTAGACTCTCACTATTTAATCTCATGCTTCATAAAATATCTTTATATATTTTTTTAAAATTATGTTCAACTTGTCTCCAACCCCACTGAGGAATACAATTACATCAAAATATGAATGGATCTTCCCAGATCTCTTCCTATTCCCTGTTTCTCTCTCAAATTAACAAACTCATGGCCACTTTCTCCCCTTTGTTTTTTTATCATATTTACCTCAATTTATAACTAAAATAGGCTAATTTGAGCAATAGATAAAATGTAATCATCTTGGGCACCCATGAGTTAAGGGACAAGTTTGTCTCTGGGAAAATTGTAACACACACACACACACACACACACACACACATCACCCACAGGGAAGCATGAGTTTTAATTCAGAATGCTGGTGGCCAAGAAGGAACAAATTAATTGCTGGTGTTAATTTGTTGTAATAAGGCATCTCTTTAGCTCATCCTTTTATAAAGAAGGCAATTTTAAAGGACTCTGTTAAGCCACGTTTTGGTAATGGCACAACAGGAACTCAAATGTCTTTTCATATAATCCCTTCCTCAGCGGGTGTGGTTATAATTAGCACTTTATTCATTTTGTCTTCAGTGGCTAAAGATTTGTGACAACTCATGTGAATGCTTCCTTCAAAAATGCCAGTAACAATCACTATGACAGAGTAGGAATTCAACTGGGGTCCATATATTTATATATACACACATATGTATATGTATGTATATATATATATATATATATATATGTGTGTATATGTGCATATGTATATATGTGTGTGTATATATATATTTGTATATATGCATATAATCTATATAATATATACATCTATATGTAATATATATATAAAGCATAAATATATAAAAGTATATTTCTGTGTAATAGATTTCTTTTATAATCCTATGTATTTATCTTATACATTTAAAAGAATTATTCTGAGAAGAGGTCCATGGGCTTGAACAGATTGCCACAAGGGTCTATGATACAAAAAATAAAAAGGAGAAGATGGTAATTGATAAATATTTAAGTAGAAAAGATCATTCCTCCATGGCCAGTTCCATATTGGCCAAAGGGTTGATGACCTCACTGCTAAGTTAGTCCTTGAACAACAGAATCACAGAATTTGAGAGCTGGAGAAGACCTCAGCAACTATTGAATCTAACACATACCCTAAAGAAACCCCCACTATAACATACCCAACAATTGATCAACCTGCATCTATCTGAAGACTTCCAAGGAGAGGCATCCTACCATTTCTTGAAGTGACCATTACTCATCTAAAAAAATTAGCTGTTTTTGTTATTGATTACTTTCTGACATCAAGACTAAATTAATCCCTTTGCATTTTCTACCCATAACTCTATTTCTGTCTTCCTGGAGCCAAAAAAAAAAAAAGTTAGTATAATCTTCCTCCATAAACATACTTGTGATATCCTCCTTGAGTAGTCTCTTCTGAAGGCCTAATCATTACCAGCTTCTTCAACTGATGACATTGGTTCAAGGCTCTCCACAATTAACATAGCCTTCCTATGGATTTTCTAGATTTTATAAATTTCCTTTAAAAATGTTAGCCCTGGGACAGCCAGGTGATGCAGTGGATAGAGCACCATCCCTGGATTTAGGAGGACCTGAGTTCAAATCCAGCCTCAGACACTTAACACTTACTAGCTGTGTGACCCTGGGCAACTCACTTAACCCCAATTACCTCACACACACACAAAAAATGTTAGCCCCAAGACTTGAACACAGTATGTCATCTGAGGTCTGATGAGGACAAATTCCAGTGGGAGATGCAGATATAGAGTCCATTAATGAACTCACACAAATACTTGGGGAAAAAAAATTCCAGAGTTGGTCTCGTCCTTGATACATTCAGCAATGGAGCCTCAGAGAATATCTTCTGGGAGGACTACTTTGAATACAATACAAAATAGTCTTAACTTCAGTTGCTTTATTTTTTAAATCAGGTACAGCTAAGAAGGCACCATGATATGGAAACCTGGTGTGAGATTTAAAATTGGATATTAGATCATAAATCTCCCCTCTTTAACCTTTCCCTTAATTTATCTCCCAGACTAGTAAATGGAAGAAGCTTCTGGTTTTCTAGTTAGAGCTTTTATTGTATGGTAGTCACAAGTTGATGTTGATTAGAAGGCTAGGAAAGTAGAAATACAATACAAATCGTCTTAAGTCTAAGCTTAGTCTATATTTCGTATAAAACTCACCAAAAGCCAAAGGCCACCTTTGGGGAGAGAGAGAGACCCTGTCAAGCGCGTGCTGCTGCTAACTGCGAGCCGGGCCCAGTCGAACTCTCATCAGCATCAGCCTGTGCAGCACAGTCAGGAGACCAGCAGAGCAGGAAAAAGTCCCACTTCCGTTCTCTCCTTGCCTTTTAAGCTCTCACCCCGGAAGTGGAGTGCTAGCAGGCAGTCTAACGTGTGCAGCAGGCAGACTGGCATGCGTAGCTCATGCCATTGGTCTCTTCCCCGAAAGGGTGGTCCTTCAAAAACTGGTGTCTTTCAGTTATCCTAACCGACTGTTAAAAACTTTCATTTTTTTTTACCACACTGGGTTGTAGTCCTAGCTAAGCTATATCTTGTGTAACCTGGGACAAGTGTAGTCACTTTTGTGGGCCTCAATTTCCTATCTGTAAAACTAGCAAAAGTGAAAGGAATTGTTCCATATGTAAAATAAATAGTTTGCTGGACTTGGAGTCAGGAAGATGTGGATTCAGATTCTGCCAATGTCACTTTTAACTAGTTCTGTGACCCTGGAAAGGGCACTTTGAGTCCCAATTTCCTCACTGGTAGAATAGAGCCAATAATAACTGCTCAAGTTGATGTGAAACCAGATGATATAATGAATATAGAGAACTTAACAGTCAGTCAATAAGCATTTACTAAAGTTTTGTGCCAGGCAATGTGCTAAGCTCTAGAGATACAAATAAAGGCAAAAAAGAGACCTTGCCCTGAAGGGACTGACATTCTAATGAGGGATACAACATGTAAACAGCTGCTCACAATCAAGATAAATTGGAGATAGGGAGAAGGAAGTCATTAAGATTAAGAGGGGATGGGAAAGCCTTCTTACAGAAAGTGAGACTTTTGCTGTGATTTGAAGAGATTCAGGGAGGCTAGGAAGCAGAGATAATGAGGGAAAGAGTTCCAGGCATGGGAGACAGTCAGTGAAAATGCTCAGTCAGGAGATGGAGTGTTACATGAGAAGAAAAGATGTTAAAGTACTTTAGAAATGTAAATTATTGTTGTGGGTTTTGATTTTATGCCACCTCTATTTTTTTAGTACTGAGATACTCTGATTTGATGGTTAGATATGATCCCTACCCTTAGAAGTCTGAACTCAGTTTTCTTCTTATTTTAGGCTTAAAAGGAATGCCAAGAATCCTCTACTAAAATGAAATGAACTAGTAACATTTACACTGGAGAAGAAAAGACATCAAGGGGAATTTGATAACCTTCAAGTATGATTCCGAGAGATGGTACTATCTTTAAGCATCTGAAGGGCAATGAAGTGTGAATGAATAGGATTTGGATATCTCTGTTTGACCACAAATGACAGAACCAGAAACAACTGAGCAATCATTGAAAACAGGGAAACATAGGCTTGAGGTCAGGAAAAACGCCTTAATGGTTAAAGACATCTAAAAGTGAAGTAGGGTGCCTTGGAAGGTAATAAGTTGCCTGTCACTTGAGGTCTTCAAACAAAAAAACTTGGATTACCACTTGACAGGTGTGTTATAATGGGGGTGGGGTGTATTTTTTCAGCTATTGATTCACCTAATTTGCTCCTCAGATACCTTCCAAACTCTAAGATTCTGTAAAGGTTTGAAGAAGAAGAAGGATTGATTATAACTAGCCTTGATATAAGTTCTTCAGCACAGGGCAGAAGCAGATCCTTAACCTCCAATTTGCTAGGTGTCCACTATACTGGAATAACTTGCTCCATATCACTTACCACTCATAGATGACTTGGCAAATATTTGCTTGCAGAGTTAGCTGCAGCTGTTGGTTTGTAAAAGACTTTGTTTTCTGCCTGCCTGCTCTCATTCCTGGAACTCTCATTGACTTTTGGAAAGCAATCCATGCTAAAATCTACTTGTTGGGGATATTCCTGCCAACAGACATGCTCAGCACCTTTATTCCCATCCCCTGCAATGCTGGGGACTGGACGATATCATCTCTGCTGTCATTTCACATCCCACCCCTTGATTTTGGTGTAGAGAAAAGAGTGAGGGATTTGGAGTAAGAAGATGTGGATCCAAATCCCAGCTCCAATTTATACTGGACGGCTCACTGTGAGCCTCAGTTTCCTCCTCTATAAAGTAGAGGTCTCAGATCAAATGATCTCTAAATGTTATTAAACCACTATTACTATTGCTCTGTTGGTGTTCTATAGCACAGAGAACAACAGAGAGGGAAATGTTGAGTTCCATGGGCATAGTTAGTGCTTAATAAAGGTTTATTTATTAATAAGCATATTTAAGCACCTACAGTGTGCAAGCCACATAATGTATTTGAGTCTGATGAAGTCTGAATAATTTCAAATACGCTCTCACTATCCAGTTTCCTTGGCCTAGGAAAACATGAAAATAATAACACATAGATCAAAATGACCTGCAGCTAAGCAAGTGCTTCCTATGTTGTTATCAGGTTAGTTCCAGTTAAACTAGCTAATGAAAGTTTCTTATAACTCCTTAACAGTCCCCATTACCCACCACCTAAACACCTAATTAGCATGTTTCAGGCACACATTTGATGTACAATAAATAATGTCAGTTAGGTGATGCAGTGAATAGAGTTTCATGCTTAGAGTCAGGAAGACAAGTTCAAATCAAGCCTCAGACACAGTAGCTCTGTGACCCTGGGAAAGGCAGGTAGTCCTGTTTGCCACAGGTTCCTTATCTGTAAAATGAGCTAGAGAAGGAAAAGGCAAATTACTCCAGTATCTTTGCCAAGAAAACCTCATAAAAGGTCATGACAATGTTAGGGCTAAAATTCTAGCTAAACTGTCTAAAATATCTAATGAGTGGTCAATAAATTATAAGCTTTAGTAAGAGTTAGACTTTTAAGCATTTATTAAGGAGAATAAGAGTTTGGTAAAGAGAGAGAGAAAGGCCTAGATTCCTATCTATTAAAGGGAGAGCACATTTCTAGCTCCGCTCTCCACCAGAGTCCAGAGGAAAGAGCCCGAGAGTGAGCGCCAGTCTCTTCCTTCCTCCTCCCACTACCCAACGTCACTTCCTGATGCCAAAGAAAAGACTCCTGGTCTTGCCCTCAAAGACCTTCGCTTCATGGGCAGAACTCTTCTACAGTAAGTCTCCAGCAGGTGGTGTCATTCCAATCGTTACAGTCCCCCCTGTTGTTCCTCAAGAAACAAAATGTTTCCTTGACGGAACAGTAAAAACAATATAATAACTATTGCTAACTAATAATATCTGAACAACAATATAGAAAAGGAAGAGAGGAAAGTTTTGTCCAGAGGAGCGATTTTTTTTGTCCTCATGAACCGACGCTTTGACATTAGTCTTGCAAAGGGAGGGCCTCTGCAGAGAATACATGTTACAGATGGTGTATATTATAACAGAAAGAGAAAAAAACCAACAAAAACAACAAATCAAAACTGTTCATTTAAAGTCTCTGAAAGTCTTTTCTCAGATGTCCTCTAGGTGTAGTCGTGGAATGGAAGTCTTTTCAGGGGTTGATGTGTGGATACTGGTAATCAGCCAGGAAATTTCCTATAAAATTGAGCTTAACACAACTTTAAAATAGCTTTGTCAATAATAAAATCAAACAATGAAAGTTCTCAAAAACATGTCTAAGGGAATTCATAATCTTAGTTGTTACACATGAAACATATAATAAAACAAAAATTGAAACATTCTTTAAAATTATAATATTACTATAGTCCCCCTTATGGAGGGTAATTGAGAAGACAATTGCTGCGATATTAATTATTAAAAGTAATTTTTATCTTTGTTTTATCACTTTTTGCATCATCTGCCTAATTATCCTCATGCCATTATGAGAAATTTTAAAATCTAATATAATTAGTAACAGATGTCAAGGCCAAATTCAACACTGTTATTTATCATGACACCTGAGATAATTATGGGGGTTACCATAAAAGAACAGAGAAATGATGGGATATGAGCATTCCCACACTTGAGCAATATGTACTGCCCATACAGTATGCCAGGCTTAAAATAGATGGATGGAATATATGTCCATGCCACCGAACATATTGGAAGAAACTGAATCAGACTTAATCAGATGCATGGGACTGAGATGTCCATGGCATCAGGCATATAGGAGGGAGCATAGAAGCCAGGTGTAGAAGTGAGATGGGTAGGATCAATACTTCCAGCCATCTGTACAATATTGTGGGGAAAAAGAATAGAAAATATTAAACCAAGAAAATCCAACCTCAACATTTGTCAAAAGCCGTTCTCTCGGCCATACCTTGACTTCATGCATGTCTCCCCTCATGTGACAGTTCAGTGTCTGCTCTTGTATGTATTCCTCTTGTGATTGGATGGCATCTTGGCCAACTGGCATCTGATAACTCAGAATAAAGACAATTAGTGTCTTAAATGATAAATTCCCATAATCCAAGTCTCATATGGATTTAAAAATTGAGGATAATAAATGATGGCAAAAAATGTGAATACATCTTGACTCAGAATATAATATATAATTATGTAACAATTTCAAATACTCCCTTTTTTTTACTTGGTATACAATTACTTTTGTGAAAAATCAGAACATATTTAAATACAAGTTAAAGCACAACAGAATCTCAAAGAAAACTTTTTTTTTTTGAAAAAAGAAAACTTTTACAAATGTTCCCCTCTTTTTTTTTTTTGGGGAATATGCTTATCAAAAATACTTCTAGAATCAATTTACACTTGCCATGGCAACCAATTTGCCAGGGAAATGCTTTAAAGAGTTTGATCAAATAATCAGTTGAGGAAAAAAAAAAACAAAAACAAACAACTCAGAATATGGGAGCACAATACTCCTAGAATTAACATTGTATTATGAAATCAAAACCATCTTGCAATTTTTCAAAATTAGATAGATAAATGAATAGAAGAAAATACACATGGAACAATAAAAGACAATGAAATTCAAACTAAGGAAGTCTAAATGAATGTGAACTTAATATTAATAAGAGTCTTATAAAATATAAACTTGATCACATGACTATAAAAAGCTTTTACAAATATTCTCCTTGTTTTAAAAACTAAGTATAAGACACAATCTCAAAAGCATGAAAATCTCTATGAAAATAAACCCATACCATTAATTTCAAAATGTATATATAATGGCATAGAAATCCTATGTAACCTCTGAACTGACATTAATACTCTGAGTAAATTCAGAACACTTTTGATTCCGATATCTAAAATCCCCAATACTCATATCAATACCTTGCTGCTTACTTCTACATTTCTGTAAAATATATACCCTTCCATGGCAAAAGAATTGGAGTCTTGAACTATGTTGATGATTGTCATTCTTATACAGCTTAAGTTTTTCTTCTTTAACCCCTCTATATTGTCTGTCAGTCTTTTCACCATACAAATGCTTTATAAGATTACTAATTAAAGACAAAAGCAGGTTAGCAAAATTATGAACAAAACGAGCATATCTGGAATTTAAAGGGCTTTTTAAGGTTGTCTCAGAAGCACAGCCAGGCTGGGGAAGGGCTGAGCCTGAAGCTGCAAATGCAGGTAGAAAAAGTTGAGCATGCGCATCAGTTCTCTGGACTTCCCAGGCAGGGGAAGCAATGGGCTTGGCCATGGGAGGAATAGAGGGTGGGGTCTGGAGAGGAGGGGAGGGACCAGAGCAATTTGAATCAGACTTGATTCTGAACTCAGACCTGGATTCCTCTTCCCCCACTTTGCCTCCAGGTGCTAGGGGATTAAAAGCTTCTAGAGGGTGGGTCATTGCCTCCAGGCATGCAAAATTAAAGCAACAATTACTGTTAGAACTGGGAAAAGCTGCGGGAATCTCTTCAGGTTTCTCTGAAAAAGCATGGTTGGGAGAGGGGGAGATATTTCCTTGTGTGAGTAAGTTGCTGGCTCTTTTAACAAAAATAAAAAGAAAAATAGAAAATCCACAAAAACAAAGCATTAACATGATCTTATCTCCCATTTGTCTGGTTAAACAGACTAAAATCAAAAATAGGATAATTAGGGAGTTTAAAAGGTCCATTCGAAAAAATTTAAAGGAAAACACAGCCAGTACACCAGTACTTAGCAGTTAAAGGGAGAGGGAGGGGAAATTTCTTACCCAACCAGAAGATCAGAAGAAGACTGAGGGTTAGCTTTCCTCTTCGTGGTCAGCCATCTGTTAAGGGTTAAAATTCTAGCTAAACTGTCTAAAATATCTAATGAGTGGTCGCCAATAAATTATAAGCTTTAGTAAGAGTTAGACTTTTAAGCATTTATTAAGGAGAATAAGAATTTGGTAAAGAGAGAAAGGCCTAGATTCCTATCTATTAAAGGGAGAGCACATTTCTAGCTCCGCTCTCCACCAGAGTCCAAAGGAAAGAGCACGAGAGTGAGCGCCAGTCTCTTCCTTCCTCCTCCCACTAGTCCGCGTCACTTCCTGATGCCAAAGAAAAGACTCCTGGTCTTGCCCTCAAAGACCTTCGCTTCATGGGCAGAACTCTTCTACAGTAAGTATCCAGCAGGTGGCGTTATTCCAATCGTTACAACAAGTCAGACACAACTGAAAACAACTAAACAACAACAAATAACAATAACATAATGTTGCCTCCTATTCCTCCAAGCCAGAAATGAACCAGCGGTACAGGTTAAATGATATAACAAAAATAAAGATAAAAAACCCACCATCTTTGTTTCCTCGGGCTCTGTCTCATTTTTATTAGGACTATCTCGATTTTACTTAGATGACTCTACAACTCCAATGAAAAAGAGAAGAATGATTTTGTAAAAAAAAAAAAATTGGCTCTTTTTTTAATCACATTTTTTTTATTTAGTCTTTCATTATTTGTCTTCCTACAAATTAACTGGCATGATTTGAGAACCATGTAGCAACAGCTATATGGTAAACCGATTATTATTTATGTTTAAGTTGGATTATAATGTGTACTAGTAAAGGGACTGCCACATCTACCCATCCATTAATAAAAAAACATTTATTAAATACTTATTATGTGCAAATGATTGGGGATACAAAAAAATGGAAAGCATCCTTTCCCTCAAGGAAGAAGTCTGCATTTTAATGGGTGAGACAATGTGTTTATATATATAAATATACATACACATATCTATGTATGTGTTGATCTATATGTGAGCATGTACATTTACATGTATATATTATACACATAGAGAAAACAAATAGAAAGTAGAAGAAACAAGGGAATCTTCTAGGGAGTCAGGCATAAGGATGTCAGATAGCCCTCCTGCAGAAGATAATGATTGAGCTAAGTCTTGAATAAAACTAGAGAGTCCAGGATGCAGAGATCAGGAATGGAGAGCATTCTAGACATGGGGATGGCCAGTTTAAAGTCACAGAGATGGAAAATAAAGTTTCCTATTCTAGGACGAACTAGAAGGGCCATTTTCATAAACCATAGATTTCAAGGAAACAGGTAATGTATATTATGGTTGGCAATGTAGGCTGGGGACAGGGCATGAAGAGATGAATTTATATTTGGTCCTAGATATGATAGGGATCTGCTGATACGAGCTGAATAGAAGATCTCCCAATTAGAGCCATACTTCAGGAAAATCACTTTGGCAACTGAGTGGAAGATGAGATGAGAGAAACTTGAGAGAGGGAGATTAGGAGGCTACTGTAATAGTCCAAGTGAGAAGTATTGAAGGCATGAACTTATGTTTGTAGTCTTTGAAAGTAAAGAGGTCATCTACGACAGATGCTGAGGAGATAGAACCAGTAAGATGTGACAAGAGATTGAATATGTGGCATGACTGAGAGTGAGCCATTGACAATGGCACTAAGGTTGCAATTCTAAATAGTTAGAAAGAAAATGGTGCCCTCAATAGGAATAGGGAAGGAGGAAATAAAGGGTATTAAATAATAGATAAAGACTGAATGCTAAACAAGGAAAGATACCCAACAGAGAGAAAGAGCTTAGAGATTCATTTTTGGGGACCTTGGAAAAGGACTGTAAGTGACCTACTGCTGTAACAGTCTATCAGTTGGAATGAAGGTTTCAGAAAAAAGAAAAGTCTCCTTAGGTAGAAGCATTTAGTATATATTTAGAGGGTTTTAGAAGAGTTTAGAGTATTGAATTGAAGTGAGAAAACAGGAACTTGAAATTTGGGCTTTACTATTTAGTAGCTATGGCTACATGTCCATGGGTAACTATGAACTTTAGTAAAAATAGAGATAATAATAACTACACTACTTAATTCATGAAATTGTTATAAGTTCCCATTAGATAAGTTAATTATAAGCCATAAAAGCCCTCTGTCCCTAAAATTCCAATCCTGGGGCACTAAGACTTTAGTCAGTAGTTACTTCAGTGTCCTGCTACATCTAGGCCAAGTTCTAAGTTCAATTCATGGACCTATTTTCACCACCAGCTACAGACATCAAGCCATGAAGGACTTAATCGTTTCATCTCTCCTACTCTGGGGCTCCAGTATTCTAAGTGGTGCTTTCCTCAATGGCCCACTACAGAAAGGCTTTGGCTCCAGTCAAACATTTAGTTCCCCACATTCCCCCATTTCATTTCAGAAACCATAATCCAATCAACTTTGTCATTGCCCTTGGAAAGCATATGTGAAGCTACTCCCTAGTTGCTCTGGCCACCATCCCTCTAGTTTTCTAAATCAAAATTCCCCTTTCTTATTCCCTGATCTGAGAGCATAGAGTGTCTTTGCTCAGCACCTTGTGATACACAAATGCTTTACATTCCTTCATTATTATTTGATAGGCATTAATATATCAAATATGAAGGTGCTCTGCAAGTAACCTATTGGAGTGGAGTGGAGTTTCCTCAGAAAAACAGAAGAGCTGGAAGAAATCATTTAAATAACAACCTGTAGCCATAAAAAAATTACATTTCTTCCACATGGAAACACACATTTGCATGTAAATGGACACCAGAATAAGGGTAGTATATGGATAGAACAGTAATCTGGTGTTATTTAGAGGAAAGAGTAGAAATCTTACAAGAAAGGGATTATGGTGTAGAGGATGAGTCCTTAACTTGGTATCAAGAAGATCTGGGTTGGAAGCCTGCCTCAAATATTTAATAGCTGGTAGACCCTGGGCAAGTCACTTAACCTGAGATACATTTTCCTTGATGGAATATGGGAAAAAATAACCACTCAGTCAATAAACATCTATGAGGCTCTTACTATATGCCAGACACTGGGCTAAGTGCAGGGGATAGAGAGGAAAGTAAAAAGAATACTGACCCTCCACACATTCTAATGGAGTAGACAACACTACACACACACACACACACACACTTTCTCTGAGTACATGGAAGTTGGCCTTAGACAGAAAGGCACCAAATACCAGAGGCAGAGGTACCATGATAAGCTCTGAAAGAAATTTGAGATTCTAGGAGTTAAGGTAAGAGCTAACACATTTCACGCATGGGAGATAGACTGGGCAAAGACAATATCATGATGGAAGAACAAAGTCAGAAAGGCAGTTTGTCTAGACTTTAAAGTGAATGAAAGGGGGTAATAGTTAATAAGACTGGATAAGTGGGCTGGAGCCAGGTTGTAATGGACTTCAAATGCCAAACAGAGGAACTCCTAAAGGGAGCAAGTAACCAATGATATTTATTATGCAGCACTGTATTCCTGATATGATCAAAACTGGATTTTAGGAATATCAGCTTTTCAGATGTGTGAAGAATGGATGGGAGAGTTGAGAAACTTGAGACTGGGAGACCATTGCAAAGGCTATTTTAATAGTCCATAAAGGAGATGACAAGGGCCTAAGACAAAGGCCATATGAGTAGAGAGAGAAGTTAGGGATGTTTTGTGGAGGTAGAATCCTTATAGGAGATAATTTATGTAAAATGCTTTGGAAACCAAGAGGTACCATATAAATGTGAGATATTATTCCAGAAAAGATAGGTGAAAGCGAAAAAAAAATATCTTAATGCTGTTAGGAAATATGGGTAAAGTCAACCAAGAAGTAAGGATATTTCTTCCTCTCTATTCTGGAAAGCACTGGGAAGTAGTACAGTAATGCATAGGGACATGGCCACAAGTACTGCCTACATCTCCCTGGGCAAGTCCCTAAACTTCTTAGTACTTGAGAAAACAAAGCCTTTGAATCACCTCTCTACATTACTAGAAAAGAGTCTTGTTCATAAGATGCGTACACCAATGAAAACACAGATGGGTTAGGTGACTTACCCACGGTCACATAGCTAGTAAGGATGTGGGGTAGAATTTGAACTCAGTTCTTCCTGACTCCAGGTCCAGCATTCTATCTCCTTTTCTACCTAACTTCCTGCTATAGGAGATCTTACCTGTTCCTTTCCCTCAAAATGCACCTGATATCTACTCTGTATATAAAGTGTATATATCTTACCTATTTACCTTAGGTGGTAGAGTGAATAGAACAGTGGATTTGGAATCAGAGGACCTGAGTTCGAAGCTGGCCTCAAATATTTAATAGTGGTATGACCCTGAGCTCAACTCTAAAATGAGAAAAATAATAGCATCTGCTTCCCAGGCTTGTTGTGAGAATCAAATGAGACAAATTTCCTAAAATTCTTAGCACAGTTCTTGGTCCATAGGAGATATGTAATAAATGTTTGTTCCCTTCCTTTCCATTTTGTACACAAGGAAACTGATGAACAGGGCAGCTAAGTGACGTATCCTGAGTCAAAGTGCTAAAATCAAATGTGGAATCTGAACTTGTATCTTCCTGACTCGAAGTCCAACACTCTACTTACTCCCTATGCTTCTTCATATTTACAGTGGCTCTTGGGACACAGTAAGTTTTACAGATTCCCCCCATAGTTTTCCAGAGAATCAAAACTAATTGGAATAAAGGAGATAATTTCTCATGCAGATGGTCCCCTCCATAGTTGGCAATTAGCATTCATGTAATACCCTAATATGCATGCAGTAGGAGCAGAAGAACACTGGGGGTTAGAAGGGCACCAGGATGGTGGTGTTATATTCATTATAACTTGGTGTTTAAATGTAATTAATATCAGTTTGGTATGATGTTGCCGTGAGGAGAATTCTCATTTTTCACAGTCAAGATACTAAGATTCTAAAAAAACCAAATAAGTCCTTTTTTGTTCCTGTCTTAAAATTTCCTAAGTGGAAAGCAAAGCTGGCATATGTATGTAGATTCAAGACTGAAAGGTACAAAAGAGGTCATTTTCCCCACTCCACTTCTCATTTTATAGGTGAAGAAACTGAGGCTGAGGTATTAAATGACTTGCTAAAGTATATACAAGGTATAAAGTAAGAGATCTGGGATAATTAGGAAGTATTTTTTTCAGTGTGTAAAACCAAGGTCAACTTTTCCCTAACTTCTACCAATAGCTCCTATTTCTTCCCTTTAAGGTCAAATAAACAGTATAATTGTGCCTCTACTTTTGATTTGAAGAAATCATGTTCCCATTGAACCTACTCTGCCAGGTTTAACATGTCCAGTGCTTTCAACTTGCCCTCCCAGGATATTTTAGAAAAAAGCATTGATCTAGCTGGGATTGTTATAAAGGAATCACTTTCCCTAAATGGACTGAACCAGAGAGACTCTAAGTTGCCTTCCAAATCTGAAATCTATGACATGGTGGTCTTGAAATGATCCTTCAAGGTATTGGTTTTCCTATACTTGAAATGTTCCAACTTGTCAATATTGTCCCAGAACTAGCCCAGTACTTTTACATAGGAGATAAACAGTAAATGGGTGTTCCTTTCCTTTTCGTTTTTTTTTTTTTGTGAGGAAACTGAAAAACAAAGTGGGTAATTGACCCATCCAGAGTCATAGTGTTCTTCCTATACTAGATGTATATGAGATTTGTGTTGAATGAATGAAGTATCCTTTCCTAAAATGCTGTTCATTCAAACTTATGACAAAAGAGATCAACTAGTTTTGCAGAAAATGACCAAGAGAAGTCATGGGACTTGCTCAAGGTCATACAGTCACTTGAGGCCATCATTTTCTGTTTTACACAGATTCTGTTAAAT
The DNA here is from genome assembly GCF_019393635.1 of Dromiciops gliroides. Lineage (NCBI taxonomy): Eukaryota > Metazoa > Chordata > Mammalia > Microbiotheria > Microbiotheriidae > Dromiciops > Dromiciops gliroides. The sequence continues at coordinate 46,591,993 of NC_057866.1, forward strand.
TCTACCTTTTTGAATCCTTTGAATCCTCCAAAATATCTAGCGCACTAGGTACTTAATGAATGTGTGAACTGAATTTCCCAAGATGGTTCTCAAAGAATTAATTCTGTCAAAAGCCCAGTTGGGTCTGAGGGAAAGAGATCTTGATTATTTAGTGTTAGATAGTTTTATGAAACAGAATGCAGTTTTGCCCTCATATGTATTAATGAAATTAATACAAAATAATAGATAATAAATCAATTATAGCAAAGAAGGAATAGACCATACAAAAACAATATTATTGATTTGTTATGAATGATAATAGCTAACAGTTATAGAGCTCTTTGAGGTTTGCAAATTGCTCTACAAACAGTATTTCATTTGAGCCTTATGACATCCTTTAGAGGGAGGTCCTATAGAAGTTATACTTGTTTACAGATGAGGAAATTGAGGCAGAGTTGACGTGACTTACACAGGCTAGTCACATGGCTAGTATGTGAGGCCCCATGTGTTTCAGATTCCTTTTGTGGCTTCAATGAATATCTCCCCACCCCAATGAATGGAAAAAAATGTATGTGATACAAGTTAAAAAGTAACATGAAGAATTTGTTCAATACAAATTTTTTATTATTTACCTATATGACTACAAATAAATTATTGGACCAAATTTATTATTTTCTAGTGGGAACTTCTCTATTAGATTAGATTGCTGTTTTGGCTCTCATCCTCACCTGTATTTGCCTCTGGAACATGAAAACATATACGCACACACACAATAGTGTCCATGAAATTACTAGGCTAATAATATTAATCATTAATAGTAATAACTATATACAACTATATCTATAAATTATATCTATCTATCTATCTATCTATCTATCTATCTATCTATCTATCTATCTATCTCTCTCTCTCTCTTTCTCTCTCTCTCTCTCTTTCTCTCTCTCTCTCTATCTATCTATCTATCTATCTATCTATCTATCTATCTATCTATCTATCTAGCAATAGGAATGGTTAACCCAACAAAAACTGTGAAGCATTTGTTAGTGGACAAGTAAAAAACAAAACATAACAAAACAGGGGGAAGTTAGGTGGCACAGTCAATAAAGCATTGGCTCTGGATTCAGGAGGACCTGAGTTCAAATCTGGCCTCAGACACTTGACACTTATCAGGTGTGGGACCTTGGGCAAGTCACTTAACTCTCATTGCCCCACAAAAAAACAAACAAACAAACAAAAACAAACAAACCTCTCCGCCTTCCTCAGGAGCTCCATCCCCTAGGGACCCATAAAGTACCCCACCAAGAGGAAAGCATTTTAGGTCCATAAGAGTCAACTAAGCTCTTCATCCATTGGTCTCAATTTCCTCTATCTATTAAGGTATCTTTAGAGGATATCCCTATGTAGGCATATATAGGCATATATAGGCATCTATGTAGGCATATATAAAGTGTTTAATATGTATTTAATAGAAAAAGCCAACTTAAATGAAGTTTAATGAAGTTAGAGGCAAGAGAGCAGTATAAGCTAAGCTGTGAAAGAAACAAGAGACCTTGGATTCTCAAAGAAGTAACCTGTGAGCTTTGAAAACTAACCATATGTTATAAAATATAAAAGGCCAAATGTTTTGAAAAGACAACCAAATAAAGGAGATTACTTTTAGTGATACAATCACTTTTCAAAAATGTTTTTCAATTTAAATAGTGAAGAGGTTTGAAAAATTATTTATTTGCTTCAATTTAGCAAATTTGAGAAACATTTATTAATAATCTTTCTGTGAGACACTGATAAGCACTGGGTACGAACTAAAATAATTTCTACCCACAAAGAGTCTAAATTTTAATGAATCAACTTTAACTTCAAAGGGAGAATGCATATGTTCCTTTTCACTGATCAAATATTTTTTGTTCCAGAAGTCAATTAATTTTGGCACCAGAATGTTAACTAATTCAGCTCCTCACCTCCACTTTCTCTATTCCCTTTATGTATTTTCTTTACCCATTAGAAAGTAAGATCCTTGAGGATGGGAACTGTCTTGCTTGCTTACTTTGCTTATTTGTTTGTTGTTATTGTATCTCCAGTGCTTACCATAGTGCTTGATATATGCTGGGTTTAATAAATGTTTTTTTCTATGTATAGAAATAAAAAACTTTAAAGACCACCACATGAAGAAAGGGAATGTTTGGATAATGGAGGCAGGTCCCACTTCAGTGATATAATAGACAAAGTAACCTTAAAAGCAATATTTTCATATATATGTATGAAGAGTATGAGAAACTGCATATATCTACATGTGTATGTATATATATATATATATGTATAATTGTGTATAGGCATGTATATATTTTATACACATACATACGTATTACTTTTCCTGAAAAAAAGTTATATGCTCACTGTGGTGTAGAAGTAATATTGAGTTCTTGAAGGTTACAGCCATTGTGTCCATGCTTTGTCATGTCCTACCAATTTGGAAAAATTTTACATATGTGACTTGTAACAATGTATCTATGTAGGAAGTAGTTTGCATAATTATTGAGGCTCATCACCACAATGGCTACAGGATGATGAATTTATTGGCCATAGCATCTATCATAGATAGTATAACTGAGTTGTACAGAAGGTTCTATCCATATCAGTGGTGGGAATGCTCATATCAACAAAATTACAGGGTCTTGAAGTACTATATATAAGGTATAATGACAAAAATAGCTTATTTATATTATCAATTATATGCCAGCTATTTAAAAGGGACCTAGGCTACTACATCTAATTGTTAATCAAGTTTTAAAATTCTGGGGGTGATCACTATGTGCCCCAATAGGACGCATTTCACCAATGGCTCAGATATCACAACCAGAGATGCCAGGTTAGATAGAGGTAGTCCCTATCCACTCTTTTGTCCTCTCATAGACTCATAGTCATAAAATTTGAGAGTTGGAGGGGAATTCAGTGGTCATCTTGTCTAAACCATGGCAAAAAATCCCAACATAACAAATTCACTAAATGGTCATCCAGGCTCTGCTTGGACACTTCCAAAGAGGAGGGATCCATCATCCCTTTTGATACCCCATTCCATTTTTGACAGCTCTAATTGTTAGTGGGTTTTCCCTGACCTCAAGCCTAAATTAGCCTTTTGGTAACCTCTACCAATTGCCCCTCCTTCTATCTTCTGGGGTCTATAAGAACAATTCCATCAAGAGCAGGTGGATTTCAGAGAAACATGGAAGGACTTACATGAACTGATGCTGAGTGAGATAAGCAGAACCAGGAGAACATTGTACACAGCATCAACAACATTGTGTATTGATCAACTGTGATAGACTTGGTTCTTCTCAGCAATATACTGGTCTAAGATTATTCCAATGGACTCATGATGGAAAATACTCAAAAAATCCAAAAAATAGAACTATGGAATCTAGATGCAAATTGAGCCATATTATTTCTATATTTTTTGTTTTTCCCTTTTGCTCTGATTCTTCTTTCACAGCATGACTAATGCAGAAATATGTTTAATGTGATTATACATATATAACCTATATCGGATTGCTTGCTGTCTTAGGGAAGGGGGAGGGAAGAGAGGAAGGGAGAAAAAATTGAAACTAGAAATCTTATAAAAACAAATGTTGAAAACTAACTCTACATGTTATTGGAAAATAATAAAATACTTTTATGAAAAAAAATCATTCCATCTAAATTTCTGAAAATCCTTTGCTTCCTTCACGGCCCAGCCTTAAAACTTCCTTTGACATGATTCTATTCTTTACCCCAGGGTCAGCTAAGTGGTGCATTGGATGGAGCACTGGCCCTGAAGTCAGGATGACTTGAGTTCAAATCTGGTTTCAGACACTCCACACTTATTAGCTGTATGACCCTGGGCAAATCACTTAACCCTAATTGTCTGAAAAGTGGGGCCATCTCCAGTCGTCTTGATAAATATCTTGCCACTGGACCCAGATGGATCTGGAGGACAGAGTTAGTCTGGTGACTGTGCATAGCCCTCTCTCACTTAAATCCAATTCACTGCAAGTCATGACATCAACTCCTGATGACAGGGTCCTCTTCCAGTTTGAAGGACAAATAAAAATTCCTCATCCCCCTGAGTTGCTAGAGCTTTCTCACAAAATTACCTTCTAACTCTCCTATCTGTGCCTAAGCAGATACATTGAATCTATTCCATTGTAGATTGCAAACTCCTTGAGGGTAGTGACCATTTCTTGTGCCTGCAATACCTAACACATAGTAGGTACTTATCAAATCCAGGTGCAATCATCTTTTCAAAAAAAAAACACAAAAAACAATGCCCTCTTTGCCTGGTGCCTGGATTAGTCAGGAACCTTGTAAAAAATTGAGGTCATTTATTTTAGCAGTGAGTCCCTAGAGCATAGAGAAGGTCAGTATACCAAACTCTCTAGGGTTTGCTGATCATCCAAAAAGAATAGATCCAAGAAAAAAGGAGGTAAATGATCAGCATTTCAATGGTATAAATTTCCAGGAATAAAATGATTAAAAATGTGAACATGAAGTTCTGGAAGTGGTTAGATACAAACTTAGTTCTATCTTAAAGACCTAATTTTTGATGGCGTTAAAGTTGCCTTATAGTCATAGCACAATAGCTCAATAGTTAAAGGCAATAAATTGAACATTTTCCCAACATGAAGTTTAACTCTTTCTTTCATCATGCTTAAAAAGTCTGAAAGTAGAGAAGGTAAACAGGGTAAGGGAAGGGTAGCATAATTATCAGTGGATGTCCTATGATAGTTGCACATTTTTCAAATTAAACAGAAGCAAATGTAGTACCTGAAGAACAGTAGGTTAAATAAATATGTGGTGATTAATTTATTGGTAAATGACATCACTGATATATAAAAGTATTGATTAAGGATATAAGGAGATCATTAAGATACATAGTAGTAGTCTTGAAAAGTATGACGGGTACAATTCCCAGGTCATTGAATAACAGCTTTCACCAAATCATCTAAAGATTAGCCTAGATCTTTTTTATAGTTTTATTTATTTAGAATTTTATATTTTTCCCAAATAACATGTAAAAGCAAATTTTAACATCAATTTTTAAAACTTTGTGTTCCAAATTATCTTCTTTCCTCCACGCCCCCCTTAAGAACTCAAGTAATTCAATACAAGTTATACATGTGTAGTCATGCAAAACATTTCCACATTAGTCAGGTTGTGAAAGAAAACAGGCAAAATATTTTAGAAAAAAGGAAATAACAAAAAAATATGCTTCGATCTGTATTAAGATACCATCAGTTCTTATTCTGGAGATGGATTGCATTTTTCATAAGTCTTTCAGAGTTGTCTCAGATCATTGTATTGCTGAAAATTACAAAGTCATTCACAGCAGACCATCTTACAATATTGATGTTATTTTGTATACAATATATTTCATTTTGAATCAGCTCATGTATGTCTTTCCAGGTTTTTCTGATAGCAACCTGCTCATCATTTCTTATAGCATAGTAGTGTTCCATAATAATCTCATCCCACAATTTGTTAGGCCATTCCCCAATTGATGGGTATATCCCCAATATCAAATTAAATTTCTTGCCTGTTTTTCTTTCTTTCTTTTTTTTTTTTTGGCTTGGTTTTTTTTTGTTGTTGTTGTTTGTTTGTTTTTTTGTTTTGTTTTTGTTTTTATCTCTTTTAGGATACCAACCTAGTAGTGGTATTAGTGGGTCAAAGAGTATGATTTTATAGCCCTTTGGCTATAGTTCTAAATTGCTCTACAGAATGTTTTAATCAGTTTACAACTTTACCAAGAGTATATTAATATCTCATTTTCTTCATATTCCCTACAACATTTGTCATTTTCCTCTGTTGTCCTATTATTCAATACAGTAGGTATGAGATAGTACCCAACATTGTTTTGACTTGAATCTCTCCAATCAATAGTGAGTTAGAGCATGTTTACATATATATAGGTAGTTTTGATTATTTTATCTGAAAACTTTATGTCTTTTGATCATCTATCAATTGGGGAATGGCTCTTAATTGAACAAATTTGACTCAGTTCTCTATGTGTTTGAGAACTGAGGAATATCAGAAAAACTTGCTTTAAATTTTTTCACAATTACTATTACTAACTGTATTTCCCTCTATCCTATTCCATCCCTTTGATATTCACTCTATTTTTATCTTTCTTCACCCTATCCCTCCTCAAAAGCATTTTGCTTGTGACTGCCTGCTCCCCCAATCTGCCCTCCCCTCTTTCACCCCTCCTCATTATCCCCTTTCTGTCCTACTTTCCTAAAGTGTAAGATATATTACTATATATAATTGAGTGTGTATGTTATTTCCTCTTTGAGCCAGTTCTGATGAGAGTAAGGCTCACTCACTCCCCTGCACCTCCCCCATTTTCCCCTCCACTGGATAAGTTTTTTGTTGCTTCTATTATTTGAGATACTTTACCCCATTATACCTCTCCCTTTCCCTTTCTCCCAGTGCATTCCTCTCTCATCCCTTCATTTTATTTTTTAGATATAACATCCCATCATATTCAACTCACACCTGTGCCACCATTCAGTTGCTCTAACAATGAGAAAGTTCTTATGAGTTACAAGTATCATCTTCTCATGTACGAATGTAAGCAGTTTAACCTTTTAATATGCTTTGTGATTTCTTTTTCCTGTTTACCTTTTCATGCTTCTCCAATGTCTTATATTTGAAAGTCAAATGCTTCTATTCAGCTCTGGTCTTTTCATAATGAATGCCTAAAAGTCATCTCTTTCACTGAATTCCTTTTTTTCCCTGAAAGATTACACTCAGTATTGCTGGGTAGGTGATTCTTGGTTGTAATCCCAGTTTCTTTGCCCTCTAGAATATCATATCCCAAGCCCTCAGATTCTTTAATGTAGAAGCTGTTAGGTCTTGTGTTATCCTGACTGTGGCTCCACAATACTTGAATTGTTTCTTTCTGGCTGCTTGCATTATTTTCTCCTTGACCTGGGAGCTCTGGAATTTGGCCATAATATTCCTGGAAGTGTTCATTTTGGGATCTCTTTCAGGAGGTGATTGGTGGATTCTTTCAATTTTTATTTTACCATCTGCTTCGAGAATATCAGGTCACTCTTCTGTGACAATGTCTTGCAAGATGATGTCTAACCTCTTTTTTTGATCATGGCCTTCCAGTAGTCCAATGATTTTCAAAATATCTCTCCTGGATCTATTTGCTGGGTTAGTTTTTTTCCCCCCAAGGAGATATTTCACACTGCCTTCTATTTTTTTTCATTCTTTTAGTTGTGCTTTATTGTGTCCTGATTTCTCATAAAGCCATTAGCTTCCATTTGTTCAATCCTAATTTTTAAGGAATTTTTTTCTTCAGAGAGCTTTTTTACCTCCTCCATTTGGCCAATTTGGCTTTTCAAGCTATTGACTTTTTTCATTATTTTCCTGCATCATTCTCATTTCTCTTTCCATTTTTCTTCTACCTCTCTTACTTTGTTTTCAAAGTCCTTTTTGAGCACTTCTGTGGCCTGTGACCAATTCCTAATTTTCTTGGAAGCTTTGGATGTAGGAACTTTGACTTTGTTATCTTCTTCAGAGTGTATATTTTGATCTTTCTGGTCACCATAGGAACTTTCTAGGGTTACTTTTTTCTGTTTTCTCATTTCTCCAGCCTATTTCTTTTTTCTTTTTTTTTTAAAGTGAGGCAATTGGGGTTAAGTGACTTGCCCAGGGTCACACAGCTAGTAAGTGTTAAGTGTCTGAGGCTGGATTTGAATTCAGGTCCTCCTGACTCCAGGGTCAGTGCTCTATCCACTGTACCACCTAGCTATCCCCCTAGCCTATTTCTTTTCTTTTAATGCCTTATCTTTTTTTGGGGGGGGGCAATGGGGGTCAAGTGACTTGCCCAGGTTCACACAGCCAGCAAGTGTCAAGTGTCCAAGGCCGGACCTGAACTCAGGTACTCCTGAATCCAGGGCCAGCACCCTAACCACTGCGCCATCTGGCTGCCCCTTTTAATGCCTTCTTAAAGTAGGGAACTGCTGCCAGGGCATACTGTTCCAAGCTTCGGGGGTCTAAGGTGGTACAATTTAAGGAGAGGAACATTCACTACTCCCCTGGCCTGTGATCTGATTTGCAATCAACTGCAGATCTGCTTGCCCTCTAACCTGGAATGGAATCCTATTCCACTATGACTGCAAGCTCCAGCATGCCTTCATTCCTCCCCTGCCTGGTTAGCCACCTAAGACCATAACCTGGATCTAACCATGGGTAAAACAAGAGAGTCCCACCTCAGTGACACCAAAGGGGCCCCTGCTAACTCTCCATGGCCAAATGATGGACCCCCTCACTCTCTGTGGGCTAAGTTCCAGAAGCATCTGCTGCCATAGACAATTCAGAGTCCCCTGAGGCTAGGTTTTCTGGTGTGGCCTATGTTGGGGTTGGGTCTCTGTTTGCATGGCTTGCATGGGACTGTGTTCCACTCTCACCCTGGTACAACAGACCTTTCCTTCTAACCTTATAAGCCACCTTTGGCTAGAAAATTATCTCACCCCATCCTTTTGTGGGTGCTGCTGCTCTAGGAATTGTTTAATGACATTATGTGAATATATTTGAAGAGGTCATAGGGAGAGCTCAGGGAAGTCACTGCCTTTTCTCCACCATCTTAGCTGCTTTTCAGCCCAGATCTTTAATGTTTTTTCAGCAAACACTTCCAAGTGTCCTACTGAGTGGGTCTACTTTGATATAATTATAAATTAATATGAGATTATATTTTCTTTTTTATTCATTTTTCTTTCTTTTAAGTTCTTAATTATCTTTCCCTCCATTCCCTTTTCCATTCATTGAGAAGGCAAGAAATATGATAACTACTATACATGTGAGGTCTTGCAAAACATCTTCTCATATTAGCCATATTGCAAATATGCATACACACAAGAAAGCAAAAATATACTTCAATAATCACTTAGAGTTCATAAGTTTTCTCTCCAGAGGTCGATAATATCTTTCACATGATAATATTTTCAATGATCCAATGAGAATCAGTGGTTATAACTTCAGCAGAGGGAAAAAAAGGAAATCAGTCAATCCATGAGTTATTCATTAAGCACCTGCTATGTAACAGAGGGCAGCTAAGTGGCATAATGTATAGAGCCCCAACCCTCATGTCAGCAAGATTAATCTCTATGAGTTCAAATCTGACCTTAGATACTAACTAGTTTCTCTTTGTATCTGGTAAAGTCACTTAACCTGTTTGCCTCAGTTTCCTCATTTATAAAATGAGCTGGAGAAGGAAATAGCAAACAACTACAGTATCATTGCCAAGAAAACCCCAAATGGTGCCACAAAGTGTTGGAGCCAACCAAAAAAATAACTGAACAATGACAATGTGACAGGCATTATGGTAGGGAAAAATAGAAAGTACAAAGGATGAAACAATCCTCTTTGCAATGCTGCAATGCCAAGGAATTATTGTAGAATTTCAACTTAATGATGGGGAAATAAGAATGCCATATGCATGAAGGGTCAGGTTTTGTCTTAAAGCACCACAATTAAAATTCTCGAACTCTTAATTGATACTTATGTCATAATAATTATGCACACTAGGATCATAAACGTTAATAAATACATGTTAATGGCCAAAGGCAATTTTTCATTTTCTATCTGACAGTAACTAGTAGCTATGCCAAAAAATTTCCTGCAGCATTAAAAGTTTTGTTTTGAAGAGATGCTGAGTGTGTCATATCACTATTAATTGCTTCCCTATACCCCACCATCACCCCACCCCAACTTTATTTAGAAAAACCCCTCTGGGTAGAGGAATCTTCAGCTAATGAATTCAGAAGATCAGAGGTTTGGAGTTTTCAAATGTTCACTTGCCAAAAAAACAGAAGAAAAAAAGAGAAAGAAAAAATCTTGAGTTGAAACATTTTAATTAAAAGGCTGGATCTGCAAAATCAACAATAAATGGGGTAAAGGGATAGGACTTGTTATTTCATTGTTACTGGGAAATCTTTGGTGAGGAAATTACTTCTACCAATACATGTTGACACTATCTCTGCAACTTAATAGAAGGGAAACTGCTGAGAAAATTTTATTTGGGTAGGAGCAAATATTTGGTTTGTATCAAGAGCCAGACTTGAACTCAGGTATTCCTGGTCACTAGGTAATTTTTCTGTATGCTATCCCATGCTGCCTCACCCTCACCAAAAATTATTCAGTTCAATACTGGAGTTTTAAACTATATTTGGATATATTCAAGTATCTAGAAGTTTGCTTTGTTATTGTTCAGTCATATTGAAGTCCCATGGTCAAGGGGGTTTCTCAGGCCAAAATACTGAAGAAATTTTCAATTTCCTTCTCCAGTGGATTAAGGCAAACAGACTTTGACTTGCCCAAACTCACATGGCTAGTAAGTGTCTGAGGTCACATTTGCACTCAGCTATTCCTGATTCCAACCCTAGCATTCTATTCACTGAAATATCTACCTTCCTCCAGAAATCTGATTTCACATTTCCTATCCTATATGATTGCCTAAAATTATTTTCAAAGGGCTATATTTTATAATTAAGTGACCAAGTTAATGATAGTGAGCTTCTCTAACCTTAAATATGCTGCTCTTCCAGTAACTGACAAGGAATTCATTATCAGGTCCATATTCCAAACCTTTCCAAATTCGTAGAAATTACTAAGACATATGTTTTGTTGATATAATCTTTAAGGATACAACTCCTAGCTTTTGTTTTTTGTTTTTGTTTTTTGTGGAGCAATGAGGGTTAAGTAACTTGCCCAGGGTCACACAGCTAGTAAGTGTCAAGTGTCTGAGGCCGGATTTGAACTCAGGTCCTCCTGAATCCAGGGCTAGTGCTTTATCCATTGCACCACCTAGCTGCCCCCTAACTTCTAGTTGTTTTTTTTTTTAAAGGGGAAAGCTCTTATTTGTACAAAAATATCTATATCAGCTTTTTATGGTGGCAAAGAATTGGATATTGAGGAGATACCCACCAATTTTGGAATGGCTGAATAAGTTGGGGTATATGATTGTAATGGAATATCACTGTGCTATAAGAAATGATGAGCATGAAGACTGCAGAAAAACTTAAATAAACTGATGAAAAATGAAGTAAGAAGAATGAGGCAAACACTGTATACAGTAGCAACAATATTGTATAATGATCAAGGGAATCAAGGGAATGACTTAGCTATCCTCAGCAATAAGATGATCCAAGACAATTCCAAAGAACTCATAATGAAAAATGCTATCCACATCCAGAGAAAGAACTGATGGAGTATGAATAGAGATTGAAATAGACTGTTCTTTACTTTTTAAATTTTTTTTTCATCTCTGTCTCTAGACTGTATAGCTATTACCTTTATTAAAATGCATACTGTCTAAGGGAGATAAAGAATGGCAATGGAAGGGAGAAAATGTGGTACTCAATTTAAAGAAAAAAAGTGAATGTTAAAAATCACCTTTACATGTAATTTGGGGAAAATAAAATGCTTTGTTAAATAAGGAATCCACCTCTTAATGATGCACACAGAGGAAGTTTTTAATGGAAGGAATAATGTGTTGTGGGAGGTGATTTCCTAAGCAAGACAAAGAAAGTTAAATATTTTCTTGATTTCCAATATACTTAAACATGAATCATTCTTTCCTAACAGGTAACATTTAAAATAGAGTTTTTTCAAAGAGAGGTTAGATGACTAACTCTCAAGGATGGTGTTCAAGAATTAGGCATGGCCTAATATCTATGTCTTTGATATTTCTTCTAATTCTGAGAATCTAATATTTTGTTATTCTTGGGAAAAAAAAAATTTCAATTCAGGAAAGTATACTAAATGGGCAATTTACCCAAACCAATTATCTGTTCAAAGGTTTGCCACTTTTTTCAAGTACATTATTTATCCTAAGTATTCTAGAAAAAAGTTATAATTACACAAATTTATGTTGACCTTTTATCTACTTCTCATTGTTAAGTTCAGAAAATTCTGTTTTGCAGTGTTAACATTTGAATTCAACAGTCAACAAGCCTGTGTTAAGTACCTATGTGCATATGTCATGAATTAATGTTACATAATCTGTTGTTATATAGCAATTAGTAAAGAACTTCCAGTGTGGGAATTCCCTCCACAGATGAAGAAAATTAACTTGTCTATGCCAGAAAGTCTTATGGGTTGCCTTGGACCCTGAAAGGTTAAGTAATCTGTACATTATCTCACAGCTAATAGAGCAGCTAGGTATATAGAGTGCTACACCTGGAGTCAGAAAGACTACTCTTCCTGGGTTAATATCTGGCCTCAGACACTTAATAGCTGTGTTACCCTGGACAAGTCACTTAACCCTGTTTTCCTCAATTTCCTCATCTGTAAAATGAGCTGAAGAAGGAAATGATAAACCACTCCAGGATTTTTGATAAGAATACCCAAAATGGGGTCATGAAGACTCAGACAGGATTGAAGAACAAATGAAGAATGGCTCACAACTAGTATGTGTCAGAGCCAGGACTTGAGCCTAGGTCTTCCTGACATTATGACTATCCATTATGTCATGCTGCCTGTCAATTTAAACTATTATTACTGGAAAATGAATCTTCAATGATAATTAGTCTTCAAACTCCAAGAGCAATGATTCATATAAATTAAAAGATTTGCATGGTGTGTGGTGAATATCAACTATTAAATAAATATAAATATTATTCAAATTCAGAAATCATTCTTAAGAATAGAAGAAACTTATTTCCATTGTTTGTATTTTTTAATCATGACTTTAGCTCATTATAAAACTTTAATTTGAATCTGTATTCTGTATTTATCAAATTAAAGAAATTAGATATTTAGCATTTTTATTACAATTCTATTTGGAATAAGGGTTATTAATGTAATTCTTGGACATTCTAATATGCTGGTGTCATGATCCCATTTAAATGACCACATACTTCATCAATGTTTTTGTCCTGCACCATTTATATTCATGTCTTTCTTTTTGTTTGTTTGTTTGTTTGTTTGTTTTTTGCAGGGCAATGAGGGTTAAGTGACTTGCCCAGGGTCACACAGCTAGTTAAGTGTCAAGTGTCTGAGGCTGGCTTTGAACTCAGGTCCTCCTGAATCCAAGGCCAGTGCTTTATCCACTGCGCCATCTAGCTGCCCCGATGTCTTTCTTTAAGTACTTAATAGAACATCTATTCAATGTGCTATAGATCCTCCTTGATTTTTTTTTTACTAGAGGGATGCAAGTGTAGCACTAGTGCTATCCCTATGTTATCCCTCACTCTTGCTCAAGAAAGAGGTTAATTGCTTTTCTGGCCAATGTTATTGGTGACATATTTTATGCCATGTCCCATGTACAAGTTTTCCTTGATAATGTGCTATACCTTATTCATACCACCATTGATCTTTGCAGTGATTGCCAAATGGGTAACCTAAGTTCTGATTATTCTTAAAGTTTTAACTAATCTATGATTCTACACAGTCTATTATTTCAGACATTTCCAAGAACTATGCCTTCAAGATATGTTTCAATCATACTAGAGTACTTGTTAGATGCAAGCACAGCTACAACTTGGTATGGTGATAATAAGTATCACTTTCAAGGTATTAAAAAAGGCATTTAACCAGTGTCATGAAGGATGGCCTCTAGAAAATCCCAAAAGAAGAGCAGCTCTCTAAAGATAGAAAGGTATTCCAGATGGTCTTGATTATGTATGATATGATGCTGATCTATCAGTACTCTGGAACACTACAGGGTTTAATGAGATCCACAGCAACTCCAAAAAAACATAAGCTTACTGTAACGATTGGAATGACGCCACCTGCTGGAGACTTACTGTAGAAGAGTTTCACCCATGAAGCGAAGGTCTTTGAGGGCAAGACCAGGAGTCTTTTCTTTGGCGTCACTTCCTGACGCGGGCTAGTGGGAGGAGGAAGGAAGAGACTGGCGCTGAGTCTCGCGCTCTTTCCTCTGGACTCTGGCGGAGAAGGGAGCTAGAAATGCTCTCTCCCTTTAATAGATAGGAATCTAGACCTTTCTCTCTCTCTTTACCAAATTCTTATTCTCCTTAATAAATGCTTAAAAGTCTAACTCTTGCTAAAGCTTATAATTTATTGGTGACCACTCATTAAATATTTTAGACAGACTAGCTAGAATTTTAACCCTTAACAGATGGCTGACCACAAAGAGGAAAGCTAAACCTCAGTCTTCTGATCTTCTGGTTGGGTAAGAAATTTCCCCTACCCTAACCTAAATCTTAAGTACTGCTGAATTGCCAGGTGTTTTCCCTTTAAATTTTTTCGAATGGACCTTTTAAACTCCCTAATTACCCTATTTTTGATTTTAGTCTGTTTAACCAGACAAATGGGAGATAAGATCATGTTAATGCTTTGTTTTTCTGGATTTTCTATTTTTATTTTTATTTTTGTTAAAAGAGCCAGCAACTTACTCACACAAGGAAATCTCTCTCCCTCTCCCAACCATGCTTTTTCAGAGAAACCTGAACTAATTGTTGCTTTAATTTTGCATGCCTGGAGGCAATGACCCACCCTCTAGAAGCTTTTAATCCCCTAGCACCTGGAGGCAAAGTGGGGGAAGAGGAATCCAGGTCTGAGTTCAGAATCAAGTCTGATTCAAATTGCTCTGGTCCCTCCCCTCCTCTCCAGACCCCACCCTCTATTCCTCCCATGGCCAAGCCCATTGCTTCCCCTGCCTGGGAAGTCCAGAGAACTGATGCGCATGCTCAACTTTTTCTACCTGCATTTGCAGCTTCAGGCTCAGCCCTACCCCAGCCTGGCTGTGCTTCTGAGACAACCTTAAAAAGCCCTTTAAATTCCAGATATGCTCGTTTTGTTCATAATTTTGCTAACCTGCTTTTGTCTTTCATTAGTAATCTTATAAAGCATTTGTATGGTGAAAAGACTGACAGACAATATAGAGGGGTTAAAGAAGAAAAACTTAAGCTGTATAAGAATGACAATCATCAACATAGTTCAAGACTCCAATTCTTTTGCCATGGAAGGGTATATATTTTACAGAAATGTAGAAGTAAGCAGCAAGGTATTGATATGAGTATTGGGGATTTTAGATACCGGAATCAAAGATGTTCTGAATTCACTCAGAGTATTAATATCAGTTCAGAGGTTACATAGGATTTCTATGCTATTACATATACATTTTGAAATTAATGGTATGGGTTTATTTTCATAGAGATTTTCATGCTTTTGAGATTGTGTTTTATATTTAGTTTTTAAAACAAGGAGAATATTTGTAAAAGCTTTTTATAGTCATGTGATCAAGTTTATATTTTATAAGACTCTTATTAATATTAAGTTCACATTCATTTAGACTTCCTTAGTTTGAATTTCATTGTCTTTTATTGTTCCATGTGTATTTTCTTCTATTCATTTATCTATCTAATTTTGAAAAATTGCAAGATGGTTTTGATTTCATAATACAATGTTAATTCTAGGAGTATTGTGCTCCCATATTCTGAGTTGTTTGTTTTTGTTATTTTTTCTCAACTGATTATTTGATCAAACTCTTTAAAGCATTTCCCTGGCAAATTGGTTGCCATGGCAAGTGTAAATTGATTCTAGAAGTATTATTTTTGATAAGCATATTCCCCAAAAAAAAAAAAGAGGGGAACATTTGTAAAAGTTTTCTATTTTCAAAAAAAAAAAAGTTCTTTGAGATTCTGTTGTGCTTTAACTTGTATTTAAGTATGTTCTGATTTTTCACAAAAGTAATTGTATACTAAGTAAAAAAAAGGGTATTATTTGAAATTGTTGCATAATTATATATTATATTTTGAGTCAAGATGTATTCACATTTTTTGCAATCATTTATTATCCTCAATTTTAAATCCATATGAGACTTGGATTATGGGAACTTATCATTTAAGACATTAATTGCCTTTATTCTGAGTTATCAGATGCCAGTTGGCCAAGATGCCATCCAATCACAAGAGGAATACATGCAAGAGCAGACACTGAACTGTCACATGAGGGGAGACATGCATGAAGTCAAGGTATGGCCGAGGGAACGGCTTTTGACAAATGTTGAGGTTGGATTCTCTTGGTTTAATATTTTATTCTCTTTTTCCCCACAATATTGTACAGATGGCTGGAAGTATTCATCCCACCCATCTCACTTCTACACCTGGCTTCTATGCTCCCTCCTATATGCCTGATGCCATGGACATCTCAATCCCATGCATCTGATTAAGTCTGACTCAGTTTCTTCCAATATGTTCGGTGGCATGGACATATATTCCATCCACCTATTTTAAGCCTGGCATACTGTATGGGCAGTACATATTGCTCAAGTGTGGGAATGCTCATATCCCATCATTTCTCTGTTCTTTTATGGTAACCCCCATAATTATCTCAGGTGTCATGATAAATAACAGTGTTGAATTTGGCCTTGACACCTGTTACCAATTATATTAGATTTTCTAATTTCTCATAATGGCATGAGGATAATTAGGCAGATGATGCAAAAAGTGATAAAACAAAGATAAA
Source organism: Dromiciops gliroides (assembly GCF_019393635.1). Taxonomy (NCBI): domain Eukaryota; kingdom Metazoa; phylum Chordata; class Mammalia; order Microbiotheria; family Microbiotheriidae; genus Dromiciops; species Dromiciops gliroides. Next base: position 46,608,445 of record NC_057866.1, read on the forward strand.
AATTACTTTTAATAATTAATATCGCAGCAATTGTCTTCTCAATTACCCTCCATAAGGGGGGACTATAGTAAGATTATAATTTTAAAGAATGTTTCAATTTTTATTATATGTTTCATGTGTAACAACTAAGATTCTGAATTCCCTTAGACATGTTTTTGAGAACTTTCATTGTTTGATTTGATTATTGATAAAGCTATTTTAAAGTTGTGTTAAGCTCAATTTTGTAGGAAATTTTCCTGGCTGATTACCAGCATCCACACATCAACCCCTGAAAAGACTTCCATTCCACGATTACACCTAGAGGACATCTGAGAAAAGACTTTCAGAGACTTTAAATGAACAGTTTTGATTTGTTCTTTTTGTTGGTTTTTTTCTCTTTCTGTTATAATATACACCATCTGTAACATGTATTCTCTGCAGAGGCCCTCCCTTTGCAAGACTAATGTCAAAGCGTCGGTTCATGAGGACAAAAAAAAAAAAATCGCCCCTCTGGACAAAACTTTCCTCTCTTCCTTTTCTATATTGTTGTTCACATATTATTAGTTAGCAATAGTTATTATATTCTTTTTACTGTTCCGTCAAGGAAACATTTTGTTTCTTGAGGAACAACAGGGGGGACTGTAACGATTGGAATGACGCCACCTGCTGGAGACTTACTGTAGAAGAGTTTCACCCATGAAGCGAAGGTCTTTGAGGGCAAGACCAGGAGTCTTTTCTTTGGCGTCACTTCCTGACGCGGGCTAGTGGGAGGAGGAAGGAAGAGACTGGCGCTGAGTCTCGCGCTCTTTCCTCTGGACTCTGGCGGAGAAGGGAGCTAGAAATGCTCTCTCCCTTTAATAGATAGGAATCTAAACCTTTCTCTCTCTCTTTACCAAATTCTTATTCTCCTTAATAAATGCTTAAAAGTCTAACTCTTGCTAAAGCTTATAATTTATTGGTGACCACTCATTAAATATTTTAGACAGACTAGCTAGAATTTTAACCCTTAACATTACCAAACCACAGAGGAACAAAGAGGTCAATGAAATCGTATCTTTCTCTGATAATGATGCACAATTGGATGGCTGGTCTATTGAGTTCATTCATCAGTATGTTTATCTTCAATAGGGATTGCAAATAGATAATTAGCTAGACCCCTACTCAATGAAAGGAAGACAGTATGTTGGATAATAGTTCTTCCTCTGAATTGATCCCAAGCTGTTCCTCACCATGAACATCCTTTTAAAAATAATAGCAACAGCAACAGCAAAACACCCGTGTCTTCTCAGTAAAGTGGAATGAGTAGAAAATATCACATGTCATCCTTAAATACTATTTTTGGTACCGCATCAGTTATGTCATTTATGTAGCAAGTATTGTCAAATTCAAATAGAAATGGATCCCTGAGGGCCACATATTGACTTAGAAAAACACAAATTATATTATCTATGATGTATCATATTTTTATTTAACTTGTTAAACATTTCCCAATTACATTTTAATCTTGCTCTCATAGCTATGTAGAATTTTGTAGGCCACTCAGGCCACAAATTTGACACCTCTGATTTAGGGAATTTCTGACAAGGAATTTCCATCTACCAATATATATTTATAACTGCTATATAACTTACTCCTATAGAGTTGCCTAAGACTCTAAGAGGTTATCTGATTTGTCCCAGGTCACAGAGCCAAATAATGTCAGAAGCAAGACTGAAACCTATGACTTTCTGACTCTGACTGGCTCATTATACATTACTCCATGCTACTTCTGAGTCTTAATATTAACATTTAATAACTCAAAATTCACCTAATAATACACTAAAGCTTTATCTACACAATTTTGACAAGATGTAAACTAAAATCTATAGTCAAACATCAAGACATTTACAGATATTAAGCACAATGCTAATGAAGAGTTTACCTGATGGTTTCCATTTTCACCTTATTATTCAAGGCATATTCAAGGCAAGTGGTACCCTATTTTGCTGCGATCTTACACGCTCTACCAATAATAGTACAAAGGCAATATGAACTTTTTCAACTAGGTGCTGACCTCCATTGATTGTTAATATTTAATAAATCTCCAAGTCTCTCTTCAGAATGGAACCATTTACACTAAGAACCTCGAGAGGCCCTTGGCTTTCTGTGAATGGTGAATTGAGAACAAGAAATAATTAACACCCTTCTGGAGTGCTATTACATACCATGCTTTAAAAAAAGAACAAGGCTTATGGGTATATTAAACCACTTATTTTAGCATCAGACAGGAAGTTCAATGCTCAGTTCAGTAACTACAGCAAATGAAACCTGACTTGCTATGTACTAAGTCAAAAGTAAAGAAGGAAATATTGTAGAGCCAAAATATTGGTTAAATTCACGTTTAATTTTTTAGCCAGGGAATGGGGAAGGGAAGCCCAGGGCTTTTATATTAAATTAATTATGAGAGAAATAAAATTAAATTATATCTTTGTTTTTTATATGATTATTTAAGGAAGAGCTGATTTGTAATCTGCATGTTACCTCCAAGAGTAAGTGATTCACATTAAACAAATGGAAAAATTCTTGATTAAGAAATCTAATTCCCGGGGCAGCTAGGTGGCACAGTGGATAAAGCACCGGTCCAGGATTCAAGAGTACCTGAGTACAAATCCGGCCTCAGACACTTGACACTTACTAGCTGTGTGACCCTGGGCAAGTCACTTAACCTCCATTGCCCCGCAAAAAAAAAAAAAGAAAGAAAAAAAAAAGAAATGTAACTCCATTGGAGGCAAAATTAATTTTTCAATTTCTCCTGCTTTCTTTTGTTTATGCCTTTACTTATGATTCTACCCATTCAAGTGTGTACTATCAGTTCTGAATATTGGAGCTAATAGAATGAAAGAGGCCCATAAATCAACTTTTCAAAGACGCAATCAGTAAGTGTGGGCAGAGACTTCAGACCTCAAGAATAAGACCTGTGGGGAAAGCGAACACTTGGGACATGATCCCTAGGGAGACAATGTCCAGATCTGTGTAACTGAATTGTAATCTATCTTCTAAAATCTAAACCAACAGACCATTAATTACTTCTTGGCTATCTAAAGCTGGAGGCATTTCAAACTCAACATATACAAAAAAAAAAAAAATGAATCATTCTATTTTCCTTCAAATCCTCCTCTCTTTCAAATGATCATATTACTGTCAAGGGTACCACTATGTTTCCTGTCACCCAGGCTCACAAATCCAATATCATTCTCAACTCTTTACTTATTCTTAACTTCCAAAAAGGTAGCTTCTCAAAATGTAAACCCATGCTCATTCATGACTGCTTAACGTTCCTCATGCTGTTGTTTTTTGTTGGGTAATTTCAGTCATTTTTGATTCTCCATGACCCCATTTGTGGTTTTCTTGGCAAAGATACTGGAGTAGTTTGCCATTTCTTATTCTAGCATATTTTACAGATGAGGAACTGAGGCAAACAGGATTAAGTGATTTACCCAGGGTCACACAGTAAATAAATGTTTGAGGCCAATTTTGAATATAAGTCCTCTTGATTCCAGGGTTGGCATTCTATCAACTGTGCCAGGTAGCTGACCCATACACCTTGCCAATGCTCATTTTCAATTGATGTATTCTTTAATTGCACCAGTTAGAGGCAAACTTTCATGACATTTCATATTCCCTGTTGCATATATCAGGATTCAGAGGTGCTTAAATTGGGATTTGTGTCTGTCTGTTTGTCTACTATCTATCTATCTATCCACCCACATACCCACCTACCTATCTACTTATCTACCTACCTATTGTATAAATAACATATATACACATAATATACATATACCCTATTTCTATAAAATTGGTTTTCTATGGATTTTATTTTATGCATTCCAGAACATTATTCTGAGAAGTGCATGGTTTTCACCAACCTGCTAAAGATATCCCTTACCCAAAAAGGGTTAATAATCCCTGTAAACCAACTCATTATAATCATTATGTATATATCCCCCATTCAATTCTAAGTCATTATAGCAAAGTGACATGGTCTTATTTATTTCCATAATTCCTACTAGTGCTTATCACACTACATTGCACATATTCAATTTCATGAAATTCAGCAAATATTTATTAAGTGCCTATTATGAGGAAGGCACTATGCTAGGGGATGGGTACATTAAGATGAGAAATGAAACAATTCCTAACCTAAACTAGTATGAGGGATATGAAATGGGCACAGAAAAATAAAAGATAGAATGTTGACTAGAGCATGAACAGCAAACACTTTGATAGGGGAGGCTGAAACTGAGTACACCCATCGAGAAAGGGGCTCTCAATAGGCAAGATGAGGCAAGCATGCATTGCATGAATAAGGCCCAATCTGAAGGAGGATGAAAAGACAGGAAAATGGTGGGGTGGGGGGTGGGGGGAGAAACTATCAAAAGTTTTGTCTGGCTCGAATGTAGAATGCATGGAAAGAGAGTGTTAAAAGATAGTTTTTAGGGGCAGCTAGGTGGTGCAGTGGATAGAGCACTGGCCCTAGAGTCAGGAGTTCAAATCTAGACTCAGACACTTGACACTTACTAGTTGTGTGACCCTGGGCAAGTCACTTAACTCCAATGGCCTCACCAACATTATAATAATATCAATAATAATAATGACAGTAACGATAATAATAAAAATAATAATTTGTAGCTAGAGAGCAATGGACAACAAATCACAGATAAAGTGTGTTTGTTTTATTTTGGTTTATTTTTAATTTTGGCCCATAAGAAACCACTGAAGATGTTTCCACAAGGCACTTAGATGGTCACTCACTCTGGTGGCTTTAGATTAATTTTGCATCTATATGAAGAACAAATTTTTAGTATCTGCTCATAAATTTGAAATAGCAATTCCAGTCCCATTTACTTTCTCTTGCTATTTCAAGGTAACCAGAAATGCCTAAGAACTTTTTATTTGGTCATGTTTCCTTCCCACCAGATGGCCAACTCCTCCCTCCCTCCCTCCCTTCCTTCTTTCCTCCTTTCCTCCCTTCCTTCCTTTCTCTTATATTTCTTTAATGACATCTTTTACTCCTGATTTTCTTTGTTGTTCCTTATTTATTTTCTGCTGCAGCCTGATATTACTTACCACTTGACTGTCATTAACCTTAATTAATTTTTAATTTTTCCAAGAATATAGTATTCCATAATTCACAGAAATAAACTGGTAGAATATTGATAAGAAAAATATGGACCTTCATTTATGGGAGGATTTGGGGGTTTATTTAAGAACCTTCTCAACTTCCTACATGTAAAAGCTATAATTCTCCCGTTTAAGTTTGGACCCAACAAAATACCCGATTTCAGTGTCTAGCATATGTGTGTGTGTACATACACACATATGTGTGCATGCATGTATATGCATAGGCATGTGCACAATGTGTGCTCACATACCTATATGCATTCACATGTACACGTGTATTGCACAGTGCATGTGTGTGTGCATTTACATGTGTGCATATGCATGCGCACATATAATACACATATGTATGTGTACATATATGTGTATCTGTGTGTGTGTATACTGATGAACTCCACTGCTTGTCTAACTGCACACCATAATCTAAATGGGGGAGCTAGGTGGCATAGAGGATAGAGCACTGGCCCTGAAGTTGGGAGGACCTGAGTTCAAATTTGCCCTCAGACACTTACTAGCTGTCTGACCCTGTAGAAATCACAACTCCAATTGTCTTAAACATAGGGGTCCTTCTCCATTCATCCTGATATAGATAGATAGATAGATAATAGATAGATAGATAGATAGATAGATAGATAGATAGATAGATAGATATAGATATAGATATAGATATAGATATAGATATAGATATAGATATAGATATAGATATAGATATAGATATAGATATAGATATAGATATAGATATAGATATAGATATAGATATAGATATAGATATAGATATAGATATATAGATATGTTTTTGGGTCAGGCAATTGAGGTTGTGACTTGCCCAGGGTCACACAGCTAGTAAGTGTCAAGTATCTGAGGCTGGATTTGAACTCAGGTCCTCCTGACTCCAGGGCTGGTGCTCTATCCACAGCACCACCTAGCTGCCCCCATTCTGATATATAGCTTGACACTGCACCCAGGTGGCTCTGGAGGAGAGAGTGAGGGTGGTGACCTTGCACAGTTCTCCCTTCACTTAAATCTAATTCAGTGCAAGTCATGACATCACCCCAATGTCATGGTCCTCTTTGAAAATGAAAGACAAACAACAACAAAATACTATAAAAATAAGCATTCTTCATTCACTTTTTTCTGTATGAATGGTTAAATAAAACTCTTCTGAGTAGGTATTAATCTTGTATATAAAGATATGTAATGACTGGGATCTTGAAGCAACCAGCATGATGCAATCCACCAAAAATATCTCGAAGAGTTTACCATCTAAAAGAAATTCCTCTTTGACTTTGACTATGCTGAATCTCTTTCATGATCATTGTGGATATTGTGGCCTGTCCTGTTCCTTAGGACAAATGGATAATTGAATAAGATTTTCTCTGTTGTTATATGTTATGAGGAATTGTGAATAGTTCTTCTATATGCACAGTAAACAACTTGGTGAATTAGAGCCTATAAGGGGTGGTTTCCTTTGTAATATCAGATATTTAATTAGCAAAATGTAAGCATTATAAGGGGCAGCTAGGTGGTGCAGTGGCTAAAGCACCAGCCCTGGATTCAGGAGGTCCTGATTTCAAATCCGGCCTCAGACATGTGATACTTACTAGCCGTGTGACCCTGGGCAAGTCACTTAACCCCAATTGCCTCACCAAAAAAAAATGTAAGCATTATGAATTCTTATATTTTCTTCCTCTTTAAGTCAGTTGGATGAAGGTAATTATATAGTCTTCTATGGAATGTCTGGTAAAAGGCCAGAAAAGTAAAACTAATGGGGATGGCCTCATATTCTTAGATGTTAACATAACAGAAGGCAGTTATTAAAACTATTTAACTGTGGTACAAGGCAAATACCAGATAAAAAGTAATGGAATGGAATAGATATTATACACATAAACTAAATAAATACAAAAAATTAGTACTTGCCAAAACTAAACAAAACAAAACCTTAAAACAAGGTAGAAAATTGGTTACAATTGGTTAGGATTTGGATTTAGATACATGTCATATCGTAGAACTGCGTGAATTCTAGCCAGATTATACAACAAGAATTAAAAATATCACAAGGAAGAAGCATGGTAAAGTATGTTTCATGATTGTAGAAGGTAGTTTTTTCTCCCTATTAGACAAATAGAAGGAAAAATTAGGGACAAGATGGTTGTGCTCAATGCCATTAAAGAATTGAAAATATACACAACAAAAAATAATAAAAATAAACAAATGTTTATGATATACCAAATAGTTACTGCAAATAGGAGTGACAAAAACTTCACATATAAAAAATATAAGAAATTGTTAAAATTTTAGAGATTGTTTCTAGTACTCAATGGTAAAAATGATATGAAGAATTTTCAAAAGAGGAACCAGATTATTTATAATCACTGAGAAATATTCAACCTTATAATAACCGACATGTTCTAATTAAATTCATATACAACCAATCGAATTTGCAAACATAATTAAGAACAATGAAACTCAGTGGTGTTTTGCTTGTAAAGAAATGAGTACACTTATTTATTGCTGATAGAACTGCAAATTTGTAGCAGCCCTTTGGCAGCTAGGTGGCATGGTGAAAAGAGTGCCAGGCCTAGCAGTGTGAAGACTCTTCTTCCTGAGTTCACATGTGACCTCAGACACTTACTAGCTATGTTTCACTGGACAAGTCACTTAACCCTGTTAGCCTCAGTTTCCTCATCTGTAAAACGAGCTGCAGAAGGAAATGGTAAACCCCTCCAGTATCTTTGCCAAGAAAACCCCAAATGGGATCAGGGAGAGTTGGACAAGACTGAAATAACTGAATAACAAGAAGAACGACTCTTTGGAGAGCAATATAACCAGTATGATGAAAAAGCGACAAAAATAATTATGACCTTCGATCCAATTATTCCATTGTTGGGAAAAGATACTCTTTTTGAAAAGCAATACCCCCCCCAAAAAAGAGCTCTCTAGTTTTGGGGGTTTTGTTTTGTTTGCTTTTGTTTTTTATAACAGCATTTATATGTCATTGTAAAAACTGGAAGCAACTTAGATTTCCAATAACAGGAGAATCACTGAACAAATTGTGGTAAATTAATGTAATAAATACTGCATTGCAATTAAAACTGTGAAATATGAAGGATAAATGGAAATATAAAAATATTTCTTTATGAAATTATGCAGAACAAAGACAGCCAGAAGAAAAAAAAGACATTAATTACAACCATCTAAAATAAGTGAGAATAGACAATCCTGGAGATTTAAGAGAGTAAATGAAAACTTATAAATTTATAACATTTGATTTAAATTTATTTAGAAAGAAATAGTTTCAAAACACATCTTAGAGTCTGCAACCTACAGAACAATGAATTTATCTTCCATTGCAGAGAAAATTCTAGGTCAGATTGTTGAAGAGATGGTTAATGAAGAGTTAAAAAAGGAAATAGTGATTACCAAGAGCCATCATGATTTCATCTGCTCATGGCAGAAAAACCTTATTGCTTTTTTTTTGTTTGTTTTCTTTTTATGAGACTGCATCTTCCTTTGCCAGGCTAGGAGACAGGAAGTGTCCTCTCCCTGAGTTCACAATGTGGCCTCAGACACTTACTAACTGTCTGAACCTGGGCAAGTCACTTAATCCTGTTTGCTTCAGTTTACCCATCTATAAAATGAGCTGGAGAAGGAAATCCAAACCACTCTAATATCATTTCCAAGAAAACCCCAAAGAAGGTCATAAAGAGTTGGACATAACTGAAAAATGACTGAACCACATATTTGTATCTCACTCAAGCTATAATTGCAGGACCTACTCAAAGGTCTGATCCCCAAACTTACTGGCACAGAAGCTTTAACTTGTTCTGTTTTTCCAAACTGAGCTGGGTGACCCCTCCTTAAGCAGTCTAGGAACCCTCTGCTCCCAGAGGACTCTCCATATTGTTGTGAAACTCAGTACAGCCACTTAATCAATTTTAACCTTCCTGTAGGTCAAAACTCCTGAACTCAAGCAATCTACCAGCTTCAGCCATGCCAGAGGAAGGGTGTATAGGCATGTGCCAACAAGCCCAGTCTTATTTCCTTTTTAAAAATAATGCTAAAAGCCAGAAGAAAAATATCATTTTGTTCTATTTCAATAAAGCATTTGATAAATGATCTCATATTATTCTTTTGGAAAAGATCTCTCTCTCTCTCCATCTCTATCATCTATCTATCTATCTATCTATCTATCTATCTATCTATCTATCTATCTATCTATCTATCTATCTATCTATCTATGTGTATACACACACACTAACACAATGGGTAGACTCAGAACCAGTTGTATGACCCAGTTCAGAGTGAGTCCATAATGGTTTAATTGCTACTCTATGAGAGTGGAATTGGTTGCCTTAAGAAATGGTAGGGTTCCCCCTCCCTTTTTTCATATGTCTGCAAATAGAAATTGGAGGATCACTTATCAAGCGTGTTATAATTGCAGATACATTTTGGGTATGGCTTGCACTAAATGGCTGCTGAGTCATCTTCCAAAGCTACAGTTCTTTGATTCAGTAAAATTTGATTACATTGATGCTTTCTATAATTTGTAGTAAATTATCCTTTTAAAAATGTCTTAAACAAGAGAATTAATTTTTTTCCTCATATCAAAAGCAAAGCAAAGCAAAAACAGAACTCTGTTATAACCCAGAAACCCAGTACAGTAAAAATACTTATTAAATGAGGTGATCACAAATTGAGATATTCTGTGGAATTAAAGTTTCAAATCATGTTGCTCAAGATTTTTTTTAATGACTTGTCCATTTTCCAGGCTTATTAAGCAGAACTTAATAAAAATCAATGAAGCTTTCTTTGATGACTGAGAAACTCAGAGTATCCAGAGTTCATTATTTTTTGGCTCAGGGTTTAAGAGATTGAGTCGAATACTTTGTATCTCTATAAGTCGAATTGGATTTTTTTCATTAATAATAATATTTAATTCACATTTCCTGTATTAAAATTGCATTGAAGTTTTCATCACAATAATATTTCCTAAACATCTATATCTGTACTAAAAATGAAGAACTAGAAAATATAATAGCTAACAATTCTGGTTAACTGAAGTTCAGATTAATTGCTGTTTTGCTTTTGTGAAATGTGTATTAGCATTTTTTAAAAAATGAGACATTGCTGATTGATGATTTATTTTAATTTTCCTGCTCTAATATGATATTCTCCAAAAAACTCAATTCAGATGACTTACTGTCAATGCTATTGGCCCAGGGCCTTCAAAGGCTATTCTAGGAGTGTATAAGCTTTGGAAGGCCCTACTACTTGGAAAATATTCAAGTGCAGGTCATGGAAAAGGGTTACTATTCTAAGAATGCGACCAGCTAGGTTGGGACACACTCATTACCAGAAACACAGACACCAATGAATAATAAACATTCATGTGTGCATGTGAAAGATGAATATATATAGTATTTATACATGTATATGTTATATATTCCTATAGAACATATTATATATTGGATATATTTTTATTTATATATGTATATATGTGCATATATATATATATATACACACACACACATTCACAAAAACTAAGACTAACCATTTAACTATGGCATAGAATGTTTATGACATGGATCAATAAGAGGAATACCCAAATTAATAAAATCATGGATTCTTGAAATATGATATTTTCAGTAAGCAACTCAATTCCAGGTTGGAATGGGAAAGGAATTTAAACAAAAATTAGAAATATGATTACTCTCAAATGTTCAGATCTGGAGCTTTATGTGAAAAAAATCAAAATTACTTGACAATAGAAAACAGAAAATAGGAAAAGACAACAAGGAGAAATTTTCACTAGTTATGCATGAGGAATTCATTGAAACTAGGAAGAAAAGTTACTATCTGGTGAGAAGGTAAGACTTTGGAAAGTGAAGAAAAATGAACTTTAATGGATTCAAAAGAAGGAGAAAAACCACAAGTATTTATTAAGTACCTACTCTATGTAAACCACTCCAGTACCTTTGCTAAGAAAATCCCACTCGGGGTCATGAAGAACTGAAGCAACTGAACAACAACAGCAACAATTCTATGACAAACATTTTGTTAAGTGTTTTACATATGAGGATCATGTGATCCTTACAATAGTACTTGGGGGTACTTATGATTATTATCCCTACTTTCAGATGAGGAAACTAAGGTGGACAAAGATCCAGTTATTTGTCCAGAGTCACACAGCTACTAAGTGTCGAAGACTGGAACTGAACTCTAGTTTTCTACACTCTAGGCCCAGCATTCCATTCACTGTGCCATCCAGCTAAAATTAGAAAAATGAGGAAGTATTAACAACCAGTCTTATCATTTTTTGTATATTTTTAACATTAAGGAGCAAAATAGCTTTAAAATATGTGGGGAGGGGTAGTGGGGTGTGAGGCAGTGATCAAGAGAGTCACTGATTTTCTTTTTGATTTGTGAATTCCCTAATCAATGTGCTAATAATAATGTGATAAGGTTTTTAAAGTATGTTAACTCCTAAGATCTCCACAAGGCCACTTTGAGGAAATTGTTATTGTTTATCCTCATTATTATCCTCAGATGAAGAAACAGACAGAGACAATTCTGGAGGCCATCTTCTTGCTCTTTTACTATTTCCTAGACGTTAGTTCAACCTGCAATGGTTATTGTCCAGAGAAAGTGAAGTACCGAGATTCTCAACTATCCAACATTACAACATTACCACAACAGTTTGTAGTAGTAGTAGTAGTAGTAGTAGTAGTAGTAATAGTAAGAAGAAGAGGAGGAGGAGGAGCAGCAGCAAGAACAATTGAATAGAACTTTAAATTTTTTAAATATCTCTACATATAATGTCTTTTTTTGATCCTCCAAAGAACTCTTCAAAGTAGGTACAATTATTACCATCACTTTACAAATAAGAAAACTGAGTCTGAGTAAGAATGAATAACTTGCCCAGGATCACACATCTTATAAATTTATGAGGAAGGATTTGAACTCAAGTCTTCCTGACTACAAACCACATACAAAAAAAAAAAAAAGACTTTTGTGTCAAGAGCAACTTATAAGTAGAAACGATGTTTGAATGTTCCACAGAAGCAAATTTAGGCTTGATGTAAATATAACCTTAGTAATAAATTGAGATAACCAAAAGAGATTGGGATGCCTTTTGATAAAGTGGATTTACTATCACTGAATGGCTTTAAGCAAAAGTTATATGACCACTCACATAGGATATTTTAAAGTAGATTCTTTTGTATATATGTATACATGCACACATATAGATACATATTTGTGGAGATATGTATGTATGTATGTATGTATGTATGTATGTATGTATGTGTATGTTGGACTAGCTTGTCTATGAAGTTCTTTCTAATTTTGAAATTCTGTTAAAACATCATGGCAATTCAAAAACCAAATAACAGATATTTATTCCAGGTTCACTCTCATTTCATTCCCATTTATCAAGAAGTAGTCATCAAAGTTAAGCTAGTGCCATAAAATTCAATAAAAACAAAATGAATCATCAGAAACTCTTAATAAAAAGTGACTAACTGCCCTCAAAAGACAAGTATTTAACTAAAATATTCCATATTATTTAAAAATCTCTTTTGCAGAGAGCTTTAACGGTTTGGAAATATATTTACCTCTGTCTGAAAACAGATTTAATAAGATACACAAATTCAGCAACTAACTTAAAAGAAATAAACTATCAATGCCTTCCAGAGATGCAATATGTTATGCTTTCCCAGGATTTGCTCAATTATGAAACTATATAAATCAAAGAAGTAAAGTATATATAAGTACAAAAAACCTAAATCATCTTTTTTTTTGTCTGTGTGATGGCCTGAGTGGGAATTAAGAGAGTGTCCCCCTTTGGGGAAATGACTTAAAAAACTGGTATATAAATGCATGGGAATGTTGATGTGCAATAAAAATGATGAAATTCATAGTTTTAGAGGGAACAAAGAAGACCCTTTTGAACTTATGTATAGTAAAATGAGCAGAGCTGCAACAATTTATATAATGATGATATTATAAAGAAAAACAGCCTTGAAATTCTTTAGATTTCAGATCAATACTATCATAAATCACAAGTCCGAAAAGATACATTTGAAATATGTCACTGACCTCTTGACAGAGAACTGATGAATTTAATATATCGAAGCAATGTACATTTTCTGACATGGCCAAAGTAGAAATTTGTTTTGCTATATGATTATCTATGTATTGAAAGGTGTTTTTTTAAAATTATTATTCAATGAGAAATAGTGGAAGGGACTGATTAATACAAAACTTGTTATTTGGACAATGAAAATAATAAACTAGAAAAAATTAAATATAAAATGAATTTAACTAAAAAACAGAAGCGACTAAGGTAGGTAACAGAATCCTAATGTGAGAATACATAACTTAACTTGCATGGTCCCTATTTCATTCAACCAGAAATTATATACTAAATGAAAATCTCCTTATTTATCCCTCCTATTTACGTGGTTTTAACTTTTCATTCTCTGACACACAAAATTCCATAATGGATTATAAGCTATTGACTTCATTAATCCCCTTCATAATAATTTAACAAGCTACATTAGATACAATATAATGGAAAGAAAATTCAATTAGCAATCAGGATACCTGAGTTCCAGTCTTGGGTCTGCCACTAACAGTTATGTGACCTTGGGCAGATCACTTCTCTATTAATTCTACTCTTAAATTCACTTAAAACAACTAGGTAATATCTTATCTCCGCTCTTGGACTTCATTTCCCTCTTAATCCTTCTTACTGCAACCTTTTCAAATTTTAAAATTATTTTATAGAGAAAACAGAAGTAAAATGAAAATCACATGGTTATCTTTTTCCCATATTTTCTATTACTCTTATGATATCTGCATCCTACCACCAAGCAATGAGCCTCTCACTTGATGCTGCTTCTTTTTTATTTTGAATACTATTTAACTCAAAAGAATTCCAAATTTTCAACTCTGGATTCTGAATATTAATAGTTGTTATTGATAGATTTTGAACTTGTCACTTGTGTAATCAGTCTCCGACCTATTATTCCCAAAGGTCAGAAATTCTTTCCTGGATTTTCTAAAGTATTTATTAACTTTGATGCCCCCTCCCCCCTTTTTTGTGCTCACTCTTTCCTTACTTTCTGGGCCAACCAACTTTCTTCAGGCTTTCCCGGTGATCCATCTTAGTCTCTACTGATTTATCTTTATCATATTATCTAAGTCTCAATGCTTCCAAGCGTTGTCATCCTTCTCCTATTCATTTGCTACACTTGTTAACCAAGCTATCTCATCCAGTCCTATGATAATTCCCAAATCTACATATTCAGTCATAATTTGTCTAATGAATTCTAATCAGCCCTGCATTTTCAGTTGCTTAATGACTATCTCTACCTGGATTTCCCATTACCACCTCACACTCAACATGTACATTATCTTCACATCCCCCACATAAACCCCAATATTTCCTATCTTCTTTTCTGTTCCTTGGTACCACCCCCTTCCCAGTCAAACAAGTTTGAAATCTTGGAGTTGTATTTGATTCTCCTCGGAGAATCCATTCATTCACTAAATTATGTACACTCTTACTTGTCAATATCTTTAATACATCTTCTTTTCTTTTTTTTTTTAGCGAGGCAATTGGGGTTAAGTGACTTGCCCAGGGTCACACAGTTATTAAGTGTTAAGTGTTTGAGGCCAGATTTGAACTCAGGTCCTCCTGAATCCAGGGCTGGTGCCACCTAGCTGTCGCTCAATATATCTTCTTATCAACTCACACTATAACTACTCTACTTTGTGCCCTCCTATCTTGCTAAAACTGTCACAATATATCTTCAACGGTTCTACCTACCTCAAGTCTTCTGCTTCTTCAATCCATCTAAAATGACAGTAATAGGCTACAATTGGAGTTTATAGACTAAATACAAAAAGTGTAACATGGTATATAAGATCCAACAGAACATTTTTAAGTCACCAAATTGGGTATTGACATATCCATGCAGGCTCATACTTGATGTCTCACACCTCTCACCTGAGAGAGTCCACTACTCTCTGATTTGGCTTGATCCTCCAATCTGCCCTCACATGCAGGAGTCAAGTTTTCAGCAAAAGACCATGCATGACTATATTTATATTCAAACTCTGGCAAGGTACTAGTGATAACCCTGTTGAGCAGAAATGCATTGCTTATTCACCATTCCAGCTCTTAAGACTCTATACAATTTATTCTTATGTAATACTGTATAATTTAAGATTCTAAATGTGGGTTCTAATCTGTTCCCCCATTTTGGGGGAAACTGACTAAAATCACTGATAAAACAAGTTTAGGTTTTTAAGGGTTTATTGAAAGATAGAAAGAGAAAGATTGAGAACAGAATTCCAACAGCATGGCAATCCTATCTTTCCTCAATTTTCCTGTGAAGTTCTCTGCCGCCACCCCACCACCGTGAAGTCAGGAACCAAAAAAGAGAGAGAGCTTTCTGCACAGGCCCTCCTTCCTCCTTCCTGTCCCCTCCCAGAAAATGGGAGGCTCCTCAAGTTGATTGGCTGGTAGCCTTGGTGGACAGTACCCATGCGCAAATGTTACTTCCTCGCGCCAAGGAAAAGCCGCATGGCCTTGCCCTCTGAGGCAGTCTCCTCATGGTAGAGCTTTCCTATAGTAAGTCTCCAGTAGGTGGCATCATTCCAATCATTCCAATACCCAGCCACTCAAAATAATGACAGTTTTATTTTATACATAACGTATTACTTAATAATGAGGGAAAAGAAATTATATTATAGATACAGTATTTTAAAGCAAATGTGCTAAGGGTAAAGTGCATCATGATATACATACAGACCCAGATTACACTTTCATCAATGTACTCAAATAACTATCTGTGGTAACGAATAAGCTCACATCTATTGGGTCCTCTCAGGGAAATATAAGGGGTAAGACTATTTATATATTTATGGTAACTCGCAACTCTAGACTTCAGGCTTCAATGTTATTAGTCCATTCTCTCTACAACCCCAGATCAGATGTCACCTCTTTTGTGGGACCTTCCTTGTTCTTTTCATCTGAAATTGTTTTCTCCATCTTTAAACTTTTCTAGAATGTTTCTTCTGCATCTCTCCTTTACCAATTTCATGTTTTACCTTGTATCTTTCTTATTTGCATACAGGTGTTTTATCATACTTTGGATTTCAGGATTATTTAAGGGAGGGGTTATTGGATGTTTTATCTTTTTCTTCTCACTCATTACCTAGCATGGAGCCTTATATGCAATAGACCCTTATGATGTTTATTGAACCAAATAAATGAATACATTTTAAGTGCTTTCTATGTGCAAAGCACTATAAGTGATGGTGATAGAATCATAAAAGCAAATGAATCTTTGTTCTCGATGAGCTCAGATTCTAACTGAGAAATGACACAAATAGAAAGGCCTCAGCTGCATGTCAGATGGAGAGTCTCTGAAGTCCTTAAGAAACAGCACCAAAATAGACTGTAATGAATTGATTCAACACCTAAAAGATGTTCTACCCCTTCACAGACATAATTTGAATAAGTTCTTCTTCAGAAAGAAGGGATGATGTTTTATTTATGGAATAAGATAGAAATGGGGAGGTTGATGAGATAAAATGTAATAAACATGAAGTACCACATGGGTGAAGGTCTCTTCTAGTCCTACCCTCCTATAGGTCAGTAACTATCACTTCAAAAGGAGCTATTTCCCTCAGATTTTCCTTCAACTTAGTGTCTACTCTGCCCCGATCTATCATTGTGATGTAATTCAGACACACTGTTGAGTCCTTTGGCTTTGGAGTTTGATTCCAGTCTTGGCTCACTTGATGAAAACTTGATCCCTGGTTTTGAATTCAGATACCCTCCTGAATCTCCCAAATGAGAGATAAACAGCTGCTTCCTTTTAGATCCCATACCAGAGCTTCCCTTTGGCTTAAAGAGATTGGCATCCTCTGTCCTAATATCTACAGTACCTAACTCATGAACTGTTTTGACACTTCTCCCTAATTCTCTACTTATGGTCCTACAGTTTAATACTTGAGGAACATTTTTTTTTCAAAAATGAAAACAGAAGCTAAATATACATTTGCTAAATCCTTGCTAGAAGAGAAGGGTAAGTTTCATTATGGTGGGTGGGAGGTGGGGATAAGGAGCAGAATATGTCCAGAAATGACTGATGTAAAAACAGAAGGCATCAATAAAACTTTAAAAAATATTGGCTTTATCTTTATGGTATGGCAAACGGGACCATTTTCCATGATTTTTCTCCACCCTCTCCCTCCCCACTCAGTGCATTCTAGACTTCTTAACTGTCTTAATGGAATTGGACTGACAGTATAGCAATCCCTTCAATTACTCAGTAATTGGACATTATTATGACTGTAAAAGTCAATTTGGACATGTCATATAGATGTTTTGCAGGCTGTGAGAAAAAGGTAAATTATAGCAGAAAAAAGATAAATGTAAAAAGAGACAAAGAATTCACATACGTACAGTCTTATAGACCAACACAAGACAGAATCCTAAAAACATAATTTATAAAGAAAACCTAAAAGCCTAAAATATACACTAAACATCATTATTAAATAGTACCTAGGAGTGTGTATTCTTCAGGAATGAGTGACAACATGATGTGGTATCTGAACTCTTGGATGTTATCACTCAAATGTTTTCTGTTCTTTATAGCTCAGATTTTTATTTCTACTCCCCTCAACTCAATCCAAGTGTTGCACACTCAAGCAACCCCGCCTTCCACTGTGCCCTCTAGAATGCATACTTCATAGGTAACAAACTGGTTTTTATCTTAAATCCTTGCCTTTCCTACTCCTTTCACCTTCTGGCTCTCACTGGGACATGGTACCCTCTTGATTACACAGCTGCCCTAGCCACACTTTCCAGCACTGGCTGTGTTTTCACTATCTAGCTGAGGTAGGAGGGTTTGGAGGAGTCTTGCCACTTATAAGTACTTCATCTGCCACTATCACTCAGTAACCTCTCCACCTTAGAGCTTCAATCAATCTACAGGTACCACCCAATCAATATTTTAATAGCTGTTATCTACTCACTGCCAGAATACTCTCTTTCCTTCCTCAGTGACTTCATTGCCTAGCTCACAGTCTTTTTATCCTCAGCTCATACCTCAGACTAGTGGGATTTCAACATATATACTTATACTCCTGCAAATCCCCTAACCTCACTGTTCCTCAACTTACTCATTTAATATGACCTTTCCATCCCATCTTAGCCATACACAAAGAGAGCTATAGCTTTGATCTTGAAATCATCCACAATTGTACTGTACAATTTCCTTATTCTATTACAAGTTATTGCTATTTCAGGGCACCTAACTGGAACAGAGCACTGAGCCTGGAGTCAGGAAGACTTTTCTTCCTGAATTCAAATCCAGCCCCAGATTCTTATCAGCTGTGTGACCCTGGGTAAGTCACCAAGTGCTGGTTGCCTCAGTTTCCTCACCTGTAAAATGAGCTGATGAAGAAAATGGCAAAACACTTTAGTATCTTTGTCAAGAAACCCCAAGTGGGGTCACAAAGAATCAGGCACAACTGAAAATGACTGGATGACAACAATGCCATTGTCATTTCATCTTTCCCTTCACCTCACAAACTCAACCCTGTTCTTCACTCTCACTGTGAACTCTAATCCTTCAACCCCTCAGTCCCTTTCCAGAACAGAACTTCCTCACCCTACTCTAGCTACGCTCTCCTTCCTTGCCTGTCTTGACCCTTTGGTGAACCATTTAAGTTCTACCCTGTTCTCTTCTCCCCTGTTCCTTACCCTCTTTTATTGTATTGTCACTCTTGCCCTACATATTCACTCTTATATGTGTGTTGATGATCAGTGTTATTCAAAATCACTAAACCATGCTGACCATAAACTTATGTTATATAACCTCAACTGGACCTTCACTATGGCCAGGGAATCCTTTGACACCTCCACAATTAATTCATTATCACATTTACCATAATGGATATTCTCAACATTTTCTTCACTCCTCACACCTCCCATGACTCCTCTTTACCCCATTCCCTCAGCTGAGAACCTTGCCTCATATTTCACTGAAATAATTGAGGTCATTTACTGAACATTCCCTCTTCTTGTTATTCTTCATTTAGACTCATCCAGATGCCTCCTGCCATTATCATTATGTGTTTCATCTCCTGCCAAGACAAACAGTATCTACATGCACAAGTGATCACTAACCAGTCTATCTTCTTCAGCAGATCATCTACTCCATCATTTGTACCTTCTTACTTATCTTCAAAATCTCTTTTCCTACTGGCAGCTTCCCTACTGTCTACACGTGTCCTTATCTCCCCAATCCTCAAAAAACTCTCACTTGATCTGTCCATTATCATTAGCTATATTGGTTCATATCTCTCTTCCCATTTTGACTACACTCTTTAAGAAATCAATACATAAGAATACACTTCACCTCCTCTCATTTTCTTTTTATCTCCCTAGAGTCTTGCTTCTGATTTCATCATTCAAATTATATTGCTGTTTTTAGTTACTAAAAATTTCTTAGCAGATTGCCCAACCTAATGCACTTTTTTATCCTTTATCCTTCTTAAACTCTCTTCAGACTCTTATCTCCAGACTTTCTTGACATTATTCACTCCTGGTTCTCCTTTTATCTATCTGACTTTCTTAGTCTCCTAGCTGGATCTTGATTTAGGTCACATCTGCTATCTGTGTGTTTCTGACAAGATTCTTTCATGGGCTTTATCTTCTTTTCCTATGCTGTTTCAATTGACGACTTCATCAGCTCTCATTGTTTAATTATCAGCTCTATGTGGGTAACTGGTAGATTTACTTGACCAGGTATGACTTCACTGTTGATGTCCAGAGTCCAACTGCCAATTAGACATCTCAAACTGGATGTTTTATAGATATCTGAAACTTAAAATATCCAAAATTGAACCTTTTTTCTTTCCCTCCAACTCCTCCCCTTTTCTTTACATCTATATTGCTATTAAAGATACCACCCTTCTCCTAGGCGTCCAGGCTCACAACCTAGATGTAACCCTCAACTCTTGACTCTATCTGATCCCCTAGATCAAATCTATTACCAAGGCCTGTCAGTTATACTTTCATAAAATCTAATAATTATACCAATTTCTTCCCTTCAGCACAACAGTGCCACTATCCTGGTACAGGATAGTGTACCTCTCATCATCTCATGCTTAGACAATGGCAATAACCTGATCGTTTCCCTGCCTCAAGCCAGTCCCCAATCAATTGTATGCTCTGCTTAGTTGTCAAACTGAACTTGCTAAACCATATGTTGACCATGTCACACCCTTATTCAATATACTTTAGGTATATTTTAGGTATATACTTTGTTATCCCCTCCAAGGTCAAATAGAAAATCCTCCTTGGCATTGCAAACCCTTCAGAACCTGACTTTCCAGTGTTTTGTGTTTGTTTGGTTTTTATACCTTACTCCCCTACATATTTAAATGCACATGTACTCTGTGAGCCTGTAATAACACTAGCCTTCTTGCTGTCCCTTGCACAAGGCACTCAATTTCCAGTCTCCAGGCATTTTTATTGACTGTTCCCCATGACAGAAATAGTCTATCTCCTAATTTCTACCTCTTGGCTTCCCTAGTTCCCTAGAGTTCCAGCTAAAATTCCAAATTCAACAAGGAAACTTTCCTCAACCCCCTCCATGCTAGTGCCTTCTTCTATGGATTATGTCCAACTTATCCAGTATATGATTTGTTTGTACATAGATCTTTGTATGCTTTTTCCCCAGTTAGATTGTGAGCTCCTTGACAGAAGAAACTAGTTTTTGCCCTTCTTTGTATCCTTAGAACTTAGCAGAGTGACTGCCACATAAGGTACACTTAATAAGCACTTATTGACTGACTGGGTAACTGAATCTGGAGTCAGAAACATCTGATAATAAATCCTACTTTAGAAATTATATCTACAGTAATGGGGGCTTTGGAATCAATGGCATTCCATGTCCCAGCTGTGCTTTTTACTGACTGTCTCTTATACTTGGGAAGCTCCATTTCCTCTCTTCCCAAGACCTTGAAGTTTCAACTCAAATCTTGCCATCTACAAGAAGTTTACCTAGACCACTTCTATCTGTTCCACAGTGCTTTCCCTAAGAAATCAACTTTCATTATCAGGTATTGATAGAGATGATATGGAGAAAGATATTAATATACATATTAATATATCTTCTTTATGAATCATTATTGATATGCTGTCTCCCCCATTACAATGAGATCATTTTTTGCCTTCTGTTGTATCCCCAATGCTTTGCACAGTGTTTGGCCCACTTTAAGCACTGAATAAAGGCTTGCTGAGTAACTGACTCAAACCAGATCCTCTGATTATGAGCCCATGGTCTTTCTACTATGAGACACTGCCCCATTGAACACAGAGGCCTCTAAGGCTCTTTCTAAATCTCATGTTCTATGATCCCCCAAAGCCTATCAGGAAAAATCACTGTCCCGATTCCACAGTACAGCAAATTGAAAATCAAAACAAAGAAAAATAAACTAAAAAAAGTATTTCCATGTCTTTTTAGTTGATTTAGAACCTGGAATTGTAAACCTCATCCCAGGAGATTTTCTTTGTTACTTATGTGGTTTTTTTTAAAAAATATAATTTGTTTACACTCATTTTTTTTTTACTGATATGTCTAATTTCTTGCCTACTGAACATGAACTTACTTTTACTCAGGCTCACTTTTAATTAAACTTTCTAGTTTTCATGGTTGAGATCTTTTATCAATTATTTTAAATCATGAGTTTTATCCATGAGTGGAATTCTATCCGTGGAATTCTGTCTTTCTCCATTAGGGAGCTGATGGAGCTAAATGAAATCATCAAAAAACCTCTTATTGAGGCAATGTTTATACTTATTCGCCTATATTTCAGGTTTTCTTCACTGTTGGCTTAATCTGCATGCAAACCAAGATCATTCAGTTACTTCCCACAATTTTTATAGTACTATTCTGTTCTTAAGAGCTAAATATCTTGTTGGCTGCATCTTAATTGTTTTGTGATACTATCTAGAACAGCAGATTATGACTATAGATGGAATTTAACAAGAACAAAAGAAGCCTTTTGCTTAAATGTCATTAGCAACAGACAATAGAATATAAAGGCAGTATTTATTTTAGATGCCTTGTTTTCCTAAGTATTTCTTGAGCTGACAGGTAGCAGAACAATCCACATATCTGAAAAGGGAGGCATTGTATTTATTGGTTTATTTCATTCTCCTTATAGAGAGTATTGGGAACTTTTTACCAGCAGATATTGTGTCCTAAGGTTAGCATTATATTTACTTTAATGTTATTAAGCTTCAGGAAGGTCATTTATTTTCCCTCAGCCTTCTGACTTTATCTTTTTTTAGATAAGGGCTAAGCATTTTAGATAAGGGGAGAACTGAAGCACCACCACTACTAAATGAAATTCTAATTATAAACAATCACTGGGGGAAAACTATTCATCACCTTTAATAATTAAAAAATGCAAAATGAAATAACTTTGAGGGACCATTTATGGCATTAAGTTGGCAAAAATTAGATAAAAATGACATGAATCAGTGCTGGTGAAGGCATGGAAAATAAGATGCTGTAAGACAATTGCTGGTGGAAGTGAAAATTAGCATATTTTTAGCATTCTGCCAGCATGCTACATGATTAATACAATTTATCATATCATCACACCTTTTACCACTACCAATAATCCTATTCCTGGAAACACATACAATGGAAATTAGCAAAAAAGGGCAGTCTGTTTAAAGATATGTATAGTTATGTTGTTTTATTATGAAGAACTAGAATCAGTCTAATTTCTATCAAATTGCTTAATGAGTAAGCTATATGATTTTCATATAATGAAAAATTATGACATGTTAATACTCAAATGTACCAAATATCTATAATTCCATCATTGTGGGGACCTGTTATTTGAATGAAGGGTACAATCCTTCTGTGACTTAATAGATGATTTTCAAGATGATATTGGGGTAGAAAAATTCACCCTACAGCCAACCCATTGATTGATTGATTGATTCCTTTTCTAATACTACATTTCTAATACTACATTTCTAATACTACATTGATTATGGCTCAGGGTATGTTCATTTTTACCCAACTCAAAATGGCAAAGGTTTAAAATTCCTGAATACCAAGAGAGTGTTTAAGCAAGTCTTCTAGCTCAGGCACACTAGTGTAAGCCTGTATGTAAATCCTGCTACTGAAAGAGGCTGAGGTTGGTGAGAACGTTCTGCCCAGTCATAGGACTGAAGCCCAGAGGGTATCTGTTTTGGCATTAATATGGTAAACCGCAAACATCAGAGAGCCACCAGTCTTCCACGGAGAGACAAACTTCCTGGGTCAGAAAAACTGAGCAGATTAAGGTTCGAGACCAATGACCATTAGGATAAAGCCTATGAGTAGCCTCTAAATTTCCAGTGATGACAAGATTGGGATTATTAGTCTCAAAAAAATAAATATTTTTAAAAAATTAAAAATAAACACATTCAGCAAGACTATGACCTTCATGTTCTTGCATCTTCCTATTAGGGATACCTCATATAAGCAACTAATGTTGCAATATGATGAATTTGGAATCAAAAGAACTGAATTCAAATCCTTATTCTGGTTTTTGATACTTGTATTACCTTGGTATCTTCAGCTCTCTGAGTCTAGGGAAAATAAAACAATTAAATTGTAATAATTATGGTTCTATTTTTTTTTTTGCAGGGCAATGGGGGTTAAGTGACTTGCCCAGGGTCAAACAGCTAATAAGTGTCAAGTGTCTGAGGCCAGATTTAAACTCAGGTCCTCCTGAATCCAGGGCTTGTGCTTTATCCACTGTGCCACCTAGCTGCCCCTTAACATTCAATTTTTTTTTAAGTAAGGGTGGCTTTCTAGGTGGAAAAGGAGAGGACATTAGAGTTATGTAAAAACAAATAGGTAGCAGTTAGAAGCATAGAACATATATGTATGTGTGTACAAGTGTGCATCACTTTAAAGTTTGCAAAGGACATTACCAATATGATCTCATTATATCAATACAACAATACTAATAGGCTAGTAGGTAGGTGCTATTATTATCCCTATTTTACCTATGAGGAAACTAAAAGAGAGAGAGAGAGCTCAAATTCCTTGTCCAGGTCCATGCATTAAGTGTACAAGCCTGGATTTGAACTGAGATTTTCCTATCACCAGATCCCTTACTCCACCCACCGTACTGCTTAGTGGAATCAATAAAGTCATTTAAAAAAATTAAATGAAGATATTGTACTAAATGACCTCTAAGTCCCCTTCCCAGTCTAGAACTTGGGAATTAAAAGATATAAGCATATCTTGGCTTTAAAAGTTCTCCTGGGGGGCAGCTAGGTGGCACAGTGGATAAAGTGCCGGCCCTGGATTCAGGAGTACCTGAGTTCAAATCTGGCCTCAGACACTTGACACTTACTAGCTGTGTGACCCTGGGCAAGTCACTTAACCCCCACTGCCCCGGAAAAAAAAAAAGTTCTCCTGGAGGGGGGCAGCTAGGTGGAGCAGTGGATAGAGCACTGGCCCTGGATTCAGGAGGACCTGAGTTCAAATCCGGCCTCAGACCCTTGACACTTACTACCTGTGTGACCCTGGGCAAGTCACTTAACCCCAACTGCCTCACAAAAACCAAAACAAAAAAACAAAAAGTTCTCCTGGAGAATCTATTGTCAAATTCAAGTCAGAAATTTAGGGACTGTGAATGTCTAGTTCAATTCTACTTCAATCCCCTTGTTTATATTAGATAGTAAACTCTTAACACTTTCTTCTTTACTTCCCTCATTTACTGAAAGGTAATCCCCACACAAAACTCTTACACACAGTGATTTTAAGACAAAACGAAAAATGGCCTCTTGCACACAGCAGTGAAAAATTGCACTGCTCCAAAACTTTCACTTTGACACAATGACTACTGAATATAGCTTAATGAATAAAATGTAGACTCCAAACTATAGGCTTCAAAGCCTTCATCTGACCAACTATAATCTCTTAGCTACTTGTTCTTTGGCTTTTGAACTTCTCTCCCTGTCCTATGAGTCCCTTTTTGTACTATGAATCATAGAAAATCAAAAAAAGTAAGTCTGGAAGCAATTTTACAGAGCCCAGGAAGTCAGAAAAATCAAGAGACTTGCTCACGACCACACAAATATCATGTAGTGGCACCAGGACCTACCACAACATTTGCTGCTTGTCAAAATGGGTACTTTCATTTGCTTGAGACCCCAATTATCCAGGTAACCAGAACAAGTGTATGAGCACTTGTTTTATTGGCTAACATATCAACAATCCTTTGAGTGACCAAGAGTAAACTTATATGGGACTTACAGGGAATCCATAACCCAAAGCCATCTGATTACAAGATATGGGACTATGTATATATAATCCTTTTTCTTTTTGAAGAAATCTCCTAATCGAGCCTTGAACTGAACTGCCTCCTTATCAAAAAGCATATCCTTGGGGCAGCTAGGTGGCACAGTAGATAAAGCACTGGCCTTGGACTCAGGAGTACCTGAGTTCAAATCCAGCCTCAGACACTTGACACTAGCTGTGTGACCCTGGGGAAGTCACTTAACCCTCATTGCCCTGCAAAACAAAAACAAAAAACCCATATCCTCAGGACTGGTAGGTGGCTTAGTAGATAAAGCACCTACCCTGGATTCAGGAGGACCTAAGTTCAAATCCAGCCTCAAACACTTGACACTTACTAGCTGTGTGACACTGGGCAAGTCACTTAACCCTCATTGCCTCGCCCCCCCCCAAAAAACACACATACACACACACACACACACACACACACACACACACACACACACAATATCCTCACCACCTAGAATTACACATACACACATACATACCCTTCCTTTTGGGAGTGGGCCTTTCTAAGCCCATATATCCTCCAAATTCCTTACCTGCAATTGTTTAAACTATATATAAACCCTTGTAATCTATTGCATGGATCCTATTTGGCAATAAGCTGGATAGCACCTATAATCATGTTAGATTTTCTTCTCTTTTCTTCTCCCACCATGTGCTAAACACTGTGCTCAGTGCTAGGGATAAAAATAAATAAATGAATAGTTTCTGACCTCAGGGAACTTTAAGAAAGTAAATGACTGTGCCTGACACAACTAGTAAACATTTCTTTTAATTTTTACAAGCATTGTCTTTCTCTGCTTTCCTTCCCTTTTAGGAAAAAAAAGGGATTTAAATATCAAGCAATGCCCTTTGTGTTTTCCAGCCTTCCTCTATGGGGAAAGGGAGATCTAGATTGCATTAAAAGAGCATTTGTCTTGGTTTACATACTTTAACATGAGTTGTAAGAGACCTCAATAGTCAAGTACAACTGACATATGGAAAATAATTGTTTGGTTTTTATTTCAAGGTCTCAAGAGCGAGGCTGTACTCACTTCACTGAGTGATGGAGAGAGTCTGATGAAGATGTATAATCACAAGCCACTTCATTTAAACTCTGACCACTTCTGTTATTCTCCCTAGGATCAAGTGGAAGATCCTAATCTCTTCCACCTCATTGCTTCAAATACTTTGTATTATATTCCTCCCTCTGAGGCTTCCCTTCTCCAGATATTCTTCATCTGATCGTCATATGACATGGTTTCAAGTCTCATCATCGCAATTACCCTCTTCTAAATACCCTCCTACTTGTTGACATCATTTCCAAAAGACAGCAAGAAAGCAGCACAATGCTCTAGATAACGTCTGCATATGAAGTAGTTGTTAGTAGAAAGTAGGCATTCTGTTTCCTGAGAGCACTTGTGTTTTGCACACTGATGTAACCATTTCTTAAAATGATAATCCAAGAACAAATAATAAGGTCCATATAAGGTCAAGGGTGTCAAATTGTGTTTCCTTTATACTGTGGTACAAATCATTGTAATAATGGGAAGAAATCTCTGTGGAGCCTGCCTCTACATATGCTAGCTTAATATTTTTGCCTAGATTCTGAAAGGAAGCTTGGAATACTGTAGAGAGAACTGGCCATGGAGGCCAGAAGACTTAGATTCAAATTAGCTACAGTTTTTCTCTGATACTTCTCGGGTTCTTGTTGATTGTTTATTTGTTTGTTGTTTGTCCTTCATTCCCTAGGAAGACCATGACATCATGGTGATGTCAAGACTTACACTCTATTGGACTCTAAGTGAGGGAGGGGTTCAAGGTCATCAACCTCACTCTGTCCTCTAGAATCATCTGGGTACATTGGTGAGATATATATCAGGATAACTGGAGATAGCCCTGTATGTTTAAGGGAATTGAGGTTAATAACTTGCCTAGGATCACATAGCTACTAAGTGTCTGAGGTGAGATTTTTAACTCAGATCCTCCCAACTTCAGGGCCAGTGCTTTATCCATTGTACCACCTAGCTGGTATACCAACACAATAATAAGAGAAAGAAAGGGAGAGATCACCTATGAAAGACTCTTCACAGCAATTCCAAGATCCAAGGCAATTCCAAAAGACTGAGGATGGAAAATATTCTCCACATCCAGAAATAGAACCATGGACTCATCATGCAGATCAAAGTATACTTGTTTCTCTTCATCAATTGTTCTTTTTTCCTTTCTTATGGTGTTTCCCTTTTCTTCAGATTTTCCTTTGACAACATGACTGATACAGAAATACATATCACTTGATCTATAGATGACCTATATTTGATTGCCTGCCATCTTGGGGAGGGTAAAATTGGAAACTTATTTTTTTTATCATAAAAGTATTTTGTTATTTTCCAGTTATGTGTAAGGATGATTTTCAACATTTGTTTCCATAAGATTTTTAGTTCCAAATTTTTTCTCCCTCCCTCCTTTCCCTCCCCCAGACAGAAAGCAATCTGATATAGGTTATATATGTACAATCACATTAAACTTATTTTGGCATTAGTCATGTTGTGAAAGAAGAATCAGAACACGAGGGAAAAACCTCACTAAAGAAAGAAAAACCCCAAAGTAGAAACAGTATGGTTCAATATACATTCAGAAACCACAGGTCTTTTTTTTTATGTGTAGAACATTTTCAATCATAAGTTATTTGGAATTGTCTTGGATCATTGCACTGCTGAGAAGAGCCAAGTCTATCACAGCTTATCATCGTACAATGTTGCTGTGACTGTACAATGTTCTTCTGGTTCTGCTCACTTCACTCAGCATCAGTCTACTTAAATTTTTTTCCAGGTTTTTCTGAAATCTGCCTGCTCGTTATTTCTTACAGCACAATAGTATTCCATGACATTCCTATACCACAGCTTGTCCAACTTTTCCCCAATTTTATTCATGCATGCACACAATCTAAACCCCTATTGTTCATTCTGAAGTAACACATTTTTTTCCATTCTTGTATATTTTTCATATTAATTTTGATTGTTAGGATACAAGAAACAGACAAACCATCCTCGAACTATAAGAAGAAAAGTAGGGGGCAGCTAGGTGGCACAGTGGATAAAGCACCGGCCCTGGATTCAGGAGTACCTGAGTTCAAATCCAGCCTCAGACACTTGACACTAGCTGTGTGACCCTGGACAAGTCACTTAACTCCCATTGCTCCGCAAAAAAAAAAAAAAAAAAAAAAAAAAAAAGAGTGAATTAAGGAATAAAATCCTAGATCAATGCTTATATGAACAATTCTTTGATGTGGAAGCCAGTTCACAGATAATCAAGGGAAGAATTCCAAGGGTAGATTGTAATCACAGACATGTGGAAAAACAAGATATAAAATACAGGGATATGTGCCAGGGTTTCTAGCCATCAAAGCAGAGAAATTCATTTTTTATAGTCTGGTTGGCCAAATCTCCTGGAAGAACATGCTATCTTGGATTGATGTCTAATATGGATCTCCTTTTTAAGTCTGATTTCTCATATTAGCTCTATTTTCCTTAACAAACAAACAAACAAAAACCACCTTTTATAAAAGTTATTTCTTGAAACATTCTCCAGATTACTAGACTAGGTAAATCTTTTTACCATATGCAGTCTGAAGTTTAGAAGAGAAAATGAAAAGTCAGGATTGTGAATCTATTGGAAGATATATGTTAATATGTTCTGGAAAATGAGTTATAATTACATTGTTGAAAAAATACAGAATTTGGGGGAAGCTAGGAGGTGCAGTGGATAAAGTACCGTCCCTGGATTCAGGAGGATCTGAGTTCAAATCTGGCCTCAGATACTTTATACTTACTAGCTTTGTGACCCTGGGCAAGTCATTTAACTCTCATTGCTCTGCAAAAACAAACAAACAAAAATACAGGATTAAAAAAAAAGTTTCTTGTTCATCTGTTTGCCTATCACTGTCAGAGCATGGAGCTACTAATCAAGTGACCATGACCTTTTAAAGAGAGGGCAAAAGTATTCAGATATATGTCTCAAAACAAGTTCAAAAAACATTTTTTAAATTAGCTTTGTTAAGAAGAAGATGAGGAGGAGGAGGATGATCTGTTTGTACAAGTAAGCAATCAAGAAAGCAGTAAGCCACTTATTAATCTCCCACTGTATACCAAGCACTGTCTTCATTGTTGGGGATAAAAATAACTTAATTAATAGTACTTGACCTCAGGGAACTGATGTTTTGAGAAAGTAAATTACTATGAGGCAGCTAGGTAGCACAGTGGATAGAGCACCAGCCCTGAAGTCAGGAGTACCTGAGTTCAAATCTGACCTCAGACACTTAACACTTAGTAGCTGTGTGACCCTGGGCAAGTCACTTAACCCCAATTGTTTCACCAAAATAAATCAATGAATGAAAGAAGAAAGAAAGAAAGAAAGAAAGAAAGAAAGAAAGAAAGAAAGAAAGAAAGAAAGAAAGAAAGAAAGAAAGAAAGAAAGAAGGAAAGAAAGAAAGAAAGATAGAAAGAAAGAGATAAATAAATAAATAAATTACTATGGCTGCCCCAGCTAGTATATCAAGTAGCATACAAATGAGGTGTCCTGATCTCCTAAGCCTAACATTCTATCCACTATATCACCATTCTAGGACATATTTTAAAAATGTCCCAGATCCATGTAAAAGAAGAGATGTCTGGTGTACTTCTAGAAATCACCGAAACGTTAATTAAAGAAAGAAGTCAGGTGTAGATGGAGGCTTAAGTAGATCATATTTTCAATTCTGCCTTGAATCAATTTTGCCTGAAATGATACAGGAGAGGGCAGAGTAATGGCCCCTATCACTTGTCACTCAGCCCAAGTGAAAACACAGGTGTTGGGAACAGATAGGGGAAAAAAAGCCTGCCTTCAAGGACCCTATATTCTTTTACATTGGAATAACATGTACAGAAACTCGAAGATAATTCAATTAAATGGTGATAAAGTAATATCTAGAAGGAGATTACTTACAGCTACTAATGGGGACCAGGAGAGACTTCCTCTATGACATGGTACTTGAGGTGGTACTTGAAATGGGACTTGAAGAAAGCTAGGGATTTCAGAATGCAGAGGTTAAGAGGAACGATGTTTGCAGCTTGAGGGAGCGCTTATGCAAAGGCACAGAGGAGAGTGTCCTGTACAGCAAGGAGGTCACTTTGTTATACTACAGAGGGTATAAAGGACCGGCCTGCAAAGATACACTGGGGCCAGATTGAAAAAGGTATTAAAAGATGAAAAGGGCAGTTGTAGTTTATCTTAGAGATGTGAAAACTTAGCATACATTTTGATTAGAGTGGAGAAGATTTCTGCTGGGCATAGATTCTATTGTTCTGTTAATTCAATATCCTGGAATAGAATTTTATAAATGACTTTCATTAAATATTTTCCAATTTTTTAATACAAACTAGTTTTTTTGTTTGTTTTGATTTTTGGTACCATACCTGCTTCTGTACAATTCTAAACTTCTAGAATTTATAGGTGTTAACAATGGTCTGGGTCTGAAACAGCTTCATGACCACTGATTCCCAGTGATTCAAATGAGATGGAGACAGCAGAGCTTTGTTTCAGGGCAAGAAATCAAGATGATGGGGCAGCACTGTGTTCTATGACATGCTTCCTTGCTTTCTCTTTTTTTTTTTTTTTTGTGGGGGGGCGGGCAATGAGGGTTAAGTGACTTGCCCAAGCT
Organism: Dromiciops gliroides; assembly: GCF_019393635.1. NCBI lineage: Eukaryota > Metazoa > Chordata > Mammalia > Microbiotheria > Microbiotheriidae > Dromiciops > Dromiciops gliroides. The sequence continues at coordinate 46,639,672 of NC_057866.1, forward strand.
CACACAGCTAGTAAGTGTCAAGTGTCTGAGGCCGAATTTGAACTCAGGACCTCCTGAATCCAGGGCCAGTGCTTTATCCACTGCACCACCACCGAGCTGCCCCCGCTTCCTCACCTTTGCATCAACGACTTCACCCTAATTGGGTTTCCTACCTGTTCAGCTACTTAGAAAACTTAGTGTGTCCTAGTTGTCCCATGGGGTAGCTAAGTGGTGCAGTAGATAGAATGCCAAGCCTAGAATAAGGAAGACTCATCTTCTTGACTTCAAATCTGGTCTCAGACACTAACTAGCTGTGTGACCCTAGACAAGTCACTTAATCCCATTTGCCTCAGTTTTCTCATCTGTAAAATGAGCTGGAGAATGAAATGACAAAACACACCATTTCCTCTGCAAAAATAAAATTCCAAATGGAGTCACAAAGAATTGCATATGACTGAAATGACGCAACAACATCAACAACAACACCACCAACAACAACAAAATTGCTCCATTCCAGGTGAGCTTACCTTCCCACCTCACCTATTCCCACTTGCCCCAAGGATAAAAATGACTAATTCTCACAGTCTTGACCCCTTCATTGATGGTGCAAATGGCTGTAGAGTAGCACCAATACTAAATTCAAAAAGACACTCGTTCCAGAGGCAACAAATTGTAAGACTGAACACTACTGGTATATGTTTGCATATGTCCATGTTCTCTGCACTCATTGCATTCACTCTCATCACATGCTTTGCTCACTATCTTATGGACTGGTATGATCCATAATATACCAGCTTCCTTTCTACAATCTGGCTTCTCACGACCAAGATTTAGCAGAAGTAATGATGTTATCAGTTTCCCCTTTATTGATCTATTTCTCATTACCCCAATACAGAGGGACTAACCCAAGAGAATCCTCTGAGTGCTTTAGGAGTCACCTGAATTCTCTTCTATCTAGGGCCCTTTTGTGCCCCATGCTTCCTGTTGTTGTTGTTGTTATTCAGTTATTTCAGTCATGCCTGACTCTTTGTGACTACATTTGGAATTTTCATGGCAAAGACACTGACTGAAATGCTTTGCCATTTCCTTCTCCAGCTCATTTTACAGATGAAGAAACTGAATCAAAAAGGGTTAAGTGACGAGCCAAAGGTCACACAGCTAGTACGTGACTGAGGCCGGATTTGAACTCAGTTCTTCTTGACTCCAGGCCTGGCCCTGTGTCCACTGTGCCACCTAGCTTCCTCCCATACTTCTTACTATACTGTAATCAGCTGTGGTCTAAGGTTTCTACTATTTATACAAAACTAGCTTGTGTGTGTGTATTCCTCTTTTTCTACATATATAAATAAATATATATATATATATATATATATATATATATATATATATATATATATATAATGTATTATATCATAGATCATATTTGCATTATATATAATGCATGTATGATATACATGCATTCTATGATGTATATACTATGTGCATTTTCTGGATTATATACAATGTATACAATATATTATATAACAGTATATCTAAGTATTATATTTCCATATGATTATTATAATAATATATATATTAATATGACAATTACTCATCCCACCCATAGTACTGTTTGTTGATAAAGTAGCTAGGTATCACAGTGGTTAGAGTGCCGGGCCTGGAATAATGAAGACCTTAGTTCAAATCTAGCCTCACATACTTACTAGCTGTGTGACCCTTGCCCAGTCACCTAGACTCTGTTTGTCTCAGTCTCTTCATTTGTAAAATAGAGATAATAAGCACACCCACCTCCCAGATTTTTGTGCCTGGCACATAGTAGGTGCTATATAAATGTTAACTAATTTTATAGAAAAGAAAACTATATTACTTAGAAAATTGATCATCTAATCATCATTCATGTAAGGAAACTAAATATTTGCTTAGTCCTTAGTCCTCAGCCAAATCATCAGACTATTCAAATCAGAAGTTTCCATATACACACAAAAAAGCCACAAATCACTGAGCATTGAATTTGCTTGTTACTTATTCTACTGTTTGTAGATTCCTCTGAATAATTTACCTTTCATATGTTACACAGAACAAGGTAATTGATATGCATTTGTACCCAAAAAATCAACAAGATTTTCAATTTGCATTTAAAAACTGGCTTCTTGAGATATTCTGTTAGTAATATAACAAGAGTTGAAAGATAGTCAGCACTAAGGTGGTGGATAGCGGTCTGGGAGACCTGGATTGAAGTCCTTCTCCTGTTGCATACTATCCAGGAAAAGTTGAGCAAATCACTTAATCTTAATCAATCAATGAATAAAGATTTACTAAGCACTTACTATTGGCACAGTGGATAGATAGAGTGTGAAGCCTGTAACCAGGAAGATTCATCTCCCTGAGCCCCATTCCAGCTTCAAACACTTATGAGCTGTGTGACCTCAGGAAAGTCACTTAACCCTGTTTGCCTCAGTTTCCTCAACTGTAAAAAGAGCTGGAGAAAGAAATGGCAAATGACTCTAGTATCTTTGATGAGGAAAACCAAATAGGGTCAAGAAGAGTCAGACACAAATGAAAATGACATAACAACAAGTACTTACTATGAGGCAGGAACTGGGCTAAGTGCCCCTAGGGAACTTTCTACAGAGAATGGGCTGACATTCCATGTCAGGATTTCCCTACACAAATTAGAGATTCCAAAAGAAAGGAGCTTCTTTTAAAAGATAAAAGATAATAGTAGAGAGGAGAGGGGCAAAAAGTCTCCCTCATTTCTTTCTTTCTCCCATCAGTTTCTATCTGCCTTCCTATCCTCCCTCTCTATCTTGCTTTTTTTTCCTTCAATGATGCTTTTGCTAAGCTACTGGCCAGAATAATGGTAACAATAACAGAAGGACTCCTTGATTTTTAAAATGCTTACATTATTCCTGCTCTTAATGAATACTTCTGAATTTGGAGACACTATATATGTGTATATGGATATATGTGTGTATGTATACACATGTATAAATAAATAAATATATATATATATAATTTCCTTAAAATATACTTTCTAGGAAGCAAATACATTGTTGTTATTGTTCTGTTATTTCAGTCGTGTTCAACTCTTTGTGACTTCATTTGGGACTTTCTTGGCCAAGATACTGGATTTTTCTTGGCCAAAATCCATTTTCTTCTCCAGCTTGTTTTACAGATGAGGAAACTGAGGCAAACAGGGCTAAGTAACTTGCTTAGGGTCATACATTTGTAACTGTCTGAGGTTGGTTTTGAGCTCAGGACTTCCTGACTCCAGGCCTGGCATTCCATCCATTGTGCCACCTAGTTGCCCATGGGTATATTAGAAAGTTTTATATTAGATCTCAAATATTACCCCTTCCATGAACCCTTCTCTAATAATTAACTTATAATCACCTCCCTACACATTTGCAACTTTCAAACCCTTAAGTGTGTATTATGATAGCTTATACTTATTTACTCACTTGCCAAATTTCCTGCTAGACCATATCTTGCAGCAAAAGACATAGTGTTCTGTACATTTAATAAGCCTTGGGGCAGCTAGATGGCGCAGTGGTTAAAGCACCGGCCCTGGATTCAGGAGTACCTGAGTTCAAATCCAGCCTCAGACACTTGACACTTACTAGCTGTGTGACCCTGGGCAAGTCACTTAACCCCAATTGCCTCACTAAAAAAAAAAAAACAAAAAAACAAAACAAAACAAACAAACAAAAAACATTTAATAAGTCTTGTAAGAATGAAGAAAAGGATATTAAGTAAAATATTGGTTGAGCCTTCTCATTTGAGTAGGATTAGCTCCTCTGATTTATGGACACTACCATCCCATTTGGCATAATGTCTGTTACCTCTAGGCTCTCCCCCCACCCCCGCTTTTTTTTAGATACACATTATTGGTTGCCTTTTACTTTCTCCCATTTTCAATGGTAAACTCTGTTTTATCAGTGTTCCCATAAGGCATTTTACAAGCTTTCCTAAATGGAACACAGGCACTGTGGATGCGTCTCCTGGGGTTTTCTCTATTTTGTAGCATCACACAGCTGCATCCAAGCTTTGGCTAGCAGACACCAGAGTAATTAAAAGGAGAGGGGAAATAGAAATGAAGGACATATTTTAAATTTATCACCAAAGAAAGACAGGGCCTCTCAAAAATCAAAGGTCCGCTTGTAAACGCAATAAAATCAGTAGATTTTGAAATATCTCAAAACAATAAAAACAATATGAAATGAATTGTTTTAAATTCCTAAATGAAGAACAGAGCTTTTGAAATCATAGATTTCATGCTAGAAGAAAGTTTGGAGATTATTTCAAACATTTTACAGTGTAGGAAAGTGAGATCTGGCACAATACCTGGCACAAAGTAAGTACTTAATTGTATTCTGTCTTTCTTTCTTTCTCTTTCTCTCTTCCCCCCCCCCTCTCTCTCTCTCTCTCTCTCTCACACACACACACACACACACACACACTCATCATCATCACCTATCTACCTATTATCTATCATATCTCTCTTCCATCATCTTTCACCGATCATCTATTATCTAACTACCTAATATCTATCTATCTATCTATTTATTATCTATCCAACCTGAAAAGATGAAGGGGAAAAGAAAGTTATATTCTTTGTGTTGACTAGGAGTTGAGAACAGGTTTCGTGTTCAAACTCTGCAACTCTGCTAATAATGATGTGATCTTGGGACAATCTATTTCATTTATGTAGATCCCAATTTCCCTATGTGTCCAATAAAACTGTTTCGTTAGCCAGATCTCCTAGTCTCAATGTGCTATGATTCTATGACTCCTTCTTCATGTACAGATCTGGGAAACCATATCCAAGCAGATCATTAGTGTCCACAAATTGAAGGGCAATAAAGCAGTGTGGCTACAACTCCTTCAAGTTCATTGTCAAGGGCAGATATTTCCTCTGAAGAATATCTTCAGGCTTGTGGAGGATAGTAATTAGTATTAAGTAACTAGTATTAACTCCATATCAAATAACATAATGTATATAAATAGCTATGAAATAAAAAAGAACATATAGATGTGTACTACTGTGCTTAAATTTATCTATAAACAAAAGTGAGGCAGGCAGTTATTCTCCTAGAGACAAGATTCTCTTAAACTTATCCTAAATCCTGCCTTCCCACCCCAAATCATGTGCTTTGTATAAGCATCTCTAAGAAGACAACAATGGAACAAAGTCACCAAGTCAGGGCAAGATGCTATGCTCATACTTCCATCTACCTATCCTTAGGGTTTTAAAGCCCTCATTACCAATCAACAAGCATTTATTAAGCATCTATTATGTGTCATACACCGTGCTAAGTGTTAGGCATACAAAGATAAACCAAAAATGCTACCTGCCCTCAAGGAGCTTGCATATATATATGTAGGCCTCCATCAGGTGCGGACAATCATGGATCCATATATATGTGTGTGTGTGTGTGTGTGTGTCTATGTGTGCATAGGTATATACATATACATATGTGTATATACACTGTAACAATTGGAATGATGCCAAATGCTGGAGACTTACTATAGGAAAGCTCCACCATGAGGAGAAGGCCTCTGAGGGCAAGGCCATGTGGTTTTTCTTTGGCGTCAGGAAGTGATGTTTGCTTGTGGGAAGAAGAAGGGGCAAGGCTGGCTCTCTTGCTCTTTTTCCTCAGGACTTGGTTGGAGAAGGGAACAAGAAATGTACTCTCCCTTTAATAGATAGATGAATCTAGGCCTTTCTCTTTCTCTCCACCAAATTCTTATTCTCCTTAAAAAATGCTTAAAAGTCTAACTCTTGTTAAAGCTTATAATTTATTGGCTACCACTCATTAGATATTTAGACAGACTAGCTAGAAATTTAGCCCCTTACAACACATATATGAGTGTATTGTGTGTATATATATATATAATATTATATATAATGATAAATTATATATATATATGTAAACAACACATAAATGTGTATATACATGTGTATATACGATATATACAAAAGAGAGAACAGCTCCCTCAGAGCCTGCCTGTCTAGGACCCAGCATACCTCAGAGACAGGAGGAAGATTGTGAATAACTATTAGGGGCAGTGAGGAGGTGCCATAGCAAACAGAATAATGAACCTGAAGTCAGGATGACCTAATATCAATTCTGGCCCCATAAACTTACTAGTTGGGTGACCTTGGGCAAGTCATTTGACCTTGTTTGCTTCAGTTTCCTCATCTGTAAAATGGGGATAATAATAGCACCTACCTCCCAGTGTTGTGGTGAGGATCAGATGAGATCATAACTATAAAGCACTCGGCACAGGACCTGGAATACAGCAGGCACTATATAAATTATATTGATGATATGTCAACAATGATGACAATGACAACCACAATGATGATGAAGAGAAGAGAGCTGCTGGCTAGGTTTTCATATTCCTGAGTGAGTTGCTGAATAACTTAATTATACACATACTTTTACAATGAGAGTCAGTATGGTAACTCTAATGCTAGAGATTACATCTAGAGAAAAGGCACATATCTTTATTTACCAAGGTAGCTGCCTCATTAGGAATTTCCCTTATACCATGAATATACAAACACATTTGTCAATTTGGGGAAATTCTAACTAGGGAACTTTTGCTTAGACTGAGATTGTCTTCAATGACACTTCCACGACATAAATTTGAACAAAGATAAAAACAGAGAATATGAAAGTGCTGATTCTGGTGTTCAGTGGATCTATGTTCAGATCATGACTAATGATAAAAGATGCAAATGCAAATATACATGTTTGTTTATGTACATATAAAAATAGAAAGTATGAATCATGCTTCCTGCCTCCTAGCAGAAAGATTGTGAACAGTAAAGAATTAACCCTGCATTTTCTGGCATACAAGGTGTAGTTTGTTGCAAGATTATACTTACTTATTCAAAAGGAGTGGTTCTATTTCTCTGTCTCTCTCTGTTTTGCTGTCTCTGTCTCTCTCTGTTCTGTATCTGTATATTTGCCTCTGTGTCTCTGTCTCTATGTCTCTGTCTGTCTCTCTGTCTCTGTGTCTCTATCTCTGTGTCTCTGTCTCTGTCTCTATCTGTGTCTCTTTGTGTGTCTTTGTTTCTCTCTGTCGCTGTGATTCTCTCTGTCTCTGTGTCTGTCTCTCTGTCTTTCTGTCTTTCTGTGTGTGTGTGTCTATCTGTGTGTCTCTGTCTCTCTCTCTCACCTAACTCTTTTTTTCTGCTTTGTATCTAGTGAAGAGCTTCAGGGCTGCTCATACACCATTGGCGACCCCTTCATCAAACTCTCACCTATGGCTCCAAAAAGCTATAGCTTGCACAAAGGCCATGGTAATACATTTCAGCAGAAGGGCTAAATTAGTTTGAGGGTAACTGAAAGACCTCAAAACCACCAGTGATCAAGGGGGATGTCTACCCCAAGCATATGAAGACTTCCCCTGGAGGATTGGATATATGAGAACAATTTTTTCCAATGGTCATGAAGACAGCTACAAAAGGCACTGTGGAGTGCTTAGGGCTTAGTCAATCAAAGAAAACAAGGCCATTTACTGAATCACAAGTCATGGCTAGTCTTCTTGATTTTTGTCTTACCATTGGACTTCAATGACTCTAGAAGAGTGAGCAAGGCTAACAACTTTGTGCTTAACTTTAAACCAATTCATGCCCAAGTCAAGACATCACCCTCATGATATCATTGGTTCTATTTGAAAAAGGACAAACACTAACAAAGAGGAAGAATTAAAGGGTAGAGTAATACTAATACAAAGAAAAAGAAAGAAAATAAATAAAAAGTGACAATGAATCATTATAAAATAAACAGAAGAAAGTTAAGCAGTGTACACAGATGAGCAGGACAAGGTTGGAACTTATTAAATTTAAATTATGCAGAAAAATGAGTTTTAATATGTAGAAAAATGGCAAATTGTTAATGAAAGTTGACATTTTCAATACAATTTTTTATTTATATTTATGTTTATAGTGAACTATTCATCTTTTCTTATGTTTATTAAGTTCATAATTAAAATTTTTAAAATATATTAAGAGGTAAATATATGTATAGAAATAGAAATATGTACAGAAAGATGAAAGAGAGAGAGAAGGAGGGAGGGAGGAAGATGCTATATAAGGTGGGTTTTTTGTAGGTACTCTGAAGAGACAGGCAGGCAGTGAACATTTATTAAGTGCTTTCTATGTGCTAGGCACTGTACTAAGCCCTGGAATTACAAATACAAGCAAAAAGTAAAAGAGTCCCTGATGTCAAGAAAATTGAATCTAAAGAGGAAAGACAATGCATAAATTAAGCTGAAAGGGGCTAGTGTTTGGGGAGGAAGAGAAGGTACACTCACAGATATATGGCGGCAAAGTCCAAAAAGTCAGAAGTGCATGATCAGCTTTGGCTAGTCATCAAAATAAAGAACCTCCGAAGGAACTCAACAACAGCAGAAGGAAGACTGCAGGTAGAGGGACATTCTTGAGAGAGAAGTCATGATGGCAAAGTCCAAAGAGAATATTATTATGGTTGTTCAGACATTTCAATTGTTCGCTACCTTTCATAACCCCATGTGGGGTTTTCTTGGCAAAGATAATAGAGTTGTTTTCCATTTCCTTCTCCAGCTCATTTTACAGATGAGGAAACAGAGGCAAACAGGGTGAAGTGACTTGCCCAGAGTCATACAATTAGTAAGTGTCCTAAGGCTAGATGTGAACTCAGGAAGATGAGTCTTCCTGACTTCAGTCCCACTGCTCAACATACAAATGAAAACTATATAAAAAAAAGAAAGGAATGCTATGTGACAGGCAAATAAGATTCTCTGGAACTCAATTTTCTTATCTAAAAAATGAGTGGATTTGTTGATTTCTAAGTTTCCTTCAGCTTTAAATCCTATTATCTTACTCAGAGACATTTCTTTGTTTTCCCAACCATAATGACCACCAAAATAGTGAGGGGAAAGCTTATGTAGAACAATTGGGTATATTCACTTATATGTCTAACACCCAGACACAGTATAACAACAATGCTCTGCTACAGTGAATTCACGATTTTCTCATTTAAGTTTAAAAAACAAATTAAATCCACACCAGTGGTTAGACACAGTATGTTTTCAATTCATTGCTTTGAAAGAGTTTCTTGTCTGTCACCTCACAGGTGGCTCAGAAGCTCTGGGGAGACGCTACCTTGGCTACACAAATGAACTGAGGCGAATAAGTACATTAAGAAACTATGCCCATAGTCATTGGGTGAAAAGTGGTATTACATAAAAAATGAAAATTCAAAGGAGAAACCCAAAGTGACAGTGTTCTCTGAAGCAACTTAATGTTTTCTTGCAGCAAAATCACGAGCAAAAGTATGATAAATGGCATATATCATTGTTTTGAAGTAATATGATACCCTCTAAATTTAGGATAGACAAAAAATGACTGATTAAAGCTTAGACCCATATTGGGACCTATGGATGTAAGTCGTTAGTTGGCAACATATCTATGAAAGAGGGCACTGGCCCTTTCTCCTCAGCCCAGTTTCTTTAGTAAGCATAGTGATGATCTGAAGCTATAAACCTTTGAGGATGCAAAATTCTTGCCCCAAATATATTCTGTTTGTGTGCTTTCTATGACATTAATATAAATTATACACATATAATATACTTTGGTGAATTTAAAACATTTTCCTAAAGTCTAGTTTGAAGTGACAGGCTTTTTATGTTATAGGCTCAACTCTGACAATTGTACTTTGCATAATAAAGTAAAAAGAACAAATAATTTTTTTTAGAATTAGGTTTATATATTATTATGGAAAGCTTCCTATTCAAGGCAGGTTTATTGAAAATAAAAAGGGCAATCCTGAAAAGACTCAAACTCCACCCCAAATATACACAAACACACATGTTCTAAAACTGCCTTCAGCAGCAATGCCTTGAACTATTAGAAGCTATAGAGAAGGTATTAAAATGATCAAATATGTACAATATATCAACTGCTGTTTGAAGATAATAAAAAACCCTTTGACCCAGCAATACCACTATGAGTTCTGCATCCCAAAGAGTTCATTTAAAAAGGGAAAAAGACACATGTACAAAAATATTTATAGCAGCTCTTTTCATGGTGGCAAAGAACTGGAAGCCAAGGAGATGCCATCCATTGGGGAATGACTGAAAAAGCTGTGGTATATGAATGTAATTAAATACTATTTTGCTATAAGAAATGATGAGCTATGGTATATGAATGTAATTAAATACTATTTTGCTATAAGAAATGATGGAAAAACTTACATGAACCGATGTTAAGTGAAGTGAGCAAAACCAGGAGAAAATTGTACAGTAACATCACCAGTATGCAATGATCAACTGTGGCGACTTGGCTCTTCTCAGTAATACAATGATTGAAGACAATTCCAAAAGACTCATGATGAAAAATGCTCTTCACGTCAGGAATCTGAATGCAGACAAAAACATACTATTTACACTTTTAAATTTGTTTTCTTTCTCCTAGTTTTCCTGTTTTGTTCTGATTCTTCTTTCACAAAATGACTAATGTGGAAAATATGTTTAACATGATTGTACATATATAATCTATATCAGGTTTCTTTCTGTCTTGGAAAGGCTGGAGGGAAGGGAGGGAGAAACATTTTGAACTCAAAAATATTAAATTTAAATGCTAAAAACTATCTATACATGTAGTGCCTTCCATTTCCATCATACAATCTCCAATTATTGACATTTTTTTTTTATTAATAGTGACGGTCACTACTTAGAATTACAAAGTGAGCATCTAAAACAAAGAAAAGGACAATCTCCGTTAAGAAAAGGCAAAAGAAAAGTCTCCAGGTGACAGATATTATTTTCTTGGGGTCAGGGGGAGGTCTGTATCTGAGGACTTTAGTGGCATGGGCTCTGTACTAACATCTCCTACCAGAATGGCCCAAGCAGCCTTACTACCCAAAGTTCTGGCCCCTTTCTTCAGGATACTTTACTAAGTAGAAGAAATTGCTTTTCTTATGTTTCTATGCTTTCAGCTCTGCATACCTTCTTACAGCTTCCCCTTTTATCTTTTATTTAAATGAAAAGTTTTATGGAAGTTTCATTTTTAATTAACACAGATCTATTTTCTAATTCCCAACCACAATAAGAAAAAAAAAAGCAAAAGCAAATTACCTCCAACAAAGATGCATAGTAAACAAAATATATTCCCTCACTGGGCATGCTCAAAAAAATATTTGTCTCATTTTGTACCCTGAATCTATCACCTCTCCATCAGGATTTGGAAACCATGCTTCATCACATGGCCTCTGGGATTATGGGTAGTCATTGAATTAATCAGAGCTCATGTAGCTTTCAAAGTTTTTGTATTTATAGAGTTGTTATTGTATAAATTGTTCTCCTGGTTCTCCTCATTTCATTATTCATCAGTTTATAAAATCCCTCAAATTTGTTCATTTTTATAATATTGATGCTACAGTATAAATCATACTCTTGCTTCTGCTTAAGCTCACTGCATCGTTTCATATGAGGCTTTTCAAAATCTATTTCCTCATTTCTTAGACTAATTAATATTTACCAATTCCTTAAGACCGAGTTCATATGGTACCTTTTCCATGAAAACTTGCTCAGATCCTTCTAGATGATAATGCATTTTCTTTTTCTCAAAACCAATTCTTAGCTCAGTGTCTGGTACTTATTAGGTACTTAATAAATGATGTGATTGGCAGCATGACACTTTGCATGTCCCTCTCATTAACTTTATGTTTTGATTGTATGTTCTATTTGTTTACATGTAAATCTATTTTTTCACAGCAGATTCAAATTTCCTTGAAGATGGAGAATATATTGTATTTACTTATTTGGATATATCTCATAGTACTTATAGGTCTTTGAAATTCTAGAAAGTAAAAATACATAGGTTTGGTTTGTTTGTTTGTTTGTTTGTTTTTTTGGTGAGGCAATTGGAGTTAATCACACAGCTAGTAAGTGTTAAGTGTCTGAGGCCAGATTTGAACTCAGGTCCTCCTGAAACCAGGGCCAGTGCTCTATCCACTGTGCCACCTAGCTGCACCGGTATTTTTTTCTTTTTAAATTTTATTTTTATTCTGAACTTAAATCCAATAGAATATTTCAGTATACATATCAAAACTCACACAAAAGAAATACATATGAAATGTTCTCCCTGTGACTTTCAGAACTGTTCTTCTTGTTCTCTGATCTGAACTTCCTTCTATTCCATTCTATGCATTTAGAAATATAAGTGCATAGAATTTTGCTAAACTTTCAAAGATAATTAATATTTCTTGAGCAAAGAAAGTTTAATTCGTGCTTATTGAATCTTGATATACATGTTCATGCTTAGATGCTAATCTAGTTTTTTTCAAATCATCCCAGGGAAATTATGAGAATAAATGAGAAAATATCACATAACCAGAGATGAAGGAATATATTAGGCAAGGAAATAAAGCATTTCAGTAGATTTGGAGTATCTAGTGTTAGGCTATACTCCTAACTGGAAACTAGTGAACCGGGGGAAGCTAGGTGGCACAGTGGATAAAGCACCAGCCCTGGATTTAGAAGGACCTGAGTTCAAATCCTCCTTCAGACACTTGACACTTACTAGCTGTGTGACTCTGGGCTAGTCACATAACCCTTAACACCAAAACAAAACAAAATAAAAAACAACAAAAAGGAACTAGTGAACCTAGCTTAGGGCATGATAATGGCTAATGTCTCTCCTCATAATATTACATCTTGGGGGGGGGGTGGAGAGAAAGAATAGACTGAGAGATGTTGCATCTCTCCTAGTCTTTGTTCACCTTACCAAGCACCTGGCTATCACTCCTCACAGAAGAGTACAGTTTGGAAGAGAACCATAAGGGATGCTCATGTAGCTGAGCACACAAGGAACACCTCTAAACTGGACCAGGGGCAGAAGTGCTAGCCAGAAGCTGGATATCCATAGTTCATAGCACCAGGGATACAGAGACTACATGACAAGGGTTCCTTTGCAAATGTACTGCCCTAAGGAGGAGGGAAAGGATCTAATGCAAATGATAAGCAGTCAGCATTAGAAAATCTTAGCCATCTCATAGGAGCAGATGGTTTTTATTTCCACAAGGTTATATTCATAGAGGGTTCAGGTGCAGCCAGCTCTAAATTTCCAACTGTTAAGCTTTTAGTGGGAATATTTACACCTCAGAAATCAGTAACTACTACAAATAAGGAATCAATTTATTGCCTTGTTGGTTTTTTTGTCTTTTCAAAGTGCTGATAATGCAGATTGAATTTAAAAGTGGTTGTTTATATTTTTTCCCCTAGAGAGCCTAGTTGTTAACCATTTACCAGCACACTCCAATATTACTTTATAAACATTGCTTGAGTTAATCAGGAGTTCAGGAGAAGGCTCAGAGAATGAGATGATAAACAGACTGGAGAACTGGTAACTATATTACTAATATTTAATAATATTTATATTATTATTATTTTATTGATGTTATTAATGACTGGTAAATAATAATAATTCATATTTGTATCACCCTTAATGTTTCAAAGTGCTTTAAATCCATTATCTCATTTGAGCCTCACAACACTTCTGGGTTGAAGCTTTCTAAATGCCCCCCTCATAACAGTAACTTGTGCACTTGAATCAAAAGCCCTGAGACTGCTAGTTTAACACCATGGGCAATAATCAAATATCTGGTGAAGGTTTCTAAAGTGATATCAATAGAGGTTTCATATTATAATACTTTAGAAGAACTCTAGTGTTAGCAAGGTGGTTACTACCTTCCTTGATGCAGATTTCAGCTCCCAGTTGAATGAGTGGTTGGTGAGTACCTTACAGAGCTTGGGATCTATGGTCAAAGCCTTCAAATATTCAGGATCCACAGTATGCCATAGCAAGGTGGAATAAGAAGATTGAAAAGTGAAAAAAATAAAAACTAATACCATGCCATTAGGAGTTAAAGCCAACAGCTACTAGAAATGTAATCACGTGGATATAAGAAAGGTCTTTCAAATGTCTAGATATTATATCCCCTCAAAAATCTCAGTTATAGGGTGGTGTCAATAGGACAAGGGGCACACAAATCTATCAGCACTTTGGGGTGAGATGGGGTCAATGCTCAGAATGTAGACTCTGGTGGCAGAGTGATGGTCATTAGTATGATTCACATAGTTGAAGAGTTGGATTTTTTCCTTTAAATTTTCATGGAAATAGACATAACTGCATTGCAGAAGATAAAATTCTGGCCCTGGAATCAAAAAGACTTCATTGAATTATTCAATTCCTATCTTTAACCCTTCCTAGTTGAGCACTGACAAATAGTTAACTTATCTGATCCTCAGGAAATTCTTGAAGATGAAATTATGATAGGGTACAATCTGTGTCAGTTGAAGAAATTCAAAAAGAACTAAAATCAGATCCATGATTTCTCAATAGAGTTATAACTTTAACTTAGGATATCATGGAGAGTAAGATTATTTAATGCTAATGGCTTACCTTCCTATAGTGGTTTCCAATTTATGGGCCACAGGCCCCTGGGAAACAAGAGAGTTATTGGAATGAATTCATAGATTCATGTGCAAATCCATAAGCCAGGAAAATATCTGAATAATATGTCTCTCTTGTCTATGTACCATTTTTTTCTAATGGGTATAGATGCCATTTTGATTAATAAAATGCAAATTTATTTAAAATCATTACTGAACTCATGGTAGCTGTTTGGCCATTATTTCACGATACTCATAAAACAACAATAATAAGGGGATCTATGTTTTCATGTTGTTATTCTTTATTAAATGTTCAAGAATGGTCTGCACACTAAAATGGTTGGGAATCACTGTAATAATACTAAATAAAAAACTGAGGTAAAGGGAATTTCCTAATAAGTATCATATTTTACTAGTTTTATAAGCATTAAACATTTTGAAGAGGTAAATGTATTTAAAGAGGAAATACTTTCAAAGTATTTAACAGGTCAGTAGATCATCTCTTTGTACTAACTAAAGCCATGCATTAAAATTTAAATGTCTCCCTGTTGTTTACTAAATAGAATCCTGACTCCCTAGTGTGAGAGTCAAGGAACAAGGAACAAGGAACAAGGAACTCTTTACCTATTTTCCTAGGCATGTCTCACTTATTTCCCTTCATATAAACTTAAACTCCAGACAACTACACTATGTACTTACTATTGATTAAATACATCTTTAACTTAGCCTTAAGCCATTGCTCTCATCATCCCTTATTGCCTGAAAGTTTATCCACAACACTCCAGTGTACAAGCCCTTTTCCAGCAGTAGTCTCTCTTTCATTGGAATACACATAACCCTATCTAAATCTTATTTATCATCATCATTCAGTAAAAAAAAAAATATTTTAAAGACCTCTTATGTGTCAGGCACTCTGCTAAGCACTACTGATACAAAGAAAAACAAAAAGCAGCCATACCTCTCAAGGAATTCAGTCTAATGAGAGAGACAACATACAAACAATTATGTATAAACAAAGATGAACTGGAAATGGTCAACATAGGAAAGGCACTAAAATTAGGGGGATTAGGAAAGGCTTTGTGGAGAAGGCAGACTTTTAAAAAGGGACTTGAAAAAATCCAGGGAAAACAAGGTATAGAGACAGGTAAGGAGAAAAATTTAGTCATGTGGGGCAGGAAGTGGAAATGCCTGGAATCGGGAATTGAGAGATAAGGTGCCTTGGAAGAGGAACAGGAAGGAGACTAGGGTCACTGCATCACAGTAAGGTGTAAGAAAACTGGAAAAAAAAAGTCAGGGGGAGGGAGCAGTAGGTTATGCATTCCTTTAAATGCCAAACAAAGGTTTTTAATTTGATTCTGGAAGCTACAGGGAGGCCACTGGTGTTTAATTGTGGAGTGACATGGTCAAATCTGCACTTTAGGAGGATTACTTGAAAAGATCAACAACATCTAACTAGCATTTATATGGACTTTTTAAAATTTCAATCTCATTCTAGCTCTTGACAATCTTATAAGGTAGATACTACAGCTATTATTGTTGTCATTCTTATTTCCAGAGAGGATATAACTTATTTACTAATGGCCACGGGGACAGTGTCAGAAGCAGGAGGGTAATCCCAGACTTTGAGACTGCAAGTCCAGAATACCATCCACAACGTCCCATTGTCTTTTAGGAACTTATCACATCCTAGTTGTTTGTACACTTGGTTTATCTGTCCTACTAAACTGTACATTTCTTGAAGGATACAACATTTTCGTTTACCTATCAATCCATGTCCCCTAGTATCTAGCACAGTTCATTATAAAAACAACCATCAATTTGCAGCTGGAAAGGACCTCAGAAGTCTTTTAATCTCTACCCTCCCAATTTAGAGATGAGAAACCAAATACCTTCCAAGGTCACATTGTAGTGGTAAAGATGGGATATGAATCGAGGTCCGATGACTCCCAATCCATGATACTCTCCATCGAACCATGTGGTGCTGCAAGGGATGAATAAATTTCCATTCAATAACTATGGAAGAACATTTAATATGATCAAGAAATAAAGGAAAATAGTCATGCTTTTGTTTGGTTTTCTCATGTTTACATTGTCTTCCCTCCTTTTATGACTACCCAACATATACCCTTATTTTTTTTATAAATTTCTATTGCATCTCAAGGTTATTAATGATCCATTGCTATGAATATAGAGTTTTGGGAAATAGTATCCCATATGACAGGTTACCAGATGGGGCACCACTCCTGGTTCTGTCATAATTTTATTCAAAGTATCTATTTTCTTTATTGTTGCAGTGAATTTAAATTAAATTTGAAATCTGCCATAGCACATTTAGGAAACAGTTTTCATGAGAAATTTTCTGTAAGAAGGACAGTGGAGAACAAGTATTAAGCCCACTGCAATTATAGCCTTTCTGGTTGCATCCAGTTAAATCTGGATCCCTAGAACAATGTAATAAAAAGCCTGTGGGTTGGGGGATGGAGATTATTGATGCTGTTGAAGTGAGAGAATGAAGTTCAAAGGTCAGCTCTATTACTAATTATTTATATGACTTTAACCTGTGGCTAGACACAATCTCTTCAGGCCTCATTTTTTTTCTCATCTGGTTTCTAGCATCCCTGTTTCTCTCCACTGGTGACTGGGAAAGCACAAGAGCATCAGGAATTGCATCATCTTGAAAGTGGAATACAATACTGGTGAACTTCTTCAGGTATTCAAATTTTGCCATGATCTTCCACAAGCCCTCATGACTAATCTTTGAGAATCAAAGGCCTTTCCTGGAGTTGTCAAGCAGCAAACACCAAATGGACCATTTCTCAGCCCTCTCTGAAGCCACACTGGCTCTCAAGTTGATGACCATTTTCAGGTGAAGGATCAGATAACTGGCTCTCAAGTCAATGACCATTTTCAGGTGAAGGATCAGATATAAATAAGGAATCTGGCTTTTTCTGGCAATGACTAAGAGAGAGAGATACCCTCTGTGATTGTCACAGGCCAATCTATTTCCTTTTCCTTTACAGAGATGAACAACTGAGGTACACTTGAACTAATGGGGGATGACCTCTTCTTGCCATATCATCCAAAATATTTCAGCCAGCTTTTGTGTGAGCAGTGGGCCTTCTACCTTGTAAATCTGAGCTGGAATAGAATCATGACTAGGCACTTTACCACGCAAGAAGCACCTTCTCTTCAAAGAGATGGCATGCAAAGGTGGCATTCAAAACCTATTCTTCAGTTGAATTTCAGCTATAGAGGGACTGATTTCAACCTGAGATATATGGTTAATGGATTCAGCATTGGTTGATGGTGATCTGTTGAGAATATTATGAAAGTGCACAGCCCATCTCTCTGAGATCATGTCCTTCTCAGTAATCAGTTTGGCTCCATTAGAACTGAGTAGTTGAGATATACCACAGGTCTTTGGCTCATAAATAGCTTTCAGGGCTTTATAAAAGTGGTTTGGATTATGATCATTCCTATCAGCATAAAACTGAATTTTATCTGCCTTCTTTTTTTTTTTTTTTTTTTTAGTGAGGTAGTTGGGGTTAAGTGACTTGCCCAGGGTCACACAGCTAGTAAGTGTTAAGTGTCTGAGGCTGGATTTGAACTCAGGTACTCCTGACTCCAGGGCCAGTGCTCTATCCACTGCGCCACCTAGCTGCCCCTATCATCTGCCTTCTTACTGAGCCAAGAATCTTGTGTCTCTCTCAGTTTCACTTGCACTACACTTTTGATGGAGTTAAATACTGCCTTCTTAGAAATGGAAAAACAATCCTGATGGTAAACCCCATAGAGTTCTCTTTTCTCATTTAGTAACTTCTGAACTTCCCCCATCACTTTCTTTCTGTTTTTTTGTGAGGCAATTGGACTTAAGTGACTTGCCCAGAGTCACACAGCTAGTAAGTATCAATGGTCTGGGGCCAGATTTGAACTCAGGTACTCCTGAATCCAGGGCTGGTGCTCTCTATCCACTGTGCCATCTACCTGACCTCCAATCACTTTCATCAAACCAACTCCAATGCTTATGAATGTTTTCGCCCAGATGAGTAAATGTGGTACAGTACATCAAATATCTGAAAGCTACCCACTCTTTTTCTGCTTCACTGTTGCCAACCATGTGTTGGCTCAGCTTTTTCTCCAAGTTAGCAACAAACTGTTCATGGATGGAGAAGCACTTTAATCTCTTGATATTAAGCCTTCTCATAATTGTCTTGCCTTTATGCCACTTCTTTTGTTGAATATGAATATTTACCTTGAGGAGGATATATTTGTGATTGGTTCAGCACTCTGCCACACATCACCTTCTTCACTCTCTCAATCTTTGTTTCTTCTTACAATAACATAGTCTGTTAAATGTCAATGTTTGCTGCAAACTCTGTGGAGTTTTATTACATTTAGGTAAATGGAAAACACCATCGGTGATGAGAAATTCATGAGATGCATAACTGAGTAGTAAATCGGTAGTAGTGACCACTGCTGTTGCTACTTCCAACTCCATTCCTCCCTGCTATGTCTTATAGTCTGTGCCTACTTTCGTGTGAAAGTTCCCCAGAATTACAAGCTTTTCTTCATTAGGCACATTGATGATAAGGGTCTCCAGGTCTTCAGAGAATTTTTCTTTGACCTCATCAGGGTTCATCATGGTGGGAGCTTATGCACCAATAATGATGAAACGGCTGTTCCTACAAGTGGAAATTATGTTGTCATGAACCTGTCATTCATTCCTTTTGGAAGTCAGACACAAGCTTGCTGAATAGCTTATATTTTATTGTGAAATGTATTCCAGCTTTAGGGTGATTCTAATCACTACAGCCACTCCAGAGTAAGCTGGCCTTCATTTACCAGCCTTGTTTTATTTAGGGATGTTATTTGGATGAGATATATGCTGAGTTTTCTCAAAAGAACTCTTCATTTTTTAGGTCTACTGGATTTCAAGTTGTTCATAATGGTGTGTGCATTCAATGTACCACTGGTGAATGGAATCATCTTTGCAAAAGGTTGTTTTTAATAATTTCTTTTTGTGTTTTGAGTACAGGGTAGTATCCCTGCCTACCACTGTAAACAGGCTACGGTTAGGTGAAGCAGACAGTGTTTTAGGGCACCTTTTATAGCCTCTTCCTTACACCAAGAGGTGGAAAGTGAGGTCCTTCAAAAAAGCTGCTCAGACACACAGGGTAATGTGAAATCTCACTGTTGCTTCAGTTCAATGAGAAGATGACCCTATGGCATTGGCTGCCTGTCTGCAGGCTTATGACTTCAGTTTCCTGTGTAGCTGCATCTGCTATTTTATCATTTTATCCAGTGCCATGGGACTTCAGGGTAGATAATGATGATAAAGTGGTATGGGTAATATCTTTTGACTTGTGCATAAATTGGATTTAAGTGATGCAGAGTTGCAAAAAGTTGTTGTCCTTACTCTCTCTTCCAGAGTCATTGGCGTCCAGTAGTAAAACAAAAATGAAGACAACTAATCATGGCTCAGGATGCAGTAGATTACCTTGGCATCTTTGATGTCCAACCAATCTTTAAGTGCTGCATAGTGCTTGCTTCCACTGCTTTCATAACATATTAGAAGAAATTGTTCGCATCTGCCTTTTTTGCTGGCGAAGTGTTCACTTGATTAGGGTAGATAATCCCTTAACTTACCAATGAATTTGAGGCCAGTTGGTTTCCCTTGACGTGGTTTAGCCAATATGCTGAAACATTTTTACCAGCGCGTGACTGCTGAGCATGCCATAGCATCTTAGAACCACAGATGAGAGCAAGGTGAATCAGATGGATACCAAAGTTGGAATACAACCCTTGGCAGCCTTCACTCCAGAGGACTAGTCTTCCCTTACACCCCATACAACAAACACTGTGGGTTTCATAATTTTAAAGGTACAAAAAGGAAAATATATAAATTTAAAGGTGAAAAACTCAAATATTCAGGTTTGGGAGAGGGAAAGAATCAATACATTATTGTAAGTGAAAAAGGCAATGATGAGGACTTCAATAATTGCCAATACATTTCACTTTTCTCATTTTTACATTTTTTTTTCTCGCAATGACCTACACACATTAACTTAACCAATAAGCATTTAGTAAGCTCTTATTATGTGGCTTGCACTGTGCTGCCTTCTAAGGTTACAAAAAATATGAAGAAGAGACAGTCATTACCTACAAGGAGTTGACATTCTAAAAATGGGTGAAATAATATTTAAATCAGATTATCCAGAATATACAGAGGAGATAAAATGGAATTTTAACATGGAAGTCTCTGAGGGTAACCTTATAAATATGTGAAAATGGAACTTAGAATTTCAGAAGTGATTCCCTAGCAAATTATATCTTTGTAATAATAATTTTAAAAATGACTGGAGAGTGCATAGAATAGAAGATTCTCCACTAGGTTTACTATTTCCTGACTACTGAAAAACTAGATTTATCAGAGCTAATGGATGACAATTTTTTTTTCTTTCCCCAACAAACTGTCACATATGAACAAGAAGTATGGTGTAAAGGAAAGAATGATGGACTCTGAGTCACAGAACTTGGTTCCAATTCTGGCTGTGCTATTTACTACCTGTGTGATCTTTGTCAAGTCACTTACTCACATAAGCTTCACTTTCTTCATCTCTGAAATGAGGGATTTCTACTAGCATAATTCTATGGTCTCTTCTAGGTTTAAATACATGAAAAAAAATCAGGGAGACTTCTGTTCAAAGGCATTTGCCACAGTCATAAAACATGTCTAGAACAGAATCAAAATGGAAGAGAAATTGCCTATAGATGAGAAGGTTCTCTAGATATTCCCATTTGCAAATTCAATAGTATTAGTTATATCAGGTCACAAAACACTACAGAGTTTCCTAAATGAAATTCATAACCATTCAAATATGTTAATCTAACAATGACAGATGAAGTACATTAGTGGGTCTTTAAAGTACTAGAAGATGTGGAATTGCTGATCTACTCTTTTTAAAAAGTGTTTGTTTTTGTTTCTTTGCAGGGCAATGAGGGTTAAGTGACTTGCCCAGGGTCACAAAGCTAGTAAGTTCCAAGTGTTTGATGGGCTTTATCCACTGTACCACCTAGTTTCCCCCAGGACCCTCTCTCTGTAGATGGTGAAAGATCATGGCAAAAAGGAAAAATACACAAGACTGAAGAATGTCAAGTAATGTTCCAGTTTTCAATAAAGAAAAGTGAACAAAAACATCAGATTATAACAAAGTGAGATTAACTTCTGTTTCTGGAAGAATTCTAGACTCAATCATTGAAGAAGTAGTTTTGCCAAAATTCTAGAAAGGGAAGAAATTATGACAAAGAAGAAGCATGGCTCCATCAAGAAGAGGTTATGCCAGACCAATTTCATTTCTTTTTTCTTCACAGAATTAGTAGATGAGATTAGTTCTTCGGATATAATTTAGCTAAATCTTAGGAAAATCTTTGATAAAGTATTTCAGAGTATTCTTATATGAAAATGGAGAGATATGGATTGGACAGTTAATACAATCAAATGGATCAAAACTGCTTGTGTGGCCATACCCAAAGTGTGGACATTAATGGTTTGATGTCAGCACAATAGTGCAGTATTTAAGGGGTATGCATGTACCGGTTACTGTGTTACATAACCTTTTTATTGATGACTAGTATAATGGCATGGATAACATGCTGGTCAAGTTTTAAGGCAACCTAAAGCTTTGAGATAACTAAGTCTGGATCTAAAAGGGTCATGAAAGCCTAGCACATTGCACCACATCTAATAAAATGAAATATAATAATTTTAAAAGTGAAATCTGGCACTTAGAATAAAATTAAACTTTTAAAAGAATGAAATTGGGGAAACTTGTGTATAAAAGTTGTCCTGGAAAAGATCTATGAATCTTAGTGGACTGAAATTTCTATGAATTAATACTGTGAAATGGCAATTCAAAAAGCTACAGTGACCAGGGCCTACATTAAGAGGGGCATAAATTCAAAAAAAGGTGGGGGGGAGCATAATCATTCCATTGAACTCTTTTCTTTTTAGATTTTATCTGGAGTATCATTTGCTAATCTGGGTGCCATGCTTTCATAAGGACATTTTTTAAGCTGGGAGAGTCCAGAGGGAAGATGCAAGATTACAAAGGGGCTTAGATTTACGACATTTGGGGATTGGTTCAAAATGAAGTATGTTCATCCTAAAGAAGCAAAGACTAAATTGAGTATGATCACTGTCTTCAATTACCTGAAGAGATTTCACAAGATAGGGGGACTAGATATTTTTTTAAATGACCCCAAAGGGTAGAACAAAGAACACTGGGTAGAAATTTCAAAAATATAAATTTCATCTAGATGTTACGGAAAACATCCAAAAGTAGAATGTGCAGTTTAAAGTGGTAAGGGCTCTCATTTCTTAGATGTCTTCAAGATGTTAGTGGAAAGATCACTTGTGAGATGTTGTAGGGATCATTCCTGTCATGTACGGATTGGACTATATGAACATTGAGGTTCATCCCAAATCTCATATTCTCTGGTTCTGTGATTCATGTAAAAGGCAAATAAATGAAGAATCTATATTGTCCAGATCAAAGGTGCCAAACACATAGCCTGCTATACTGTGAAGTGCAGTCCAAAATAGAATAAAATGTAATTTGGAAAATATTTAAGAAAATAAATGGAAATACAATAAAATATAGTAATGCTATATAAGTCTAAGTCAATATGTGCCCACAGGCATCCTTATATATGGTTTAGTTGCTCCCATTTCTATTTTACCTTGACATTCCTTTTCAAAACTACAATGTATAGTTGGATGGATAGCCTCATGTGCTCATGCATCAAGACAAATATCTTGGACAGCTGCTATAAACAGAGAGTGATCAGGTCTTAGAAGGAAAAGAATTGGCTAGATTTTATTCAGTATATGACCCAGCACTCAAAATGCTAAGTATAGTAATATGACAAGAAAAATAAATTGAAGAAATAAATATAGGGAAAGATAAAAGAAAATTATCACTTTTTATAGATAATACGATAGTATACTGAGAGAATCATAGAGTGTACTAAAATTAATTGAAAAATTAATAACCAGGAAAGTTGTAGGATGTAAAATAAATTGAAATTAATCATAATTTCTGCATATTATAAATATGACCAACACGAAGAGATAACAAGAAAATTTTCATTAAAATAACTAATGCATAACATAGTTTTGAATTTATCTTGTGAATATATCCAACACACATATAGGAATTATTTGAATTTATGAAAATAAAGATAGACAAATAATAGGAAAATAATCATTGCACATGGGTAGTCCAAGCCAATATAGCAAAAAGTACATTATTATTTATTTCTTCAATGCCATACCCATTAAAATACTAAAGGATTGCTTTATTGAATTTTAAAAAAATAATACTGAAATTCATCTTTTAAAAAAATTTAATGTAACTTTATATTCACAATCCAAAAACATACAGAGTATAGTTATTAACTACAAAGGAGCACAAGACTGAACCTATATTTATAAAAATATCAACAGTACCCTCTTTGTAGTGTAAAAGAACTAAAAAAAATATGGGATGTATTTATCAATTGGGAATTGTTAAATAAATTATTATATATGATTGTAATGTAATATCACTGTACTATATGATAGAAGAGATTGTGTCAGAGAAACTGTGATAGTCTCACATGAACTGCTACAGAATAAAGTGAGTAGAACCAGGAGAACAATTCATATTATAACAACAACATTAAAAAATGCATAATTTTGAAACACGTAATAACTCCAATCAGTATTATGATTTATTGTGACTTTAGACAGAGAATTGATGAACTAAAAGGTAAAATGAGACACAAATTGTTGGACATGTCCAATTTAAAAATGTGTTTTGCTTGACTATGCATATTTGTTACATGGGTTTTAATGTTTGTTCTTTCTAACTATGTGAAGGGATGAATTCTTTATCATTATATTCTTTATGACACACTTTAGGATGATTATGGCTCTTTCAAGACTTGATGGAATGCAGCTAATACAATATCATTCACAAATCAAAGAAATGGGAGGACCTTGCCCTTTACAAGATACCCCGTCTCTTGGATTCTGTACTGCACCTAACCTATCACAATAGCAAATACCTCTGGCAAGCACAAATCTCCCTATTTCATATGTCACCTGATAATTCCTCATTGCCCAATCAATAATTAACTTTCTACAAGGTATCCCAAAAATCTTGGTGGCAGCAAGGTGGTGCAGTGGATAAAGCACCATTCCTGGATTCACAAGGACCTGAGTTCAAATCCAGCCACAGACACTTTGATCCTTACTAGCTGCATGACTTTGGGCAAGTCTCTTAACACTCATTGCCCAGAAAGAAAGAATGAAAGAGGAAAGAAAGGAAAGAAAGGAAGGAAGGAAGGAAGGAAGGAAGGAAGGAAGGAAGGAAGGAAGGAAGGAAGGAAGGAAGGAAGGAAGGAAGGAAGGAAGAAAGAGGCAAGCTGTGACTGATAATAAATTATCATAACAAATCTTAGTGTATTTTTAAGCTTAAAATGTTGTTTGCTTAAGACTACAATGACATTTGAGTCAATAATAAAAAATCAATTTTAAAATGTATCCTGTGTTTTTAACAAGAATATTACAATAAAAATGTGCACCAGTTTTGGAGTGAAAAGATCAAGGTTTGAATCCAACTCTATTGCTTACTACCTCTATGACCTTAGCCAAGACTTTTAACTTTCAAGTATCTCAATTTCTATATTTAAAAAAATAAAATTGATCTAGACAAGCCATGAGGTCATTTGTAACTTAAAATCTATGAGCCTGTGATAAGCTATTTCACTTTTCTAGGTCTCAGTTTTTGCATCTATAAGATGGGATTTTTGGTCTAGATAGCCTCTAAGCTTTATTGTAGCGAACCGTCTTCTTTCTATAATCATATGAAATAAATGTTCTATCTTGTTAGCAGTATTCATTGAATCAATTAATCAAGAAGCATTTATTAATATCTTATTTTGTATCTAGCACAATAATAAGCATTTGGAATGCAAAGAAAGTTTAAAAAAAAACAGTCCCTGATCTCAATGGGGTAACATTTTAATGGGAGAGACAACATATAAATACCCCACTTCATACAAAATATGTATGAAGGAGGTGAAAAATAATTTTCAAATGGAAGGCATGAGAGCATGGGGCTGGGAAAATTGAATAGAAGAATGTGAGGTTTGAGCTGGTATTGAAGAAATCCAAAGAACCTAAGAAGTAGAAGTGAAGGGAAGTGTCGGGAACAATGAATACAGATCAAAAACATGGAAGTGGGGGTGGGGCAGCTAGGTGGCTCAGTGGATAAAGCACCAGCCCTGGATTCAAGAGGACCTGAGTTCAAAGCCAGCCTCAGACTCTTGACACTTACTAGCTGTGTGACCCTGGGCAAGTCACTTAACCCTCATTGCCCCCCCCAAAAAACAACAACAACAACAACAACAACAAAACATGGAAGTAGTTTAGAGTTGTGTGTGAACAAGAGCAAGTAGGTCAAGGTAGCTGGATTGCAGAGTATGTTGAAATTAATGAAGTGAAAGAAAACTGACCAGACAGAAGAGGGTCATGTGATGAAGATCATTAAATTATTATTAAATTGAATTTCATTTATATTTTAAAAGACTATATATTTAATTATTGAGGTAATAGGAAGCCTTTGGAATTTATTGAAAATCAGTGTAGGAACTTAATGAAGAGTAGACTGGATTAGGGAGATACTTGAGAAGAGGATAAGAGCTAGAATGCTCTTATAATAATCTAAGTGAAAGGTATGAAATACTTAAATAAAGGTGGCTGTGCAAATAGAAGAAAATATAGGGTCATCTAGGTGGCACAGTAGATTAATGCACCAGCCCTAGATTCTGGAGGACCTGAGTTCAAATGCGGCCTCAGACACTTGACACTTACTAGCTGTGTGACCCTGGGCAAGTAACTTAACCCTCACTGTCAAAAAGAAGAAAATATAAATGAGAGATGGCGAGGTAGAAAGAACAACAATTTAGTGAGTTGGGATTATGAGGTGAGTACTGGTGAAGAGTCAGAGCTAATATTATATTTGTGAGCCAGGGTAATTGGGTGAATACTGATGACCTCAACAACAATGGAGAAGATTAGAAGAGCAAAGGATTTAGAGGGAAGGATTAAAAAAATTACTCCTTTAAAATGTTGAGTACAAGTGCCTACAGTGCATCCAATTCAAGCTGTCCCAAAGTCAGTTGGTGATACAGGGAAGTAACATAGTAGAAAACCTAGAGCTGAATATATAGCTAGCTGAATCATCTACAGAAAGATAATAACAAATCTCAGATGCAAAATGAGATCATCAAGTGATATAGAAGAAAAAGAGGACAGAGCCTTGGAGGATAATTATGGTTAATGGGAAGTCATGAATGGAGATCAGTCAAAGGAGACTGAGAAAGCCATCAAACAGAAGGAGAGTATAATGTCATGAAAACCTAGAAAGGAGAGAGTTTCCAAGAAGATAAGGTTATAAAATCTTTCAAATTCTGGAGATTAAGAAGATTAAAATGGCCTTTAGATTTGGAAATTTATAGCTTATTAGTGCAAGGGAGTAGAAAATAGAGGATAGTGTCCAGATTAATTCACAAAATGGTTGAGAGATGAAAGGAAAGGGGTTGTATACAAAGCAGGAACCTGGGAAAGAATTGAGGGGTTGAGAGAATAGGGGTTGGTGTGCAGAAAATAACCAGATTAGGATATAAATTAGCAAAGATGAAAAATGATAGAAATAGTCAGTTTTGGAGGAGTTATGGAAAGACAAGGGAAGCTAGGTGGTTCAGTGGGTAGAGCACTGGCCCTGAAGTCAAGAGTAAACGAATTCAAATCTCACCTCAGAGACACTAGCTTTGTGACTCTGGACAAGTCACTTAACCCCAACTGTCTTTATAACATATGAAGCCATCGACAATCTTCCTGATGTATATCTTGTCACTGGACCCAGATGACTCCAGAAGAGAAAGTGATGTTGGTGTCCTTGCACAGCCCTCCCTCACTTAAATCCAACTCACTGCAAGTCATGACATCACCACAATGTCACGGTCCTCTTCAAGAATGAAGGACAAAACAACATGGAAAGATAGGAACACTGATGCATTACTGGTGAAGTTGTATATGAGTACAATTTTGGAAATCAAAGTGAATAAAATTCTGATATCTTTTGATATACATTTGCTAGGTTTATACCCAAAATAGGACACTGATAAGAAGAAAGACTCCATACACTCCACATATTTTAGCAGAACTTTTTTGTCATATCAAAGAATTAGAAATTCAATATATGCCCACTGATGGTGGAATGCCTATTTTGTGTAGTAAATGGGCACAATGGAATATTAATACTCTATGAAGATGATGAATGTGATGAATAGAGAGAAAAGGAAATATTATGAACTGGTAGGTAAACATAGGTGAGAAAACATGCACAATGACTACAGCAATATAAATGAAAAGAACAAACACAAAAAAGTGAATGTTGAAAATTATAAAGAATAAACATGGCATTAAAGAATAAATATGAGAAGACACCCCCCCCGCAATCCTTTTGCAGAACTAGGAGGCCCACAAGCAAAATCCATTGCACAGATTTCTAAACTTTAAGGGATGTATTATTTAGTTATACTGATTTTTCTTTGTCCTTAAAATATTATTTTTATATTGGATGATTCTCTGTGATAAAGGGATATGGAGAAATAATAGAACAAAATATGATAATTGAAAAGATATAAAAACATTCTAAAGGGGGTGAGGGATCCTAAAACATAGAAAAAGTGGAATGATAAAAGGGTATGATCAGTGAATAGAATTTTGATTTCATAATCATAGAAATGGAAAAGTAGTGGGTGCTAGAAAAATGAAAGGCATGGTTTTCTATAGATGGCATTAAATCTAACATTCGACCGTACGAGAACTAAGGTGGAAAAACTAATTCAATTCAGTTTTATATGGTCAAGGTCAGGCAATCTAAGTCACCCTAGTGCTAGTAGAAGTGCATTACCATGGCTACTGCTATCACAAAATGAAACTGATCAAAATTAGTATTTGTTCCAAATGCACCACTATACATATATTTCATTGTTTGACTTAAAATAATGACTCTTTAAATTAGTGAACTTTTCAGCTACTAACCCTAGGAGATATTTTTAAAGGTTAGGTGATCTGCTGTGAAAATGTAAATTAATCCTTCCAAATCAATTATCAAGAGAATATCTGGAAAATGCAATTTACTTACAATTATGAGGGCCTTAAAATGAATCTCATGAATAATTTATATTTATTTTCCCTTTAATTATTTTTTTTTGCAGGGCAGTGGGGGTTAAATGACTTGCCCAGGGTCACACAGCTAGTGTGCTGGTGCTTTATCCACTGTGCCACCTAGCTGCCCCCCTTTAA
This sequence comes from Dromiciops gliroides, assembly GCF_019393635.1. Lineage (NCBI taxonomy): Eukaryota > Metazoa > Chordata > Mammalia > Microbiotheria > Microbiotheriidae > Dromiciops > Dromiciops gliroides. The sequence goes on from NC_057866.1 coordinate 46,668,518, forward strand.
TTATTTTTATTTATCTTTCTAAGATGTGATAGGAACACCTGAATTCATATCATAAGATTCTACTGGCTTCATCCCCATATGGTAATTGTAGGAGAAGATCTCAGCATTCAATCATCTATAGCAAAAGGATGCTTACAGAAAGAGATTGCTTCGGTAAGTAACAAGCTCAAATTTTTCCTTCAAAATTCAGTTTTGGGGCGCAGCTAGGTGGCACAGTAGATAAAACACCAACCTTGAATGCAGGAGGACCTGAGTTCAAAATTTGGCCTCAGACACTTCACACTTACTAGCTGTGTGACCCTGGGCAAGTCACTTAACCCTCATTGCCCTGCCCCCAAAAATTCAGCTTTTAAAACTTGGATATATTTTTAAATAAAAGAAAAATCCAAAGATGTATACATATATATACATATATATGCACATACACATATTCATATTCATATATATGTATATGCACAAGTATGTGTGCTGTATGTATATATGTATGTACATACACAATGCATATATATATGAGAGAATTATCCATATATATAGATATCAATATCTAATATCTCTGTAAATAGAGAAAAGGAAGAAAAAGGAGAAGGGTAAGAGAAGGGGGAAGGCTAAGGAGAGAAAAGTGAAATGAATAAGATAAAGGGAAAGAGAAAAGGAGTAGAGAGGAGGGGAGGAGGAAGAGAAGAAGGAAGAGGAAAAGGGGAAGAGGAAGAAGAGGAGGAAGGGGTGAGGAGGAGAAAACATGAATTTCAATTATACTTATGTGTCTTTCTAGATGTATCTCCCTAGGCAAGTAACTCTACATCTCACTGCAGCTTTCTCATCTGTAAAACAGGGCTAATAATACCTATAGTACCTATCTTATAAGTATGTTGCAAGGCACAACATTTATGTGAAACATTTTGCAAATTTAATATGTCATTTGACTGTCTCCAAATCACATAATTTATGTATTGGAAAGGACTTCGGCTGCCATCTAATGCAAAGGAATACCCACTATTAACATACCCATAATATGTTTGTATGGTCTGTGCTTTAAGTTTTCAAAAGAAAGGAAATCTACTACTCCTTGAATTACTCTTCTGACTGTACACAGTAACTGTGTTATCCTGAGCAAGTTATTTAACCTCTGTCTGCTTCATTTTCTTCATCTGTACAATGGAAAAACTACTAGCACCTGCATCTCAGAGCTGTTGTTAGCATAAAATGAGATAATATTTGTAATGTGCTTTGTAGAATCTAAAGTATTATATAAATGCTATTGTTGTTATCATATTAAACCTTCTCTCAAAGGGTTCATGGAAGAAAATGAGTTCCTGTAATAACCAGCCACTTGTAGGGACAAGGCAGTGATATACTTAATGAATACTGCCTAGTCCTTCCTTCCTTCCTTCATCCAAAAAACACATAGAGAACACCATCTATTTACAAGCCACTTCCTCCCAATTTCTCTTTTATTTACACACTGTAAATGGTGGGTTTGTCATGAAAAAACTGGTTATCCAATTATTGGTTCAAAAATATTTCATGCATTGTACTCCAAAATACGTGGTCAGGATGTACACATTTAGGATGTGATGGACCCAGAGGCAAGTCCAGTACCTATAGTTTGCCTTCCTATATCCACTTCCAGATGATAACTGATTAGGTATTGATGTTTAAAGGCTTTTAATTTATAGTTGTACTATACTTAAGTACACTAAAATACTTTCAACGCAAATGTGTTAATGGACTTTAAACAACAAAAACAAAAAACAAAAATTCTTTTTAATTTACCAAAAGTCACTTACCCTCTCAGGAACTCAGTTTCCCAAAATATAAAATGAATACCACTGGGGAAAAATAAGCCAAATTAACCAGATGATAACAAAGAACCCTTATAACTCAAATAGTCTGAGTTCCAACTGCTTTGTGTCAGCAATCTTCTGTTTCCTGATTTATTAATCACCTACCTACTAGACCTCACCTACTTCTGTGATATTTTCAAGCACTAAATATAATGATAATCAGATAAAATGGTCAATAGGTCTGTAAAAAGATGAGCTATATAACTACAGAAGAAAAGTTCTAAAGTTGTATATAGTGAAGGAGAGTTGTTATCTATCCCCTTGTTTGTTCCTCTTTGGTTAGTGTGTTTCTCATGTGTACCTATAGTAGGTTGGAATAAATAGACTCTGAACTCACTTCGAACTCTAAGCTTCTGGGGTTCTTTGGAAGACTAAATAAGACTGGCAGATACCATTTGTGCACAGGAAGAAGACATTATTGTGAGCTGAAGTGAAAGGGGGAGCCTAGGAGCGAAATGACCTAGGAGGTCTTAATAAATAGTGAGATTTGAATTTCCTGAGAACAGAGAAGAAATAGCATGGGGAAAGGTATAGAGGAAAGGGCATGCTGCTAAATCTTTAACAACCAGGTCTGTGGGAGAAGGGATGGTACAAATTGTATACTTTTAAATTGAATCTGCTTTAACACTTTCTCCAACACTTTCTTAACTCTAGACAATGAACAGAGCAATAAATCAAGCCCTGGTTTGTAGCTTGCCAATTTTCAAGGTGTAAATGCTCACATTGAAAATTTAGCAATTGGCTATCAGCAGCCAATTTGAACTGGCTCCAGCAAGCTGCTTTGTGAAAGTGAAAATGTCCATGTCACCTTACTATGAAGGTAATTAGAACAGTCAGTTTATAGCAGAATGTTTGTGTAGGTAAATAGTGACTAATAAAGTTGGAAAGAAAAGTTGTGGCCTTCTGGGTAATTAGTTTCATCCTATCTCTTGGCTCAAGCTTCAGTCACTGACCAGGTTTCGCTTACTCATGGAAAAAGAGAACTAAGACAATACTAAGGTAATTCAGGGCAAAGAAATCTTGTTGCTGCCTGAAATGTTTTGGTAATTTCCACATTCCTTTCATCCCTGAATTAATCATATAGAGGCTCCAATATTAGCAAGTACCTACCTCCTCTGTACTCCTCACAAGCTTAGAAGCAACAGGGCTAATTCAAAATTATCTAACTCAGGGAGAAATAAATGAGAGGTCCAACAAAATATATACTCAGATATTTGCATAATTATCTTTCAAAAATACTCTAGAGAAATCACTGGAAAGCCTAATATTTTATGAAAGTCTCTAGTCTTTTCTTACTATTGCTCACATTCCACTGATCCTCTAACTATGAGAGAACACAAGCTAATAAACAGAATTACTTATGCTATATCCTCAGTGCCCTTGGGCACAAATCACATTTAACAAAACACTTCTCCTAATGTAGTGAAAACACAGAAGAGGTGTACAGAAGAAGTGATGGAAAAGAAGCAGTCTCTCAAAACTCCCCTAAAGGAAATACCCTAGTTCTACAGGGCCTGGGATTTTGCAAAAATAAAAAGAAAAAAGAAAATAAAATTCTCCAGGCTGCTCATCAGTTTTCTGGATTGGCTGCCTGCATAGCCTGAGGCTAATGGCACATTCTCAAATTTTACTTCATTTTCGTCTGACCAATACTTCCCAAATGAACATGGTCAGGATTGATGTGTATGACTCCTATTATACAAAGACACAGAATTGGATTGGAAGTGAATGGGACTTTGTTCCAGGGGGCCATATTTAGAGGGGGCCCAATCTCACTGGTAGTGTTTCAGTTGAGGAGAGTGCATCTAGTTACCCAGAAGAAAAAAAAAGAAAGCTAAAATAAGAAGCTATCTACTCTGGTAGCTCATCACAACATATCAAATGCTATGCTAATGGAGCATGGTGGGCTGAAATGATTTTCTTCCCCTCGCTGCCTACTAGCCTTGAAGACTTGCTGGTACCTTGGGAATCTCTGTCTCCTCCCCAATGGGTGATGGCCCAGATTTGTTCAACTGTGCACATATGTTATGTCACATATCCCAGGTGCTGTCTGTGGTACTGGAGAGGGAGTGTTTCGCAAGGAAAAGTACATTAAACTTGGAATCATAAAATCTGAGTTTGAATGCCAGCGCTGTCTGTGTAATCTTGAGCAATTCACTTCATCTTTCCTGCCTTCAGCTTTCTCATATATAAAATAAGGATATTGGAATAGATGATCTCTGGGTCTTTGTCATCTCTGGATCTATGATATTACAGTCCTATTTGCTCCAAGAGTAAAATCTCCTATATACAGCTCTGCTAATAGTGTTTCCTCCTGGGTCAAATGCAAGGCTTGGACTAGATAACAGCTAAGGACCATTTCGGCACTGGCATCCTCTGAAGTCTGACAATAGAGCAGATGAAAATGTGTGTAAAAGCTCATCCTGCAGCCTTCTCTTAAGAAATAAATATTTTATAATTAAAGAAATAGTGTTCAAGAAGAATGAAACCAGTGTGGCATGTTAATAAATAAGCTATGAGGAAAGAGTCAGGGGCTAAAATATAAAGTAATGTAAGATATGGTCATAAAGACAACCTCAAAAGGAGAATTAAAATGATTTTCCACTGTTCATATTTTTAAATCGTAAAAAAAAAACACATACACATAGGCTAGATATTTAAACATCCTTTATGTTTGCTCAGGGGACTTTTTTATTTCATTTTATCATTTTAAGAACAATGGCTTGGCGCAGCTAGGTGACACAGCAGATAGAACATCAGCCCTGGAGTCAGGAGGACCTGAGTTCAAATCTGACCTCACACACTTGATACTTACTAGCTGTGTTACCCTGGGCAAGTCACTTAACCCCAATTGCCTCACCAAAAAAAGAAAAGAAAAGAAAAATGGCCTAAAAAGCTGGACCAAAGTTTCCATGCAGTTCTTCTAGGCCCTTATTGTGCCTTTTGAGAACCTTAAGTCTGTGTTCCAGAGTTCTCTGTTCCCTAAACCTTACCAATTCAGAGTAACTTAATCCTCAGGTCCTCCTCAAGCAAGGCTTTCAGAGGGAAAGTGGCCTAGCAGTCATCCTGTCTACAGGTGAGGTTGCCTAGCAACCAACCCCCACCAGAGTATGGATGCTGCCTGAATGCATCAATTCCAAGAGGATCTAACCCCACGGATCAATTACTAAATAAGAAAATGAAGGGGCAGCATGTGAAAAGTAGAAAAAAATGTTGGTAAAGTACCTCTTAGGGTTAAGAAAAACAAAACAAAACAAACCCCAAAATCTCCATCTTTTAAAAGGCAAAACTGCCATAAAACACTTCTCCCTCCATAACCCCCTATACCTGAACATAATGGATGAAATGAGTGAGAGGATTATACTCAGAGAGGGAGGGAGGGAGGGAGGGAAAGAGAGAGGGAGAGAGAGAGAGAGAGAGAGAGAGAGAGAGAGAGAGAGAGAGAGAGAGAGAGAGAGAGAGAGAGAGAGAGAACGAACTTTAAGACTATATTTTTCATCTACTACACAAAGGAGATGCAGCAAACAGGCAGAATCTATAGTCACTTCAAATTCCATCTCAGCAACCTCTGAGGTGACAGATGAGCTGAGTTTCCTGTTTTCCATAATAAAGGAAGCCTTGGGGGGAAAGATAAAGTTTTAACCAATTCTCCAAGGGGCTAATTTTCCAGTATCTATAATATTCAGACATTTGCTTGTTCCACTTCTCTTTGGTTACTGTATTTCTCATTTGCACCTCTGTCAAAGACTGGCCCAGATGAATGAAAAGTGCAAGGAGACCTATGATTCAATCTACAGGTCAAGTTAAAGTCCCAGATCACAGAATCAGAAGGTTTTATGGTTGGAATGGACCTCAGTGACCAAGAAAGGAGTCCCCACTGTAACATTTGCAAGCGTTTACTCAACCTCTGCTTAAAGATTTTCAATGAGAAAAGAATCTACCATCTCTATAAGTGGCCCATTCATCCTCCTTTTGGACAACTCTAACCATTAAGATTGTGTGTGTGTGTGTGTGTGTGTGTGTGTGTGTTTCTGCATGTGTTTCTACATGTGCCTTTGTTTGGTTTTGATGTGCTCACCCGACAGTGAGCTTAAATTGACCCTTTTGAAACTTCTGTTTCTGGTTCAGTTCTTTGGGGCCAAAGGAAAAATAAACTCAATCCTTCCTCTACATGACAATCCTTTAAGTACCTAAACAAAGCTATCAGTGTTCCCTGAGTATTCAGTTCTCCATGATAAAAATTTCCATTTTTGATTCTCGGGTGAGAGGGCCTCTCTATTCAAGTTGGGTTTTCACCATCCTGGTCTCCTCCATTGTATTTTCTCCAGCTTATTAAGATCTTCTTTAAATTAGGAGGATACTCAGAACTAAGCACAATATTCCTAATGAGATCTGAGAAGGGCAAAGCTCAATGGGACTGTCAACCATTGCTCACCCCCATGCCCAATCCAATTTCACCCTGCCCCATTCATGTATCTCTTACTTCACAGGATATTATCACATTGGCTTTTTTTTTTTTTTGCTCCTGGCTATATTAAGTTTTTAACCAAATAAAACCTCTAAATATGTTGGCTATCCAAGTCTCCCCAAACTAGCATTAAGGTTCAGGGGCAAGGGTGGTGCCCAACTGTAAGAATTTATACTTTATAGACTTTAATTGCATTATTTCATATTATTATTGGGGCAGTTAGGTGGCACTATGGTTACAGTACCAGGTCTGGAGTCAGGAAGACCGGAGTTCAAATCAAACCTCAGACTCTTATTGGTTGTTTGACACTGGGCAAATAAATCATTTACTTTCTTTTTGCTTCAGTTTACTCATCTAAAATGGTGATTAAAGTGGGGATAATAAAAGTACCGATCTTCCAGGGTTGATTTGAGGATAAAATGAGGTAACATCTCTACAGTTTCAGTGACTGACACATATAAATATTAGCAATTATTATTAGTATACATATTATTGGATCTAGGCCAAAGCCCTAGGGTGCTGTGGAAATATTTTAACTAACTAGAGCCTAATCTGACTGGGGCTGGGGGGGGGTGCTAATCTGACTGGGGCGGGGCGCTAATCTGTGGCCTTTTGACTCACTGGCTATCTGACTGCTCTTAATTTAATATGGGCCATTTAAAAATTTCTCCACACTGCTCCCAAATTGATAAGCAAATGGTTAAGAAGCATCTTAATTAAATAATCAAAGCAGAATTTATTCATAAAAAATATGTAAGAGATAAGGGTTAAGAAATGCAAATTATACAACCTGTCTGCTTTTAATATAATAAGGGCCATTGCCACCTCTTGCCTTAGGGTATGCTCCAGCTTTCTCCAACTTTCACTCTTTTTCTCCTTCACTCCAGCTTCCCTGCTTCACTTTCACTTCTAACTCCAAGCCCCTTTCACTTTGTTGACCCCTCTGAAAAGCCCCTTAGTATCCTCAACTCCATTGCCAAACCCCTGGCATCTCTAGCATCCTTTTCTCACCGACCTCTCTGAGTCTCTAGCCTTCTGGTGTTCTTCTTCCTTGGTCTTAGCCTTTTCTCCAACTCTGTCAGCCCCTCTCTTTACCCAGCCTCAGTCTCCTTAGTGTCCTTGTAGCAGCCCTTCTTCTGCCATCCTCTTAATCTTCTGGCCTCCTCCAACTTCCATATGTCTCCCTCCTTCTCTTAATCTTCTGGTCTCCTTGTGTCCTCCTAGTCCTCCAGCACCCCTCTTTACTGTCTTGCTAGCTCTCTATAGCTCTGTCAGCCCCCTTTTTATATATGTGCCTTCTCTCCCCTCAAACATTAGGCTCTCTGCACCCCTGCACAGGCCAAGCTAATCTGTGGGCCACACTAGGGGGCTCGAGGGGCCCGTGCCCCCTGCTGTGCACCTGGGACCTCCACACAGGCTATGCTAGGGCCTGGCAGGACAAGCCTGGGGTCTCTGGGACAGCTTCCCTCAGGACATAGGGAGCTGGGGCTTGTTTTTTTCCCCAACCATCTGACCTGGCCTCCTGAAAAGCCCCTGGGGCTTTATTTTGGCTCAGCTGAAGTGGAGGAGGAGGGGCACCAGCCCATCACACAGAAAAAACCCCTGAGAGCCTAAGGCTTTTTAATCTCAGTCCAAAGGCAGCATCCCCAAATCAAAATAAATTTCCACAGTGCCAAGATCTTTTGGAAACTGACAATGTCAAAGACTAGTTCTGAAGCAAATGTAGAAGTGCCCTGTACCAACATCATGGGCTGTTAACTACTGAAATATCCCTGAACTCAGAGAGGCATAACAGATTAGTTCCGGGAGGGTAGAGGGACTATATTGCCTTTTATATGATGATTTTACTCAAACCAACCTCAAAAGGTACAAAAGAAAAAATAAATAAATGTTATGTTAATTTTGGGTAGTATGGTAGCTTTATTGTCACCTTCAAATTTGATGAGCATAACATTGATGCTATTACACAACTCATAGATAAAAATGTCAGTAACACGGTACAGATCCATGTAGGTCACAACTCATCTACAAGACAAATGTTTGTATTGGGTAACTTCTAAGGTCGATTAGGGTTCTAAGAAAATTATCTGAAGGAAGTCACCCTCTGTTATTCTATCTTATGTTTCTGGCTCCATTTCGTGAACTGCCAGAGGAGATGTGGGACACTCCTAAAGTCAGCCCTTGTTTTCCAAAGATCTGAAAATACTATTTGTTCCATGCATACTTTATCTTTCCAAGAAAACTACAATCTGCTTAAAGGCAGAAATATAATTTTATAGTTCTATTACAAATCCCACAGAAGTTTGTACAATAGAAGCTCATAAAAAATACTTGTGAAATTTAATTCATGTTGATTGGGGGAAAGGATATGATGGACACTCAGAACTTCATTGAGGCTTAGGGGCTTGTCCTTTGGATATCCTTCACAGATGTAGAACTGACTGGGATCTTACAGGTCATATATCCTCCCCTCTTATTTTACACAGATAAGGAAAATGAGACCCAGAGATGTTAAACAACTTACCCAGAGTGACACAGCTAACAGAGGCAAAATGTGAACCCAGGTTCTCTGATACCAAAGCCTGAATTCTTATCCCAAAGCCTCACATTCATCAATGCCCAACTTTGCTACAAAACCAAAAGTAATCTTAAGCAAACTCTATGTATGATAAATAAAACAGCATAATGGATAGAGGGCCGATACCAGTTCATATTCCATCTCTCAAGAATCCTGGCCACATTACCATGGACAAGTCATTTAACTCCTCCTTGCCCCCAGGCATCCCTTTAACATTATAACTTATATGTGAGGCATGAAGTTTCATGAGAGAATTTTTTAGAAGACGATTTCATGAAATCATAGGTCTAAACTCTATGTTGCCTCTGTGTCCCCACACTTCCCTAAATAAAAATCCATTGTATGTGCAATCATGAAAGTAAAGACTTAGGGAAGAATGGGACAGAATTAAATAAATTATAAATGTACTTTGATAAATCATGTCATAGAGGAGATCCCTCTACTGATGGTTATTACATTTGACCTCTTGGCTAATTTCCAATTCTGAGATGCCATGATTTCATAGTTTCAGCTCTTGGACATGATCTGAGTTATCTGAAAAACTGCTTTAATTTACTTGTATTTCTTTAATGTAGAGCTGGCTTCAGTTACAAGAAAGCATTTCTTGTGCATTAATTTTTTATTGCAATGTTAGATAGTGCTTAATGGTTTATAGAAAGTGTTGTTCATAACAATCTTGTGGGGAAGTAATATGCATATGAACACCTCCCTTTTAAAGATGAAGGAACAGTCTCTGAGAATTAAAGTGACTTACATTCATTGGGAAGGTTAGATCAAAAATGGTTTATAAGGAGTTGAAACCCAAGAAAAATGAACCAATGCTAAGAAAGCACCTACTGTAGCTGACCTACACGATTTCAACATTCAGGGCTTGACTAAATTCCATCACAGGTTAATGTAAGAACTGGAGGGTAAGATTGTTGAGAAACCCTCCTGGATCTTTGAAAGGCAGTGGTAAGAGAAGCATTATAGGTCTGAAGACAGGCAAATGTCTCAATTAAAAAAAAAAAAAGGAAAAGGGTCATGCAGGTAATTTATACATCAATGTGCCTGATTTTGATTTCTAGAAAAAATCTAGAATGCACTATCACAAAAATCTGTTTGTTAAGATTTAAAAAGGGAAACTGATCACTAAGGGACAAGAATAAGTCATAGCATACTAGTCAGTCAGTCAATAAGCATTTATTCAGAACCAACTACATGCCAGGTAGCTAGATGTTATAATGCTAGAGACAGCTAGGTGGCTTAGTAGATAGAGCACTTTATCTGGAGTTGGGAAGGGCTGAGTTCAAATCAGAACTCAGGCACTTACTAGCTATATGACCTTGGATGAGTCACTTAACCTCTTTTTGCCTTAATTCACCAGAGAAGGAAATGACAAACAACTCCAACATCTTTGCCAAGAAAACCTCATCAGTATTGGCATGCTATGGTCCACAAAGTCATGAAGAGTCACGCATGACTAAACACAATATAACATATATGATGATAAGTCCTGAAGATACAAAGAAAAAGTTGAAAAACATCCCTCCTCTCAAGGAGCTAGAGAGAAGCAACAAATATACAAATCAGTATATATGAGATAAATGCAGAGTAGCTATAAGAATGCCTTATAGGTGAAGGCTTTAGCAGCTGGGGAGACCTGGAAAGCCATACTGCAGAAAAAAACCTTGATCTGAGTCTTGAAGAAATCCCGGGATTCTGAGAGGCAGGAGTGAGGAAGCAGAACATTCTAGGTTTGTGCCTTTGAATGGGAACATGAGATAAAGCATTATGTGAACAGAATTGCAAATAAGACAGCATGGTTGAACTGGAGAGTATCAGGAGAGTGACTGGAAAGGGAGGAAAAGGGGACAAGCTATGAAGAGCATTAGATGCCACACAGAAGAGTTTATATTTTATCCTAGAGGTAAGAGGAAGGCATTGGAGTTTATTGAGTAGGGGGTGACATGGTCAAACATATGTTTGAGGAAAATCAATTTGATGTGATGTTGGGAGTGAATTGGAGTGGGGAAGAGATTTGAACTCAATTGGAATGTTATTGCAGTAGTCAAAGTGAGAGGTGACAAGAGACTGAACTGGGATGGTCAGACTGTATGAGTGCAGAGAAAGCACATGAAAAAGATATTGTAGAAAAAGAAAGTACTGTATTTGGCAACTAAATAACCAGTCGTGGAAAAAGATCTGAGGGATTGAGTGGACCACGAGGTCAATACAGTTTGATATGGTGGCTTGTTAATGTGCTCTTCGGCTTCTTTAGAGGCCGAGGATAAGATTGACAATAGTCACCCTAACCTAGATCCTGGTCAGTCCATATCTTCTGTATTACTTCAGTATTAGGTGCCCCATTTTTACAAAAGAAATTGGATTTGTTGTTGTTCAACCATTTCCAATTCTTTGTGACCCCATCAGGCATTTTCTTTGCAAACATACTAGAGGGGTTTGCCATTTCTTCTCCAGCTCATTTTATAGAAAGGGAAACTGAAGCAAGCAGGGTTAAGTGACTTGCCCAGGGCCACCCAGCAAGTAAGTGTCTAGGGAAAGTGATCAGATTATCAAGAGAACTGAAGAATCTGCCTTTTGAAGAAGTCTGAGCAGCTGGCAAAGTTTAACCTGGAGAAGATAGCTATCAAGTATTTGAAGAGCAGATAGCAAAATTTAGGCCCAGTGAACATACAACTCACTTCAATTTGATAAAAAGCAATTAAGTGCCTACCAAGTTCAAAGCATTGTACTAGGTGCTGGAGTTTTGTTTTGTTTTGTTTTTTAAATACAGAAACAAAATTTCCTTACTTTGATATGTTTACATTACACTCTGGGGACATGGAACAATTAAAAGAGAAATTACTATATTAGCATTTGAGGAAGAAGAGAACATTAGGAGTTACTGTAATCTGAAAAGTCTTTCTGTAGGAGGTGGTACCTGAGTTGAACATTAAAAAAAGTTAAAAATATTCTAAGATGTGAAGGAATGCATGGGGCATGACTTGTTCAAAGATACCATGCTAGAAAATGATATGTCAAGTTCAGAGAAGAGCTAGTAGTACCGTTTGGATGGAATATAGAATTTGTGATGGGGGAAAGTGACCAACAAGTATGGAAATATAGGCTAGATTATGAAGGACTTTAAATGGCTGACTGAGGAATGTGTATTTTTTTCCCTTTTAGTTACTAGGTAGCAACTGAAGATTCTTGAGAATAATGACATGAAGAGATCTGCACTTTAAAAAGTGAAACTGAAAAGTTAGCTCTTCAATGGAGATCATCAAAACAAAGTCTGATACCTATTTGGCAGGGATATTTATGTGAAATTCAGTTAGATGGGTAGATAGACAGACAGACAGATAGATATGTATACATATGTGTATATACATAATTTACTTAATTAGATCCCCTCTAATTTCACTTTGAACTTGCATTCTCAGTGCTTAGAAGAGTGCTTGACACATAATAAATGAGTATTAACTAACTTATCCTTTGACATGGCTAAAAATTTGCCTTCCAACCATTTCTTTGAAGATAATGTTTTCTTTAGCATAAGTCATAGTGTTCATTGTGAATTTCATTAGCCAAGATTTGGATGTGAGGTAACTTTTCCATCAAAAAGTGAACTGTAGGCCCAAAGAAATGGGATCGCATATATTCGGTATAAGGCAGATTCCTTGTCACTTGCTTTCTGTCACAACTCTTTCCCAAACCCATGATGTTGAGGAAAGAGCCCTGGACTCAAAGTGAGTATGGACCTGGGTTTGAATATCACATCTGACAATAACCCCATGAAAAAGTCACTTCATCTCTCTGACCTTCAGTTCCTTCATTGTTAAAATGAGCATAATGATACTATTAGTGGCTGCCTTGAACAGTTGCTGTTGGTTATTTTATTTGATAATGAGAAAATTATTTGATGATGAGAAAATCAACAAGTCTGGTGGCAGGCACTATTGGTTATCAAATGAGACAATCAAGCAAGCACCAACTTTAAAGTAGCATCTAAAAAGTAACAACTATCATCACGAAAATATCCTTGCAAGGTGAATCTCAAATGCTACCTCCTCCATTAAGCCTTAAATAATCCTTAATCCTGCTGCCAGCCACCCAGCCAGAAGAAATTCCTCTCCTCTGGTGAACCCCTATAGGGATTCACCAATCATTCCTCAGGGGCTTTTACATTCAACTTTGGAGTCCCAGTATCTGTGTGTATGCCTTGCTTCCTTTAGGATATTGAGTGCCAGGGTCATGTCTTATTTAACAGCAAAAACCTTATATATAGTAGGTATTCAAAATATACTTGTTCATTTTAATAATATGGTAAATTGATTTTTTTCCACTTACAATGAAACAAGAAAAAGGAAACCCTTCTATCCAGTGGTTCATATATGGATGTAAGAAAGATTTGTGTGGCAGTGAATTCAAATGACTGCTACTCCTTAATTATTTAATCATAGGCTATTCTGGTACATTCTTTTCCTCTAATACTCACTCATTCATTCATTCATTCCACAAAACATTTTATATCTAACAGCTGCAAGATTCTGTTAGGCTTTGGAGAGATACAAAGATAAATATGAAATTACCCATGTCTTCAAGGAGTTTATAACCTTGTAGGGAAAATAATAAACATTCACAAAACATGATAATTCAATATTATTCAATAATTTGGACAATTGCCTTATCCAAATGAAGAATGTACTACATTAAGTGGCAGTGTTTTCCCCCTATCCAGGTGTCATAGGCAAAGACTAACTGACCATTACTAGGTATATTATAAAGGGGATTCCTATTCAGGTAAAGGTTGGATTACATGGCCTCTGATTTTTATCCCAGTTCTACAATTTTGTGAATCTGAATAGTTAGACCTTCTAAGAGTTACCAGTAGTATTTATACATGAGCTCATGGGGGAATCTACATCATCCCAGAGTGTAATTTTTAGAAATAAAGATAAAAAAGCTTCAGGATCATATTTTCAGACATATAGTACTTTGGAACTATACCTCATATTTGGCCATCCCTTTAAGAAGGCTGACTACCTTAGGCCAGAACACTTCAAAAATCACACATGCCCAAGTATTGTTCTACTGCCCAGAAAAAACACATGTCTACATGGAGAATTGCTATTTGGAATTGTCATTATACAGGGGATATATACAGTATATCTTTTCCTGAAATTAAATCTAGTGGGGAAAATTCCCAGGTACAGATCATAAACTTACTTATTTAGTGAGGAGGAATAGATATCTTAGACTCATTAAAGAAGGGATCCAAGCCTTTCATCCATGTTTGTAAACCCACTACTGTATTTTCCAAAGTGAAATGATCATAAAAACACTACACAGGGAAAATACTGATCACAGATCTCATTCAGATCACCAGCCTTCCTACCCTGGTTGTGCAAGATCTCATTGACAGTATGGACATCTTTTAATGGAAAGGATCCTTAGCTTTAATGGGGGGAGCTCTTCCCACAAAGCCAAAAGTAGTTCTCTTCTTTCCTTATCTAGTCACTTGATAGTATTTTATACTTCAGCATCTTCCATGGCTTCTATACAATGTAGTTTCTTCTTTCCTACCACAGCAACCACATTATTTTATTTTTATCTAGAGCAGGTGTATTTTTTTTTTTGTGGTCTAGGGCTCAGTTACACATCTCTCTGTCCAGGAAGAGGAGATTTTTCCTAACTCTGATTCTAGTATTACTGACACAGTTATGTGATATATAAAGGTGACTGTAGAAAATTATTGCCAGTTTGAAACACGCTGAGGAATATTACTCAGTCTGGTGTAGAAATGATAGAAGGTCACTCAATATTTATTGACTACTTGCCATGTGTGCGAATTTCTTCCAGGTGCTCAGACAATCTATATTTTGCCCAAGATGGTATCAAATTATTTTTGAAAGATAATTATCTCATTTTTGGATGATTAAAAGAGTAGTAGAGAATAATTGCTCTTAATTCAAATGAATTTTGAACATGGACAGCCAATTTGATATATTTAAAAAGAAACAAACATTTTATTTCAATCTTTATTATCAATATTTTATCATGCATTCAATATTATTCTTAAAAATCTACTATATGTAATTCACTATTAATCCCTAGGGATTCAGAGACTTTAAAAAATTGAAATTGTATAGCTAAAAAAAATACTTTCTCCTAAACCTTACAAAGTATTTGTCAAGGGTGTATTCATAAAGAAACATGAAAATAATGATCATACTTATGACTATATTTTTCTTTTTCTTTAGAATGTTTCCTTGCTTATGAATCTATATAGATGATCCTATCCTTTATTCTGCCTCCACTCTTGTGCAAACCCTAGTAACTTTTCATCTGGACAGCTACAATAGCCTATTTACTAGGTTCCCTCAGTCCACTGTCTCCCCTTCCAGTTCATTTATAACTCATCACTAAATCATCTTACAACAATTCTTTGATTTTATCACCACCACCCAAGATAGTACATTATTCGTTGGGATAATTCTAATTCTTAGAGTTACTATAATAATACTATAGTAAAAGTTACTATACTGTACAATCAAAGTGCCTGGGGCTGATCTATCCCAGCTGAGATTTACAGGGCAAGGGATCTACTGCTCATACAAAAGCTGACTGAAAATTTCTGGCTTATATGGCAAGAGAAGGTTATCCCCAGGAGTACAAGGATGCCTGCATTGGTCATCTCTGTAAAGAAAAAGGAAATAGGTTGTCCAGTGACAATCACAGAGGACATGTATCTCTTATTCATTGCTGGAAAGATTCTTGCCTAAGTCTTCTTTAATAGGCTGATCCTTCACCTCAAGGATGGTCAACATCTACCCAAGAGCCAATGTGGCTGAGCAAAAGAGCTGACAAATGGTTGATATGGTGCTTGCTGCCCAACAACATCTGCAGAAATGCCAGGAGCAGATACTGTCATTTGTGAGGACCTATGGAAAATTGTGGTAAAATTTGATTCCCTGAAGAAGTTTATCAGTATTGCACATCACTTTCATCATGCATTCTTGCTCAGGTTCTGGATAATGGATGATGCTCTTGCACTTTCCCAGTCACCAGTGGAGTGAAGCAGTTCTGTGCTTGCTCCCAAGTTTTCAGCATGATGTTTTCAGAAATGTTATAGGATGCCTTCATCGAGGACAAAAACAGTATCAAATTCAGCTACCACATCGACAGTAAATTATTTAACTCGAAAAGCCAATAACACAAGACTAAAATGGAGGGAGAGTTGGTACATGCCTTTTTGTTCACAGCTCATTGTGCACTTAATGCAACCTCAGAGGCTGAGATGCAATAAAGTATGGATCAATTCTCTGCTGCTTGTGCTAATTTTAGTCTAATAATTAACAATAAGAAAAAAGAAGTTTTCTACCAGCCAACATCATGCAATCCATATGTGGAACCAATATTTATAGCAAATGGAGAGATTTTTAATTCCATGGATAAGTTCACTTACCTTGGCAACATACTTCCTAGGAATGTTCACATAAATGATGAGGCTGACCTATGCATTGCCAACACTAGAAGAGTTTTTGGAAAGCTCCAAGGGAAAGTGTGGGAGAGAAGAGGTATTAAGCTGCCTACCAAACTGAAAGGCTATAGAGCCATTAGGCTGACTTCATTGTTGTAAGCCTGTGAAACCAGGACAGTCTACCAGTGCCATGGCAGGAAATTAGTTCACTTCATTTTGAATTGTTTTAAGAAGATTCTGAAGATCACCTGGCAAGATAAGATACAGAACACTGAGGTCCTTTCTGGAGATGAACTGCCAAACATCCAAACCCTACTGCAGAAAGTGCAACTCTGATGGGCCAGCCATGTGGTTTGAATGGCACGTGTTTGCGTGAATAAGACCATTTTACAAAAGGCAAGTGCTCAGACAGAGGTCAGAAGAAGTTACACAAAGATCAAAGTTTCTCTGAAGAAATGTTGAATTGATTATGAGACATGGGAGATACTAGAACAGAACCACACAGTATGGCATGCCCACATCAAAGAAGACACAATGCTCTATGAGCAAAGCAGAATTGTGGGAGCTCAAAAGAAATGTAAGATGCAAAAATGTATAGACATCCCTACTCCAAATGTTCATATGGATAATTTATGCCTCATCTATGGTAGAGCCAACCGAGCTCATATTGGTCTTATCAGCCACAGTTGGCCACACTGTACCTTGATTCCAACAGAATGATATCATTTTGGTGCTCTTTGAGAATAAAGGACAGCAGCCAACCATCTACCCAAAGTGGCCCATTCTTCTTTGGAACAATTCTAATTGTAAGAGGTTTTTTTTTTGTTGTTTTTTTTTCCCCCTTCCCCTGTGATTCAAGCAAAAAAAAAAAATCTGTCCTTCTGCAATGTTCACCCATTGCTCCTAGATATGTCATCCACAATTAAACAAAAAAGAAAAAAAATACACTTTCACATAACAGTCCTTTAAGTACTTAAAGATGACTACATTGCTTCTATCACCAGTATTCTTTTCTCAGACTGATATTTCTCCAGGTCCTTTGTTTATCAATATTCTGTTATTTTTGGCTGTTTCATCGAGCAAACCCATATATGTTTTCTGAAGAAACAAAGAGGGGGAATGTGGTAAAAATTATTTGTGGCAAAGATTAATATTGCAGTTTTTAGCTGACTCATTTGGGAGGGGTCACACCTGGCCCACCCTGAATTTACATATGCTACTGAGGTCAGAAGGAGAACTCTCCATAGGCAGTTTTTGAAGGACCTCCCCTTTTGGGGGAGGAAAGATTGAACGCTCCCTGAAGGGAGGCAGAGGGCAGTTCTGGAACACGAGGCATCTTCCAGAACAGGGGCACTTGGCCTTCTCCCCTGGTGGTGGAGCATGTTCACTCTGTCTTGGGCGGCTGTTTTCCTTGGTGGCACGAGCAACTGTAGACTGTCCAGGTGTTGGTGAGTTAATGATGGAAAACCCTAAATTCCTTTGAACTAACTTAATTGGAAACAGTCTGAGGATTGAATAGGTTAAGTTTAGAATTAAGAGTATCTATATTTCTATTTTCCTATTTCCTTGTCTTTGATTTTTTTTAGTTTCACCTTTGTTGTTTAATTAATTCCCCATTAATAAAATCTGATCCTTTTGTCAATTAAAGCTTAAAGGCTCCTTTCTTATTGGTCTGGAAGAAATATCTAAAAGGGCAGTTCAGAGGGGAGGGGGAGCCTAAAAGGTCCTTTATATTTCCGGGACCCAAATATTCTGGCGAGTCACCCAAATAATGCTCTGTATATCAAATTTTGGCCCTCACAATACCATCTTGAAATCTTCACCACACCAGCTGCACTCCTCTAGACATTTTTTCCTGGGATTCAAGTAGCTGATCTTCAGAGGTTGGAGTGGTGATCATTCTCTCTCACCCATTTCCCCAAAATTTAGTAATAAATGCTTGCTAAATCAATACTTACAATTCAATGGTTGTGCCACTAAAGTAAGGACCAAGCTTACTATCTACAACTCACTTTTTCAACCTGGTTTTATTGACTGGTATGGTATAGCCTAGAAGATTGAGCATAAATGGCAAGTGCAAGAACTATGGTTACTAAAGGAAACATGCAGGTTTTGTTCATGTTCTAATGCAAGCCTATAGCGTCTCTAAATCAATGACCAGTCTATCAAAAAAAGCACCTACATGCATGTGAAATACATGGAACAGAGCAGCCAGTAATATGGGTGACTCAGTCCTTATGCTTTTATATAGGGAGAATAGCTCTTGATATGTCTCCCGGTGTGTAAACAGTTCCACTCATTACAAGTCCTATTCTTAGGGCATTTGGAAGCAGTAATTTGCTAAGACAGGACAATCTGGACCCCAAGTTGATTTTATACAAATATTTGATCTTTTTAAAATAAAATACTTAGCCTAGAATCTGGCAGAGTCTCCTTATCTATTCTATATACTCAAGGCTATGAAAACCTTCCTTTTTTCACAGATTGGCATGTAATGTTTCTAAATGGGAAATCTGGACAGCACAGAATTAAAATAAATCACTAATACAACAGACAACAAAATGGAATTAAAGGAAAAATAAAATTTTGATAAACTAGTAGTAAATGTGTGATAAATTGTATGGGAAAATAGGTAAAGGCTAATACAAAAATTTCTATCTTTATCTGAAAATGTCGTTAGAGGACATGTTTCTTATGCTTACAGTATTCACAAAATTCTAGCACAATAATCAATAGAGAAGTTTAAGCTAATGCAACAACTTTAAAGTAGAGACCTAAAAATCTCCTTAACTGCTTTCTGTAAATAAGGCTACATCTTCTGGGAAAGTATGATTCACAAGACCAAAAAAAAAAGTTACATGCTTTTCTCTAATAGGTGTGGGAAGAAAGGATATTCTAGATCCAGATTTGTCAGGCAGAAGAATTATACTATTTTCTTTTCATTGGTCTTCTCACACAGCAGATTTATTTGGTCCTTAATTGTACAACTCACAAAAAAGGATTTCACAAAGGAAAGGCAGAATGCATGCTGGGGTGGGCTAAAGGAATCAACTTACTGATATAAAAAACCCAGAGTGTCCACAGGTTTCATGATTATCTTAAAGCAAACACACCCATACACACTTGGTTGAATGATATTCCATTCCACAGAGCAAGCTTTACCAGTATTTTCTAATTTATTTTTCTTTGATAAAGGGGAGGGACTCTATCCATTACCTGGGAACAAATAATCTTCATTTTATATTCACAAAAGAGAAGAATGTCATTTGCAGTTAAAAAATACTACATTATGTACATATATACTTATATATACCTTGGGATTAATTAAACCAATCAGAAATGTGCTGGACAAATATCTTCCTATGATAATTTTTCATCTTATCAATATTCTTCTTAAAATATGATATACTCGGGGTGGCTAGATGGCGCAGTGGATAAAGCACCGGCCCTGGATTCAGGAGTACCTGAGTTCAAATCCGGCCTCAGACACTTGACACTTACTAGCTGTTTGACCCTGGGCAAGTCACTTAACCCCCATTGCCCCATAAAAAAAGAGAGAGAAAAAATATGATATACTCTTCATATTTATATATTTTCATATATGGAATCATCCTCACTGTTTAAATAATGGAATGGAGGGACTGATACTCTGCATATCCTAAATAAAAGGATGTATTGATAACAACAATACTCATATAGTTTCATTAAGAACAGATTGTGCCAAACTAAACTTAATTGTTTGTGTTTTTTTTAAAGATAGAATTCCTAACATGGCATAGGAAGGGGAACACTATAGGTATGGTTAGTTACATTTTACCAAGGTTTTTTTAATAAAGCATCTCATACTGTGGAGGTGATGTCAAGTGAATTATCCATAAAAAATAAAATGAAGTAGATAAATAAATGATCGAATAGCCAGAATCAAAGAGTGGTCTATTAATGTGGCAGAAAGTAGTCAGAGGATTAGCTCAGAGATTCCTGACTGGCCCTGTGCTATCAAATATATATATATTTGATATATATGTGATATATATATATATATATATATATATTTGATATATATGTGATATATATACACAAACCTATATATATATTTATACACATATATATACACACACAAATATATATATTTGATATATATGATATATACACACACACATATATACACATATATACATACATATATATATATAATCAATTACTTGGATAAGGCAGAGACATTAACACTTGGGAAATGTACAGATGTGGCAAATAACTGGGGAAAACAGCTAATGTATTCAGTGACAGAGATAGGATATATAATAGTCTCAACATAATAGAAAATGATATCAAATCACAGTGAGGGAATTTAAAGGGAATAAATACAAAATCTTGATTTCAAAGGAATAACTTCACAAATATAAATTGGAAGCAAATTGACTGAAAGCTCTTGGATTTAGTATTGATTAAAACTATATCACACTCTAGGTAAGAGAGAATAATGAAAACTTATGTCAAATTTAGAGAGACACAGTGACCAGAACAAGAAAGTTGATAGTACCACTATATTCTGCCTGGTCTGGAAAATGGTATTCTATTTTGGGTACCAGTTTCTAAGGAAGACATTGGTAACCTGAATAGAGTCCACTGGAGGACCAAAAGGATGATAAAAGTAATTGAGGTCATCTCATATAAAGGCCAGTGAAAAGACCTGAAGATGCTAAGCCAGGAGAAGAGAGCACTTGGATTGATCATGATTAGTTGCCTTCAAATCTTTTAAGGGCTTTCACATGGAAGAGGGATTAGATTTGCAAAACTATGAGTAAAGAGTTAAAATTACCAAAAGACAAATTCAAACTTCATGTATGTAATGTTTTTCTAGCAATTAGAGCTATTCAAGACTTGGATAAATTACCTGAAATAGTAATAGGTAACCGTAACTTGATTTCTTCAAGGAGAGGCTAGATGACCACATGGGGATGATCTAAAGGTCAGGGAAGTGAGAGTTCTTATTCAGGTATAGGTGGCTCTAAGCGGTCTTTCAGGTTCCTTCCAACTCTGAGAGTCTCTGATAAAACAGATGAGAAAACTGAAGTTAAAGAGGCTTAAAATCTTTCCCAAGGTCATGCTATGAAAGTTAGTCTGTCTAAGCTCTTTTGCTTAGAGTAGGAAATGAATTAGATTAAATTCATGGTCATAGGATTTTTTTTTTCAATGTGGGTCACTTTCCTTCTGTCATTTCCACAGCTTACACTGTAACTTAAATCCTGATTAGCTGTTTCAGAAAATGGGATTACTAGTTGAAGGGGATACCAAGCTGGAGAAGAGAAACTCAATGTGCACACCCAACTACTGATAGGCTTCAACTAAAAAAAAATAGAAAAAACATTCACAGGATTTTCCAAACCTCAAAGTGATTTACAAAAGGAAGCATTCTATCAATCAGAAAACTCTAATAGCTGACAGTTCCATCTACCTGCAGTAATAATGCAATCAGAAGAACTACAAGATTCTGAAATATTACCTGAATCAAAAAAGAAATATTCAATTATGTTCAGTATGGATTTAAGCCTAAGTACATCTTATGACATTCTAATCTTTGATAATTCATGACATAATTTTATTAACTCTATTAATCTGAATATTTAATTAACCAGAAGACCCGATTCCCCAACTACATCCAAGAACAGAGTTTACTCAACTGTACAGAGGCATTTATGCATTCACTCGCTCTGAAGTGTATGGTCTACAGTTCTTCCTTTACCTGTTGCTGGTTTAACCTTTGTTCAAATAAATAAAATATCAAGAGTGAACTATGCCATTATTTTTTTTAGTTTCTGTTCCCAAAGCTAGCATTTCAGAAACTATTACTATCGCATATATGCTTGATATTAGGGTATTCCAATGTCAGATGCATGGAGGCACTTCCCAGATTTGGTTCTGTTCCTTCATTTTCATGTCATCTTTCAGAATGAAAATTGCATGTTTCAATAATTTTCTGAAGTTTATAATCTAGCGAGGGGGGAACGGGTGGTAAAATGAAGAACTAGCAATTCAAGAAATTAGATAGTAAATATGAAGAACAAAAAACAATCCAGTAACAGAGGAACATTGATCAGAATGTAACAAATTTGAACTAAATTTGTTTGGGAAGGCCTCCTGAATAAAATAAGGTGAATTAGGTCTAGGAAGAAAATGAGAAGGTTTGAGAGGAGGAATTATTTTTGTTTTCCTGTCTTTGTATCTCCAATACTTAGCAAAATGACTGGTATATAATAGGAGCTAAATAAATGCTTTTTGACTTACTGACTATACACTTATGAACACTTCCTCATTTAATTCTCACAACTGCCCATTGAGTCATGTAGAACAATTATTATTTATTGCCAATATATAGATTGGAAAATTAAGGCTTAGAGTAGTCACATAAATTCTAAGTGGGAGAGCCAGGACTAAAGCCTAAGTCAGAGTGCCCATTGTCCAGCTGAACAGAAAAAGGAAGGGAAATCCAGGTAAGGAGAATGTTGTAAGGGTAACAGGTGGCACTTGTCTGACAACTTTGAAAATTACATGTTGAATTAATGATATAATTTAAAAGTAAAGCAAGTTAAACATAGTAGAGGTTCAGAGTGCCATGTAACATTTTTTTCTACCATAGATACATTTTATTTAGTGCTAAGTATAGGATTAGACAACAATGACAGTAATAAAATGTGATATCCTGAAAACACACATACACACTTACATACCTCCCCCCTGCCCTGGAGATCTGCTTTCTCTATCACCCTGTAGGTGCTAGATTTGATTATTGATTTATATACTCTTGCCCACTGGAAACTCTTATCCTTTTCAGGCCCAATATCTAGTTAACAAATCACTTGGACTTCATGTTGTAACCACAGGCAAGGCAGTTTTATTAGTAAAAGCACAGCAATGCCCAACGTAGCAGAAGTGACAGCAAATCTTCACACTCCCTCATCCCTCCCTCATCCCTCAGGGTGAAGCTGCAGCCTCTTGCCTCTCCTGTGCAACTCCCAAGCTACAGAAGGTGAAGTCAGGAAATTCATTCACTCAATATCAAATTCCCAACCTCACATACTATATGACTGTACAGTTATTCATGGAAAGATAACATGGAAAGAATCAATTCTAAAACATCAGGGATAACAGTTGAAGGGTAAAAAGGAATTTATCAGTAGGGAAAGAGTCACTAAGAAGTTGCAGGCAAGAAAATCTAAAGCCAGATTCAAGGAAGATATAAAATTAGAAAAATAGGCTAAGAAATGGGGTACTTGGCAACTGGGTAGGGTTGCATCAGATGATCTGATATCCAAATTAGATGAAAAATATGGAAAATTTTGAGAAGAACATATGATATAAGGGAAGCACAGAGAGATTGGGCAATAAGGATAGCAATTCTTTTTTATGGAAAGATTATTACCCCAGTACAGGGATACTTTAATTTTCAACAGAAACTTTTATTTTTTTTGGGGGGGGGGCAAGGCAATAAGGGTTAAGTGAATTGCCCAGGGTCACACAGTTAGTAAGTATCGAGTATCTGAGGCCACATTTGAACTCAGGTCTTCCTGAATGCTGGGCTGGTGCTTTATCCACTGAGCCAACTAGCTGCCCCCAGAAAAACTTGTAAAACCAAGAAAAAGCAAAGAATGAAATAGCAGCAGAATTAGAGATAAAAACAACTATCCAATTGTTACTATTAGATAATTTGATAATAATTTTGGAATATAAACAACCCTTGTGTTAACTGAGGATAGATGGATCTGGCACCATCTTAGAAACTAACAAATATTAATAACATATGTTATGTCACCACCCAGATCAGTCTGTGAATTATCAGAATGTGGTTCACTTCTAAAATTTTCTAATCAGCTAACAACTAAGGCAAGTGATAAAGATTTTGAACACAAACATATTAATTACAACAAAAGAGATAAGGACGTAAATGAGATTTGGCCTTGTGTTTGGTGGCTAGGAAAAAAGTCAGATAAAAAGGCAAAGATCTATAATATGGGCCGAGGTGAAACTTCTTTCATGGAAAATGAGTTAAGATGGGTTATTATAAATTGTATAATTATAATTTATATAAATTTATAATTATGGATTATAATTAATGGGTTAATAAAATGTTCTCTCAGCTCTAATCTTCCCAGGCCCTGGGCTTTTCCCAGCAGTTTTACTCCCTTGGTTCCACATGACCCAAGAACTCCATTTACTCTTTCCAGTGGGGAGAAATATTTGTATCTTTTTTACTCCATTTTCCTTCTTCATGTGTGCTTGCTCATTCTCTCTCTCTCTCTCTCTCTCTCTCTCTCTCTCTCTCTCTCTCTCTCTCTCTCTCTCTCTCTCTCTCCCTCTCTCTCTCTCTCTTTCTCTCTCCTCTCTCTCCCCCCTCTCTCTCTGCCACCCCTGAATAGTAAACATATATATAATATATATATATATAATCTGGAGGAAGAAAACTACAGAATAAAAATAAAAATAAAAATAAAATAAAATAAAAACTAGAGAATAAAATAAAAATAAAATAAAATAAAAACAAGAAGTGGTCTAGAAAGTAAGTTCCTAAATCTTTTTGGTTCTGAGCAAGGCCACACTGGATCTTTTCTACCATGTCCCCAGAAACTGGTTTATCTTAGAGATCACTCTAGCTCTGGAATTAATACACTAGAAGCACTTTCCCCTTTCCCCACCTTTGACCGCAAGGTGGCACATAGCTTTTGGAGGTGGAGTCAGGAAGATATGAGTTCAAATATGAACTATGACACTCAATAGTTGTGTGTTCCTGAGCAAGTCATTTAACCTCCATCACCATCATTTGCCTTATCTTTGAAATGGGGATGATGAAAGCATTTGCTTCCTAGAGTTGTTGTGAGAAAAGGTTAGATATTTGTAAAGCACTTAGCAAAATGTCTGGTACATAGTAGGTGCTTAATAAATGATTGTTAGCTATCTAGCTCTCAGTCTGTAATAGACAATGCTTATTACTTCTATTTTATCCAGTATATATCTTATTTTTACATAGTTGTTTGTGTAATATTTCCAATATTAGACTTTAAGCTCTTTGGGAGCAGATCATCTTTTTGCCTTTCTTTTTATCCCCTACCTCTTAGCATGGTGCTTAATAAATGTTAACTGACTGGCTGAATTAAACACTTACATACATTCTTTCAACTGATGCACAGGGTTGCATTCTCATTTTCTTTGACCGTTTTTGGTCATAATCTACTGGACCCATACCTGTTTGTATTTGTCCTCCTTTAAATATGGTATCTAAAACTAAATTCTCCAACACTCTAGATATGGTATAACTGGTGAAGGGTTCAGGGGCACCATCAAATCCTCTTTTTTCTGGATGTTATTCTGCTTTTCATTTTTTTTATTCTTTTCTAAGTAACAAACATTTTTATTTAAAGTTTTGAGTTCCAAATTCTATCCTTCCTTCTCTCCATCCCCACATCCCTCCCTGAGGTATTAAGCAATCAGATATATGTTAAACATGTGTAATTATGTAAAACATTACCATATGAGTCATATTGTATAAGAAAACTTGAATAAAAGAAAAAAATAAGAAAGTGAAAAATAGAATATTTCAGTCTGTGTTCAATCAATATCGATTCTTTTTTTTTGGAGGCAGATAGTATGATTTATCATTAGTCCTTTGGGATTGTCTTGGATCATCTTATTGCTGAGAAGAGTTGTCATTCACAGTTCTTCATTTAAACAATATTGCTGTCACTGTGCACAACATTCTCCTGGTTCTGCTCACTTCACTATACATCAGTTCACACAAATCTGTCTAGGCCTTTCTGCAATCATCCTGCTTTTCATTTCTTAAAGCACAATAATATTCCTTCATGATAATATATCACGGCTTTTTTTTTTTTAGCTATGTCCCAATTGATGGGCATTCCTTTGACTTCTAATTCTTCGCCGACACAAAATAGAGCTGCTATAAAAATTTTTCTACAAATAAGTCTTTTTATTCTTTTTGGGGGGGGGATGTCTTTGGTATATAAACCTAGCAGTGGTATTGCTGAATCAAAGGGAATGCATAGTCCTATAGCCCTTTGGGCATAATTCCAAATTGCTCTCAAGAATGGTTGGATCCATTCATAACTCCACCAACAGTGAATTGCTGCTTTTAATTTTTTTTTCTGATAAAAGCATTTTATTTTTCCAGTTACATGTGAAGATAGTTCTCAACATTTGTTTATACAAGCTTTCCAATTTCAGATTTTTCTCCCTCCCTCCCCCCTCCCCTAGACAGCAGGTAATCTGATATACGTTTTATATCTATCTATCTATCTATCTATCTATCTATCTATCTATCTATCTATCTATCTATAAAACATTAAACTTATTTCTGCATTAGTCATGTTATAAGAGAAGAATCAGAGCAACGAGGAAAAACCTCAAAATAGAAAAACAACAGCACCAAAAACAAAAGAAATAGTATGGTTCAATCAGCATCTATACTCCACAGTTCATTTTTTTTTCTGGATTTGGAGATCCCCTTCCATCATGAGTCCCCTAGAATTCTCCTGTACCATTACATTGGTGAGAAGAATCTAGTCCATCACAGTAGATCAACACACAATGTTGATGATACTGTGTACAATGGTCTTCTGGTTCTGCTCATCTCACTCATCATCAGTTCATGCAAGTGCTTCCAGGTTTCTCTGAACTCCTCCTGCTCATTGTTTCTTATAGAACAATAGAATTCCATTACATTCATATACAACAACTTGTTCATCCATTCCCCAATTGATGGGCAACCCCTCAATTTCCAATTCCTTGCCACCACAAAAAGAGACGTTATAAATATTTTTGTACATGTGGGTTTTTTCCCTTTTTTATGATCTCTTTTGGAAAAAGACCCAAAAGTGGTATTGCTGGGTCGAAGGGTATGAACAGCTTTATAGCCCTTTGGGCATAATTCCAGATCACTCTCCAGAATGGTTGGATCACTTTACAGCTCCACCAACGATGCATCAGTGTTCCAATTTTCCCACAGCTTCTCCAACGTTTATTATTTTCTTTTTTTTTTGTCATATCAGCCAATCTGATAGGTGTCAGGTGGTACCTCAGAGTTGTTTTAATTTGTATCTCTCTAATCAATAGTGATTTAGAGCATTTTTTCACATGGGAATAGATAGCTTTGATTTCTTCATCAGAAAACTGCCTGTTCATATCCTTTAACCACTGCTTTTAATTTAACATAAACTTGAATGGAATTAATGATTGCTATTGTTATTCCCATGTCTTTATATTAAAATTTTTCCCAAATATGTATTAATAATATTGGTCTATAGTTCTCTTTCTATAATTTATACTTCCTTGACTTGGGTATTAGGATTATGTTTGTGTCATGAAGGGAATCTATTAGGATACCTGATTTTTTCATTTTTTAAAAGATTTGCATATTATAGGTATTTATTGTTCTTTTAATTTTTTAAATTTGTTCTTTAAATGACTGATATAGTTCTTCTGTAAATGCCTTGGAACCAGAAACATATTTCCCCTTTTGGTAGTTTCCTTCAATTATATAATCTCTCTAGTTGATTTACCGTTAGCTTGGGTATTTTATATTTTTGAAAGTAATTCTTTATTTCATGTTGTGTTCAGTTTTGTTGGCAAGCAACTATAGGTAGTAGCTTCTCACCATTCATTTTCTCTCTTTTAATCCTGTTCAATTTTTGATTTAAGCTTCCATCCTCCCCTTTCTGCTCAGGTTGACTAAAAGTTTATCAATTTCATTAGTCTTTTAAAGGAACAAACATTTAACTTTGTCAGTTCTCTAATCGTTTTAATGTCCAATTTATCTATCTCTTGTCTAATTTTCAAAATTGTCTCTTTTGTTTTTATTTGATGGTTAGTGTTTTGATGCCTTGTATATACCATTGATACCTCTTGACTCAAATAGAGTTTGTACAGACCACTAAAATCTCAAGTCTTTTTTTTTTTAATTTTTAGTGAGGCAATTGGGGTTAAGTGACTTGCCCAGGGTCACACAGCTAGTAAGTGTTAAGCATCTGAGGCCAGATTTGAACTCAGGTACTCCTGACTCCAGGGCCAGTGCTTTATCCACTGTACCACCTAGCTGCCCCCTCAAGTCTTTTTCATAGTAACTATCATTGAAAGACACCTGCCTCATATTTTACTTGTGAAATTTATATGTTGAACCCATCAAATATTTTTCCATTTGTTCTTCTTAAAGTCCATCTTATATCATCTGACTCATTATTAATCCTAATTAGATCTTACTGTAATCAACCTGCCCTTTTCCTCAGGAGATGAGGCAATCTTGATGAGAATAGATACTCTGATCAACAAAGATCAGCACTTCCCTTATGCTCTCTTAATTCATGGTCATGGCTGACCATCTAATCCTTATCCTGTCCAATCTAACAAGTACTCACTGTTATGCTACAATACACTACTTTATATGAAGTCCTATGCTAGACTCTATGGACATGGGGATACATATATATGCATATATAAATACATACACATATATACATATATGAATGTACATACATATATATGTATATGTGTACATACATATATGTATATGTGTACATACATATATGTGTGTGTACATACATATATGTGTATGTGTGTATACACACATACACATCAATACCTGTCTTTGAGAAATAAAATTTATCTAGAGTAGGAGGAGCAGCTACCCGAATTTTCTGATTCTGATTGGTATCAGAATCTTCCCTCTCATATTAAGTCCAAGAAGGGTACTCAGTTTATCACATATTTTTCAACTGCATTACTCAATGCCATTCTTCACAGTAAACAAATACCTTCTCCTAGCATATTTGGTGGGTGTAGTGTGTGAACTATCCTGGCAAGAGTATCATCAGCACCATAAATCTTATGATCAGAAAGAACAGGCCATCCTACTACCCACCATGAAATATTGTCATATCTCAGTACACACATTCACTCAATCCCTTTTAGACAAATTATGTCTTTCAATCTTGTTTGGTTTGGTCAACTGGTTTTGTTTTTACCCCCTTAACACAAGAGTCCTCACAATCACTTACTACCTGGTAGAATCAGTGTCCATCCAGGCTAACAAGCAGCATGCTCTCTGAAGATCCAAAGAAGTGTATAAACAAGGTGCCAACGACCATAGAATGTTCAGAGAGTCCTTGAGCTTAGGAGCTATGGTGTGGTTATGCTCTCATTATTGCTGTACTAACAGACCTTCCAAGAAACTGGCAAAAGAAGGGGATAGACCCCTTCCTCATCACTAATTAGCTAGCATTTACATAGTGTTTTAAAGTTTGCCAAGCATATTACATGTCATCTCATTTGACCCTTACAATGACTCTGCGAAGTAGGTGATATTACTATCAAACATTAATATAGGAGCAGCCAGGTGGTGCAGGGGATAAAACAGCAGCCCTTGAATCAGGAGGACCTGAGTTTAAATCCAGCCTCAAACACTGTCACTTACTAGCTGTGTGACCTTGAGCAAGTCACTTAACCCAAATTGCCTCACAAAAATAACAAAACAAAATATTAATATAAGGCAGGAAACTAAGACCAAGAGAGACTAAGTTCCTTGTCCAAGTCACCCAGCCAGTAAGAGTCTGAGGTATGATTTGAACTCCTCTTCTTGATTCAAAATGGAACCTTCTATCCACCCAGGTGGGATCTGAAATAACTTAGCAACAAGCTAACAAGAATATTTTTTTTCTTTCAAATGAGATAATATGATCAAAGGAGATAATATTTGTAAAGTATTTAATACAGTGCTTTTCACATAGTGGGCACTTAATAATGGTTTATTCCCTTCTCCTTCCCTTTGGCTGAATGGTGTCTCTCAGTCTCTATTTTACCACCAAGCCTCATGGTATTTAGGGTCATTTGAGCAGTTAGGAAAAATGATAGTTACCACTCTGCTTCAGGCCTAGCAAAGATGAATTGTTATGTACTCAGTCTACCCCAATTTGACTTATTTTTTTTTCTTGAAATAAGACACTTAAGTCTAGAGCTCCATGTCACAGCCTTAGCCCATCACCATTCACTGGATAAGCAGGAAGAATGCCTTTTTATTTTATTTTTTGTTTTATTTTCATTGTTACAAGAAGCTCTCTTTAATCTGCTTAGTATGCCCAGCTCCTTCCCTCAAAACCAAAGCCCTGGGGAGATCCTTCAAAATACCATATGCTAGCATCGGGTAACTTCATTGTAATTACCCTAAAAAAACCCTGCAAAACTCAGGAGAAATAATGGAAACCATTAATCCCTTCTCCCCTCATTGATACATTAGAAAAATTGCTCTATGCCCTGAAATAAACTCAGCAATGCTTCTCAGTCCCTAACTATCAACTTTATGCTCAGTTCTTTCTGTGAGTGTTACTTTACGCAGTATATAAATGGCACTCGATAAAACCGCTTTCACAGTGCTTGCTTGGCACTGAGGGGAGCCCCTAGGGGAAGTTCCCCTTGGTAAGTTTCATGGAATAAGCAAAAAAACATCCTAATCGTTTTGTTACATTTTAATACTTAATAGCCTGTATATGGAAACAATACATTGAACATGAAGAGATGGAGGAGAGGGCTGGGGAAAGGGAAAAGTAATGAACTGATTTAGCCCACAAATCCTGGGAAAGATGCAGATACTGAACTCCGGCAAGCAATGAAGCCAGCTGACTGGGAGCTCTTGAAGCCAAAGCAGCACTTCATTCCCTTGACATTCTATTAGACTTATGTTGGGGTTTAGGGAGGATTTGGAGGGAGCTTTGTAGGGAGTTGTGTGGGTAATGGAAGCATAATAACCCATGTATGGTCATCACTCATCAATTTTTTAAATCTCTTTGGGCAACACTGAAAAATTCACTGGCTTGCATTAATGGTGTAAGTGTTGAATGAATGTGGCAGTAATTGAATAATCCATTGATCTATAATAAATATTATCATTCAATAATCAAAAACACTCCCCCTAAAAATATTACCTAAGCTCACATTTATATAATGCTTTATGATTTATGAAGTTTATTATATGTGTGTATACTAACAAAGTTATATATTTATGTATATATATAACTTTGTAAGTATACATATGTATATATACATAGTATATATATAGTTATATGTGTGTATATATACATATATATAACTTTGTGAATCATAAAGCAATGTATGTGTATATTTATTTATATATGTGTATTTGTTGATTTTCACAACAATCTTGGGAGGTAGATGATTGCTGGTATTATTATCCCGATTCGAGAGAAAAAAAGAAACAGATTCAGTAGAGATGAAGTGACTGGCTGAAAAAAATCACATAGATAATAAGTAGCAGAGACAAGATTTGAAATACTAAAGACAGCAAGTTTCTCTGTTGAAAACTCAACACTCACATTCTCCCCTGGATTATCTTAATACCACTACCCTAAAAAGGAATTTAGGAAGATATTATGGCCACGTTCCCAGTTAGTAACTCTGAGTTTTTAAGTTTGTGTTTGTGTGGTTGGTTTTTTTGGTTTGTTCATTTTTGTTTTTCTTTTTTTTTTGGTGGTGGGGGAGTGTATTGTTTTTGTTTTCTTTTGGTTTGGGGTTCTTTATTTGGGGCTGTTTTGTTTTTGTCAATGGATGCTAGAATCTTTTTGTTAACTAGACCCCACTGAATAAAGTCTATTCTGCTTGAGAAGAATGGGGATTAGAAATCACTTGGAATTTTACAAAAATGTTTAAACATGCAAATCCACCAAAAATGACTTCTAGAAATTGAGAATATAATTCTTTATAATAACATTCAGTCAAAAGGTCTTTATTTAACACAACTACTACATACCTGGAACTGTGCTGAATGTTATTCAAAAGATACAAAGGCCAAAATATGGTCCTTGCCCTCAGGGAGCTCATGGTCTATTGGAGGAGATAACATAATTACCATGTGCCACAGGATATTTACAAAGTAGACCAGAGAAACTGTATCACACACTAGAGTCAAAGGAAAAGAAAGAAAGGATTGGGGCAGGAAGAGAGAGAGAGAGAGAGAGAGAGAGAGAGAGAGAGAGAGAGAGAGAGAGAGAGAGAGGGAGGGGCAGGCAAGGAAAAAGATAGAGAAAGAAAGTCTTCAGAGAGTTCAGAGAGCCTGGGAATTTTTTGGTTCTGCTCAAAAATTTCAGTTTAGCCAGATTATGAACTGTTATTTTCTTGCTAACTAGTGGCTCTATCTAAATTGGCATCCCTGGAGGACTGAAGGTAACATCATACCTTCTGCATTCCAAAATCTATGGCAGTTCTAAGTATCAGTAGAGGTACCCACTCTCCAAAGGATGTCAGTTTTTTGGGTTTTTTTTTTTTATCAAGTAGGTTCAATTCTGTTCAAAACAGAAAGTTGCCTTTTCAATTCAGTGATATGACTACTTTAAAGCACAGTTTTCTGACACTTCTTATTCTACCTATAGCCAAAAGGGGAGAGGAGATATTATTTCCCCTTCCCCATCCATATACACCAATCTAAATAGCAATAAGGTAAAAAGGTGTCAGTTGAGAACCATAGATGTGACTAAACAAGTCAACACCCAAAAGAACAAAGTGCTTCCTGTTCAAAATATAGACACTTTTGTACTCCATCATATGATTCATATTTAGGGGGAAATGCATTCAGACAAGGAAAGTGGCTAAAATTTCAAACATTCATATAGTTTAATTAAATAAGAGAGACTGGATAATGTAGAAAAAGAAACCATTAAAGCAAACGTCTCAATCAATCTTAAGAAACAAAAGACTACAATTCTTCTTGTTGAAAATGGTCAATGATTTCAAATGCCTAATTATTCAGTTTCAATTCTTAAAGAGAAGGGAGCATGACTTTTGTACAAAGAATTAACCTGATGAAGCAAAAAAACCCTGAAAATAATATATCAATACACCCAGAAGCTATATGAAATCATAGGCCAGCCACCAAATTCTTTTCAACCTCATCTCATCTGCAAAATGGGTATAATAATAAGTTACCGACCCCCAAGGCACTCTATATGCTAAATGCTTTGCTATCCTTAAATTAACATCAAAACATCAGCTGTTATCACTAATATCTTCAAAATTAAAAAAAAAGAACCAAGAGGTTTCTAATATGTTGGACATGATCCTTGATAATCAATCAACAAACATTAATTAAATTTCTACCATGAGTCAGGCACCATTCAAGACACTGGGTTAGGTTCTGCGAATACAAAGACAAAAGAAAGTTAAACAGTCCTTGACTTCAAGTAGTTTACATACTTTAAGGTAGAGTTCTAGACTTTGATAATAAGAGGACCCCAGCATAGGACAGACATGTTCATTTGGAGAAATTCAGCTAATTCTGATGTTGGATCCAAAGATTTCTACGACTGGTTGAGTATTGGTTTCCATGCGAAACTTACTCAGAATCTACCCTGCAAAAGTAGCCCCAAAAGGCAGCTGAACATTATTATTGGCGTTCATCTGATCAGTCATGTGTGAATTTTAGTGACTCTGGACCACACTGTCTAGGAGATTTTATTGGCAAAGATACTGGAGTGGTTTTCTATTTCCTGCTTGACTAAATTGAGGCAAACAAGAAGCTAAGTTACTTGCCCAGGATCACACAGCTAATAAGTGCCTGAGGCTATATTTGAATTCAGGTCTCCCTGATTCTGGGCCCAGTTCTCTATCTCCTGAGTGACATAGCTACCTCAGTCAGCCCAAGACATCACATCACCCTGGCAATGACCTCCATCCAGAAGCTTATCAGTGACTGTCATGAGTTTCAAGGCCATTCAGGTTTTCCTTTATCTTTCATAGGGTTATAGGTGGGGGAGGCCTTATGGACTTGACCTCATTTGATCCTCACAACAACCCTGGGAGATAGGTGTTATTACTTTTTTGTTTTATTTTGTTTTGTTTTGTGGGGCAATGAGGGTTAAGTAACTTGCCCAGGGTCACACAGCTGGTAAGCGTCAAGTGTCTGAGGCCAGATTTGAAATCAGGCCCTCCTGAATATAGGGCCAGTGCTTTATCCACTATACCACCTAACTGCCCCCTTTCCCATTCAGTTGTTTTTGTGTGTGTTTTTGTTTTTTGCTTTGTTTTTTGCAGGGCAATGAGGGTTAAGTGACTTACCCAGGGTCACACAGCTAGTAAGTGTCAAGTGTCTGAGGCCAGATTTGAACTCAGATCCTCCTGAATCCAGGGCTGGTGCTTTATCCACTATGTCACCCAGCTGACGCCCCTGATAGGTGTTATTATTACCCTCATTTTACAGATGAGGAAACTGAGACAAAGAGATCAGTGACCCAGGGCTGCAGAGATATTAAGTGTCAGAGCCTATATTTCAACTTGGACTTTCCTGATTCCTGAACAAATTCTCTCCATACTCTGTTACCTAATTGGTACCTAATTGGTGATAGAGATTCTCAGTTTTCTAAGAAAGGACAGTTTAATGCAAACGAGATTAGTCTGAGGCTTGCTTAATCTTTCCTAATGAATAAAAATCAAGTGCCAATTCTTAAGCCCCATATAACTAGGATTCCTACCAGTGCACAACCACCTTGCCCTAAAACACCACCTCTTGGCCAGACTCCTCAGTTTGGCCTCAAAACTAACCAGCCACTTATTCAAGAACAGTCTGCCAAGATCAGTGCAAAACTCCCACCATCAAAAGGACTACTCTAACTGAAGCTGTGGTGATAGAGTACCTGAATAGCAAGAATGCTAATGATGCTGTTAATGTTATATGGGACATGAGAGCCCCCAACCACTTTCTTCCAGAGGTTTTAAGCAAAGTCATCATTCAATCACTAGACAGGATTGATGAAGACAAATAAAAAGTCAGCACTTTAATCAGTTTCCTCAAACAGAAAGGAATAGCTACTAGTGACAATTTTATGTAGACTTTCCTGAATGTATTGGGTTAGCGTCCAAGACAAGGCAGACATCCCTTTGGTGGCAGCCCGGATCATGATTTCCCCAGGCTTACAAAATTATCAGACTAGTCACAAATCCATCAAATTAGCTAATCAAGGATGTGTGTGTGTGTGTGTGTGTGTGTGTGTGTGTGGACATTCCAGAGTTAGTTCAGCCACTGGGAAGTGGCATCCACTTCCCTCTCTTCTTACTCTGCCTTCAACAATTAGCTAAGTTGCAAGATCATGAATGTTTAACAGAACTTTTCCAGCAAAGTAAAGTCAATATGCAGAAAATGCTTCCAGAAATCGATCAGAAGAAGGAATGCATGTTGGAAATTTTCGAGGGAAAGGAACTTAGATTCTTTTTCCCACTTCTCAAATTGGAGAAGGAAATGTTGAAGCAAATGAAGTTGGATCCATCACCTCAAACCATATGTGAGAAGATTAAAGAGAACATTTAGTCCCAAACTTCACGTAGACAAGGGATTAGCTTCTTGCAGTATATCTCTAGTAAAGTAAGCCCACCCTATAAGGAAACAGATTCTTCCTCTGCTTCTTCCAAATAGCAGTTGGAGCAGAAAAAGAAGCTGCTTCTCTCTTTCAAGCCAGAAATGCAGAAGTTCCCTCGTGTTCATGTCGACCTACACATATGCTCTTCAGGTACACTGCTACAATAACAACTTTCCAAAAGGCATGCTACAGCACTTCTTTGTTCATTTCTATGATGTGGAAATAATTGAAGAGGAAACTTTCCTAGCATGGAAAGAGAAGGTAACCCAAGAATTTCCAGGGACAGGTAAGGCTTTATTCCAGGTCAATCAATGGCTTACCTAGTTGGAGACTGCCAAAGAAGAATAATCAGAGGAAGAAGCTGACTAAAGATCATTCAAAGCCTTAAAATTGTGCAAACATACTGTTACTAGGATATAACTGCATTTGACCTAATCACTGCAAAAATTCATTCCACTGTCAGGTTTTCACAATATCTAAAGCAGAACCATGTCAATAGGATGCTCTTCTGCCTAAGGTTTTGTATAGTATAATGTCTTAATCATAGTCTACCATCTAAGTATTAAAGACAAAACCTATCTAGATTGATTATTTTGGGCCTTATTTGGGTGTTATTTGGCCAAAGGAAAGGAAGGTAGCTGATTTCACTTGGTGAAAACTGCTATAAGAACCCATAAAAAGGAATTCATAAGAGACCAGTACTAGTGTCACCTGTTACAACACTATGATGGGAAAGAATGCCTTATATCACCTTCTGAGTGCAACAGGGAATTGGTAGGAAAGCAATCTAAACAGTGAGAGTTTTATGTACTTAGTATTTTCACAGATAACTAGGTTTCCCTCTGTTTTTCAGTCATTCTCTTAGGGATCAGATTTATTTTCCCCCAGTCTATCAATGCAGCATTTCCTCCTTCAGTTTTGGAAGTGGCATTCTTGCATAAGGAGTTGGCATCACCACAGTCAGTGGTGTTAGTGATTTTTGAGGAATTTCAGAATGAGAGCTACAGACACTTGATAAGTGAGAAATTCTCACTAGATGTACTCAGTCATGTTTGGAGAGTCTGTGACACCAGGCTTACACAGTTATAAGACTAGACACAAATCCATCAAATGAGCTAATAAAGGATGTGTGTATGTATGTATAGATGTTATATATATATATATATATATAACATAGCTATGCAGAAACAGAAATGAAGAAATTAGCATGTAAAATAAGAATGTAGAGACAATTCCAAAATCTAATTATGTTAACGTTTATATGTTTATGGTATGAATGGAAATCTACATATATTTATGGCTTTATTTTTCTCACTTTTTTGGATTTTTCCCTTCTATTTCTAAAAATACAATTTCCTAACCCTTAAATTTGAAAGAGAACCAGAAATGAAGGAGTAGAATGAACAATGATCAAAATCTTGGTTCATTCGTATCAGGAAGACTCTGTACAGCTCTGCTCATTGTCCATTAAGAAAAAGAAGGGGGGCGGGGCAGCTAGGTGGTACAGTGGATAGAGCACCGGCCCTGGATTCAGGAGGACCTGAGTTCAAATCTGGCCTCAGACACTTAATACTTACTAGCTGTGTGACCCTGGGCAAGTCACTTAACCCCAGATTGCCTCACTAAAAAAAAAAAAAAGAAAGGAAGAAAAGAAAAGAAAGAAAAAGAAAAAGAAGGGGCAGCTAGGTGGAGCAGTGGATAGAGCACCAGCCTTTAGTCAAGAGGACCTGAGTTCAAATCCAACCTCAGACACTTCACACTTACTAGCTGTGTGACCCTGGGCAAGTCACTTAACCCCAATTGCCTCCCCCCAAAAAAGAAAAATAGAGCTGAGCTATGAACACTCACAGGATCAAAGTTGGAAGGTACTTAGAGACCATCATTTTTTGGATGGGTAAATGAGTACTAGAGAGTTTAAGTGACTTGCCCAAGGTGATCCAAGTAGTAAGTGGAAGAGGTGGGGTCCAAACGCAGATCCCCTGGCTCCAAGTTCATGCTCTTTCCATTGCATGCCAACAAAAATAAGCAAAGGGCTCACATCATCCATGTGAGAAAAGCCTAACAAGGACAGGCTAAAAGATTGAGAATTATAAGGGGTTTTAGAGGCAGTTCATTCTGAACTCATCATTGTACTTATGAAGAAAGTGATGAGAGTTTAAATTACTTTCCTCGGTTAACATGGGTAGTAAGCAATCTAAGGCAGAATTTGGGCTTAGGGCTTCCTGACTACAAACTAACTCATTATTCTGTCCATAGAACATACAAAGTCTGAGAAGGGCTTAGTACAAATAACTGGCTACAAAATGATAAAGAGTTGGAAGTTTACCTAACTTCCAGAGATGTTGCCTTAGCACTCAGTATTGACTCACAGGAAAAACATTGTATAAGGATCCAGAAGACCTGGGGTCCCTTCTCCACCTCTAACTCGCTAGATGATCTATGAGAATTCACTTCCATAATAAAGAGGTTCATCTCGACAGGATCTCAAATGATTTTGACTCATACTTTCTATAATTCGATAATCTTATATATTCACTGTTGATTCATAGTAATTTCAAAAAATCTGTGTATTCATCCTAATTCTTTTATTTTTGTATTTAAAAGATTTTATTAAGATTTTAGTATGTTGACATGTTTCTCATTTCACATCATCTTTGGCCAAGCCCTGTACACTCACAATTCTCAGGCTTATTGTTCAAAGTTTAGTCAGAAGCATCTGGAACACTGGTGATGGAAGAGTCTGTTGTAAAACTTTCAACAACTGCTGTGGCTGCCCACAGACAGCAATGACATTTGTCAAGTGGTCAACACCCTTTTCATATTCACCAAGCTGTATTTCTTCTAGGAAGAACGTCTGAACAGCTTGGGCATCTTTAAGGTCAGGTAAATTTGAAAGTCCAGCTCTCTCTTCAGCAAGCTTCTGTTTCTTTCTTCACTCTCAGAGCCTGTTCTTGAAGTTGGGGTCGCTCCATCTCTTGCAGTCAAAGCAAATACAGTGGCTGATGAAGAGGGTGCCACACCCACTCGTGCCACTCAGTCCCACCATGTTTCCAGAAGCTGCTTGTCGAAGCAGGTAGCAGTAACCACCCTGTCCCGCCGCCCCCCTCCTAATTCTTTTAAAAATGCACTGGGGGGCAGCAAGGTGCTGATGTGGATAAAGCACAGGCATGGGATTCAGGAGGACCTGAGTTCAAATCCAGCCTCAGACACTTGACACTTACTAGGTGTCTGACCGTGGGCAAGTCACTTAACCCTCACTGCCCTGCAAATAAAGGGGAAAAAAAGAAAAAAAAACCCTAGTATTTTGAGAATAAAATGGGACATAGATCTTGTGGGCACAGAAATTCACCCATCATTAGAACTGCTATACCACTGCAACATTCCTTTGAACTCAATTCAATTGTAGTCACTAGCCCCCACCCCCAGCCCACATATACACACACAAAACATATATTTAAAACATTTTCAGAATTAAGAAAATCCACATTGCAATTTGGATTTTACCTTGCTTAAATACTGAATTTTTTAGATAAATCTGTGATCTTATTAAATCCTTCAGCAGTGTGGACTATTACCCCTCCTCACCTTTCTACCCTGTACAATTATCATGTGCATTTTTCTACAGATTCTTCTTGGAGAACCCGCCATACACAATTTAGACCTTCTATTATTATTAATATCATAATGTTATCAATGTAGCTTTAAGGCTGCCCAGCTACTGAATCATCTTCCTAGCATTGAGGAACCTTCCTCCTTGCCTTGACAGAATTGGAAATGTGTTGTAGCCAAGGTATATTTCCAGTGTATATTCCCATTGCCTTTTGGGTTACTTTACAAATTTGAATTTTCTATGGTCATTGTGCTTCATGAGTAACAGACATTTAACACCAGCAGAAGCCCAATTGTATATGTAGGAGTAAACGATTTTAAATCATTGAAGCATTAAGCAATCTCTGAAATGAGGTCATAACATAAGACAGAATTCATAAATTCTTTTAGGTTTACAAAACTTTTACCCATATAACCTCACTGGGTCCTCCAAACAACCCTATATTGTTATTTTCCCAATTTCACAGGTGAGTGAACTAAAGCTCAGTCAAACTATAGTCATATAGATAGTATCAGAGGCCTATTTTGAACTCAACCCTATCCTAACTCCAAGTCTAGCACCTTTCTACTACTCTATGGGGCTTGAAGTCTTATCTTTCCCTCCTATTAAAGCTGCCCTAAACTTACTGTCCAGAAAAACTCATCCATGATAGACATATTAATATCCACCTAGCTGCATGTTATAAACAGTACAATATGAATTTCCATATGAGTAACAGAACATTCTTAAAGATATTGATGTATTGCATATTATAAAACTTTCATTTTTGCTTTATATCAAATAAGGTACATGGATTTCTTCAATTTTAAATCAAGAACAACAACTTATGAGCTCTAAATTAGAAAATGTTCTGGAAAAATGCCAGCCTTGAAGCTCTGACATATTAATAAGTGAACTTATACATATGATTTCACTGATATGTATTCTCTTCCAATATTGTCAATCACAGCTCAGCCATGCCTTACATGCCATGAAATACTTCCTCTTACCTTTCCAAAAATCTTCCAGAAAAGTTCTACCCAAAAGTTCTCCAATAACTGAAGACCTTTCTACAGGTCTTTCAATATTTCATGTAGACCAGTGCACTGGTCGAATTGTATACCTTATAGCCTTTCCATTTGGCCTTTCTACCTCCTTTTGTAAATATTGACATCCTTGTTCATATAAAAGAATACTTAGAGATGGTAGCGAAGTTATGGGTCATTTACATCCAACCTCCTGATTTTATAGATGTTTATAGAAACATTTGTTTTACTTAAATATTTTTGTTTATTTAAACATTTTATTCAAACATATTTAAACATTTAAGCAAAAACATTGTTGTTTTGTTTACAGGTGTTTGTAGA
Organism: Dromiciops gliroides; assembly: GCF_019393635.1. Taxonomy (NCBI): domain Eukaryota; kingdom Metazoa; phylum Chordata; class Mammalia; order Microbiotheria; family Microbiotheriidae; genus Dromiciops; species Dromiciops gliroides. Next base: position 46,709,244 of record NC_057866.1, read on the forward strand.
AACGTTATTGTTTTTGCTACTTGTGGAAAAGTTCTCCATGGGAAGACATTGAGAAGATTCTTATATAATCGCAATCTATTCATGCAGAATGAGTATACAAATCAATGAAAACATGGATACATGGAAGAATAAAATTGTCGATAACAAAGATCAAGGTATATATAACTCAGCTGAATGTCAAAAAATTGCTGCCAAGCCTCAGATTGTATATCAGCTCTAGCAACATGCCTGCAAACTAATTAAGCTTTAAAAAGTGTTGATAAATATTTCTAAATCCTTCATATTTTTTGTTCTGGTCCACAATACTTGTTTTGGCCTTGCCTATGAACTAGTCCTACTCCCTTTCACTTTCCTCTTCTCCAGCCACCATTTCTTCAAACTACAGTTTTCCAAATTCTTCACTTCTATTACTGATACAATTGGAACTCCCCATAAAAGAAAATCAGTGGGGAGGAGGGACTGGAATCCCTGGAAATGTGGATAAGTTTAGCTAGTAGTGACCTACTCCAAAGAAGCTTATTATACACATCAAAAGTAAAGGTGATACATTACATACATCAAAAGTAAACTAAATGGTAGAAAATCATGCATTCATGGTATAATCAAAATTGATTGAAAGTTAGAATTGAAGAGGTTATGTTCATTGGATTTCTGATTAAATAAAATTAAACTAGAAACACTTTAATGCTCTTGTTGAAGTAAATCTGTATAAAGTATAATATAGTATTTAATAATGTAATTCCTTACTAAGTATACCCACCATAGCAGCATCTCTCTTTCCTAAATCAGGATCTTACAGCCTCTTGGCATCAAAACTAAATATACCATACTAATGATACTCCAGAAAGAGTTAAAGGACACAATAAAATATAAGTAGAAATGGGGTCCTAATATGAAATCACACCTTCCCAGTATGGTAATAATTATATTCATAAATTAGGTAAGGCAACCAGCATTTTACCCTAGGATCCCACATTTAGAGGGGCACTGACAGTATTTGTACCCCTTTACCAGGACAGAAGGAAGAACAGTTTGACAATTAGCAAGAATCATTAACATTGTGTTAAAATTGTACCTTGAGGTACAAGATGGCAGAGTACAACCTAGTACCCAGCTGAACTCTCCCAACATTTCTCTCCAAACAGCTTTAAAATAGCACCAAATCAAATGTTGGAGTAGGTTAAAGGGAGATATTTATCCAGCCTAAAATAAGTTAGGAGGTCGTAGGAGAGGTTGTAAACACCAGGGTGGATACAGGCCCAGACCAAGGCAGGAGAATGAGTAGTAGGCCTTGAAGGTGGCCCTGATAACAGCAGTAGCAGCTTTGAGAGCTCTTAGGCCAGAGATGATAAGGGGTCAGACAACTGGTCAGAAAAAGAATACAGGGGACTCTTTGCTGTCACGAATGCATTGAACATAAGCAGTTCTGTATCTCAATTCCAGGGTGGAGAGAAGCACTTGTGATTACTCACAAAGGAGATGGGGACCTAATTAAAGTTCCAGGGCCAAGATATTACATGAGCTATCACTTGCGGCTGCAGGAGAGCAGTGACCTCACCTTTCCCAGGATAACATCACCTCAGAAACACCAAAAACTTGCAGACCCCAGAACTAGCTCTGAAAACAGCAATACAAAAAATCCTAAAGCTTGGGACAGTGTGTTCCCCACCACCAAGTGAGCAGAGCCCAGCTTTAACATGAAGTTCAAAGTCAAGAAATAGGATAGAAAATTAGCATAAAAAGAAAAAGCAACAAGAACTTGACCGTGAAAATGGTGGCAAGGAAAAACAAGATGTAAACATATAGTGCTCACTTCTGCAGCACATATGCTAAAATTGGAACAATACAGAGAAGATTAGCATGGCCCCTGCGCAAGGATGACATGCAAATTTGTGAAGCGTTCCATATTTTTTTCTCTCACAACCTAGCTAATGTAGAATTGTTTTCCATGACACTCATGTATAATTTATATTGAATTGTTTGGGTTCTTGGGATGAGGGTGGGAAGGGAGGGAGTAAGAGAATTTGGAACACAAAGTTTAAAAAAAATTGATGTCAAAATTTGCTTTTACATGTCATTTGGAAAATAAAATTCTAAAAAAAAAAATAGAGAAGGGCAACCAGGGTTGAGTTGAGAAAATGTTTTAGATATTGTGAATCTCAGAGGAGAAGAACTGCTGAATAATCTTAAAAGAATCTAGAAATGAAAAAGGGAGTAAAGAATATTCCAAGTTTCTAAATGCTACCAGAGAATTTGGGGAACATAAACAGTATAGAGGTGTGTTTTGGGGGGAGAGATTTCTACTATTTCTACTATTTCATGAGTCCCCGTCAGTCTGTCCCCATATTATCAGTTGATAGCAAATAGATAAAAGTATTAGCTTTTTGAAAAAAAAAGTCTTTATTCAGTGAAAGACTAAGAACATTTGGCACAAAACATCACTATGCCATCAAATATTTTTGACAATATCTCTCATCAATAAACACAGAGCCCAGTAGAAAGTGAGGTGAAGATTAGATATCTCATATACCAAAAAAAGTGTAATATTGTTCCCAGTTCCTAGAGCTACTATTTTTTTTCCATTTGAGGATTACTCCTAGGTTTCCCTTTAGGTATTACATAGCTTTTCTTCCTAGATCCTTGAAGAATCCTGATACTACCCTGTCCAAATCTGGTATTAAGGAGTTATGTAGCCAAGATTAAAAGAAAGAAAATAGTCTTAAATGTTGAAAATAATGGGAGAAATTTATTATATTTTAGATGTATATAAATGAAAATTTTAAGGAATGGAAAAAAGAAGTTGAAAATCAGCAGAGGAATGGGGTAGACCTGAATTATTTAGCTGAGGTCTAAAGAGAAGAGAAAAAATTAAATAATTAGATAACAGCAAGGATGAAAAGGGAGGTGATCAGTAAAATTCTAAAATCAAGGAAACAGGTTACCATTTGTTAATGGTAGTGGGATAGGTGATGAGGGTGAGGGAAAGGGAGCTAGTAAAAAGTGGACTGCATTCAAATAGATTAAGGTAAAATGATCAAAGAAACGTAATCCTGTATTTATTTTTAAAGAGGTTAAAATTCCATGTGGGGAAAACATTAAAGAGCAATGGAACAACAAAAAAAGATATAATCTTAGAAGAAAACAATGTGAAAATACCTACATACAAAAACTCAAAGAAAAATACCAGCAAAAATTCCTATAATAATTCAAGAAAGAAATAAAAATATAAGAGGGAAATTTGGGAAAAGAAATGAGAATGATGCAAGAAAATTATGAAAAGAGAACAGCTTGGTAAAAGTGGCATGAAAATACTGAAAAAATCACACCTCAAAAAAAGAATTATCCTAATAATAAAAGAGAAATATAAATTAAATAAAAGAACTCCTTTAAAAGCAGAATAGGCCAAATGGAAAAATAACTACAAAAGCTCACTGAAGAAAATGATTCCTAAAAATTAGAATTGGGAACGTGGAAGATAATGACTTTATGAGACTTCAAGAAATGAAACCAAGTTGAAAGAATAAAAAAATGGAAGAAAATGTGAAATATCACACTGGGAAAACAACTAACCTGGAAAATAGATTGAGGAGGGATAATTTTAAAATTATTGGACTACCTGAAAGCCACGATAAAAGAAAAGTCTAGACATCATATTTCAAGAAATTATCAAGGAAGATTGCCCTCATATGTTAATCCCAGATGGTAAAATAGAAATTGAAAGAATCTATCAATTGCTTACTGAAAGATATCCCAAAACTAAAACTCAATAATATTGCATCAGACTTTTAGCATTCCCAGGTCATGGAAAAATATTTTAAGCAGCCAGAGAGAAATAATCCATAGTCAATGACTATGGATATACTCAAGATCACACAGGATTTACTAGTTCTCATATCAAAGGATCAGAGGGTTTAAAATATGATGTTCCCAAAGGCAAGGGAACTAGGATTATAACCAAGAATAACCTACCCAGAAAAACAGTATAATCTTTCATGGGAAAAATACACATTTAATGAAAAAAAGAGGAATTCCAAGCATTCCTGCTGAAAATACCAGACTTGATTAGAAAATCTGACATTCAAACATAAGACTCAAGAGAAACATAAAAAGGTAAACATGAAAGAATAACTGTAAGTAATAATAATAAATAAAGTTAAACTTTTTACATTCCAGTATGCAAGGATGATACATATAGCTCCTAAGAACTTCATATTTTTTAAGACAGTTAGAAGGAATCTATGAAGTCAGAGGCATGGATGGAAGATGGTTACATTGGGTTGATCTCCAAAATATTCAGGTGTGAGAAAGAGGGATGCACTGTGGAAAAGGAAAGGCAAAACAGGGAATTTTTTTTTTCTAAAATAAAATAGACACACAAGGAGGAGCTTTTATAGTGAAAAAGGAAAGCAGACACTTGTAATGCCTGAACCTCACTCTCATCAGAATTGGTTCAAAGAGTGAAAATATATACACACATACACATATGTGTATATACACACAATCAGGTGGGTATAGAAATCTTTATTACCCAATAGGGAAAAAGGAAGCAAAGGGGAGAAGAGAAGATGGAGAAGGTGATAAAAGAAATGGAAGATTAAAGAAAGTAGTAGTTATAAACCAAATAAACTTTAAAGGAGGGATGGGATAAAAAGAGAGAGGATTAAACAGAAGAAAAGAGGATGGAGAGAAATACACAGTTAGTAGTCATAACTGTGAATGTGACTGGGAGGAGCTAACCCAGAAGCAAAGAGCACAATGAATTAGAAACCAGAATCTAGCAATATGTTTTGTACAAGAGTCACACTTGAAAGACAAAGACACACACAGAGTTAAAATAGAGGGCTGTAGCAGAATTTATTGTTTCAAATGAAGTTAAAAAAAAACGCAAGGGTAGAAATCATAATTTCCAAAAAAGAAAAATGAAAATAGATCCAATTAAAAGTGATAATCAAGGAATCTACATTTTTCTAAAAGGTACCCTAGACAAGGAAGTAACATTAAAAAATGACAGCAAGTTTCTCTGATAAACTCCTCATTTCTAAAATATTTAGGTAACTGAATAAAATTTTTAAAAATAAGTATAGTTCCCCAATTGATAATTCGTCAAGTGATATGAAAAGACAGTTTTCAGGGGAAGAAATCAAAGCAATCTACAGTCATGTGAAAAAAATACTCTAAATCATTATTGCTTAGAGAAAGGAAAATTAAAACAACTGTGAGGTACCACCTCACATCTATCAGAAATGACAAATGCTGAGAGGGATGAGGGAAAATAAGTGCATTAATAAACTTCTGGTGAAATAAAGAAGTGATGCAACCATACTGGAGCACAATTTGGAACTATGCCCAAAGGGCTATAGAACTGTGAATACCCTTTAATCAAGCAATATCACTATTAGGTTTGTGCCAAAAGACATCAAAAGAAAAGGGAAAGGATATATATGTTCAAAATATTTATAGCAGCTCCTCAGAAATTGAGATGATGTTCATTAATTGGGAAATGGTTGAACAAGTTGTAGCATATGACTAATGGAGTACTACTGTGTTATAAAAAAAGGATGAGAGGAGTAGTTTCAGAAAATATGGCAAGAATTATATGAAATGATGCAAAGTGAAGTAAGAAGAACTTATTCTTCTCCATTATGTACAGTAACAGAAATGTTAGAATAATGATCAACTGTAAAATACTTGGTTACTATGATCAATACAACGATCCAAGATAATTCCAAAGTACTCATGATGAAAATATGCTATCCACCTCCAGAAAGGGAACAGTTGAACTCTAAGTGCATAATGAAGTATAATTTTATTTCTCTTTTTTTGCTATGTAGCTAATGTAAAATTATGTTTTGCATGATTTCACATGTATAATATGTTATTTTTATTGCCTTCTCAGTTGGGGAAGGGTTGGGAGGAAGAGAGAAAATCTGGAAGAGAAAAAATCCCCAAAATTTAAAAGGAAAAGAGTGTCAAAATAAATAATAAAAACTTTAAAATCATTAGATTAAAAAATTACCAGACTGGGGGACAGCTCTAGGTGCCACAGTGGATAAAGCACCAGCCCTGGAGTCAAGAGGACCTGAGTTCAAATCCGGCCTCTGACACTAGACACTTAATAGTTGTGTGGCCCTGGACAAGTCACTTAACCTTCATTGACCTGGAAAGAAAGAAAGAAAGAAAGAAAGAAAGAAAGAAAGAAAGAAAGAAAGAAAGAAAGAAAGGAAGGAAGGAAGGAAGGAAGGAAGGAAGGAAGGAAGGAAGGAAGGAAGGAAGGAAGGAAGGAAGGAAGGAAGGAAGGAAGGAAGGAAGGAAGGAAGGAAGGAAGGAAGGAAGGAAGGAAGGAAGGAAGGAAGGAAGGAAGAAAGGAAGAAAGAAAGAAAGAAAGAAAGAAAGAAAGAAAGAAAGAAAGAAAGAAAGAAAGAAAGAAAGAAAGAAAGAAAGAAAGAAAGAAAGGAAGAAGAAAAAAGAAAGAAAAGTAAAAAGAAAGAAAAAACAAATAAAAAACACACAAAAGAGTGGAAAGGTAGGAGGAAATAGGTTATAAAGGGTTTTGAATGCCAAAAAGTTACCCACTGTTCAGGCTTCATCTGAGTTCTCTGACCCAAATGAACATATCTTTCTCCCAACAATGACCTCCTCAGCAATGGCTATGGGCCTGGAGTTCCTTCCCTTATTCCTTGCATCCTCAAACCTAAAGTCCCTTTCTAACCCCTGTTCTCCATCCAATCTTACTCAACTTATTTTGTCTTAAAAATGCGTACTTGAGGATAGTTTTCAGGCCACTTGCCCTGTGCACAAGGATTGCTAATCAAGTTTGTGTCTAGGTTTATCTTTGAATACAATAATGATCATTTTGTAACATCACTGATATATAAATTGGAATACATTGAGCTGTACATTCACAGGTATCTATAGCTTGACAAGTTTGGGGTTTTTGTTTGTTTGTTTGACTTTTTCATATTAGATCATGTGTTTTTTCCTTCAATGTGCCTTTCCTCTACAAGTGGTTTTGGCATTCTGTCTCAAAAATGTGGTTGAGTGTTCACGTTAATTTGTTTCAAGTTAATTGAGCTATTTACCATTCTTGGTAATTTTTGTTCTCTTCCACTGAACATTAAGGGCCTATTATACATAAGACACAGCTGGGAACCAGAAATACAAGGATAGCAATAATACAAGCCCTGTGTTCACTGAGCTTGTATTCTCATCTGTTCATACTTAGTTTAAATCATATGTTAGGTCTTACTGTATAGAAGATCAGAGATTAAGTTCCCTCTGATAGTGTGACTAAGTGACATTATAATGAGATATTCATAAGATTGAATATATTAAGTAATTCTACTCATCAACATCATGCCCTGCAGTGCTGGGTGAACTCTCAACATAGAAGACATTGCCTAATGATCCCAATTTAAACAGCACTTTAATGAGTTGTTGTTGTAAGTTCTCTCAGAGAAGCAAAAATTCCAAAAGAATGAAAACTTTTTTCATCAATTTGCTATCATCATAAAACATCTCCATAAAATCAGGATAGCTAGTCATAGAATATTGTGGAGGGATAATAGATGGACAGTCTGAGCTTTGCGTGACTATCCATGAACCAGAGTAATTCTTCAAACACTTTGGCTAGATAGATTCTCTGTGCATTTACATGAATAACAAAAGTAGAGAGGTCATGAGCAGTTTGGGATCTTCGTCAGTGAAGATCACAGATTTTTGAAATTGATGGAATCACCCAATAATTTCATGGTGCCTACCTTCTCCTTTGAACTCACAGAACTAGTTATTTAAGCTACTCACTCAGTATTTCAATATGTGCTGCCTTGTGTCCAGTGTAACATTTTTATATTGTCACACTCCTATTAATAAATATTACCTTGTTTGGAGAAATGTGTCTCAGCTTATATTTTGTTAAATTTGAGACCTGAGAATATAACTGCTCATGTATTTGTGAACAGTAACCACATGTAGGCTATAAGCTCCTTGACAAGAACTTTGTCTCAAAGTTGTGTCTCAAAGACATAACTCTATCCTGGGTCTGATTCTGTATCCATCACCACCTTCCATACACTCACTGGCAGTTCATAATCATCAAGGTAGCATGGGAACATTATGACCTAAATCAGAATGGGTTAATATTCAGACTCCACTTTTGCTGGTTTCATATCTCATGATCCTTGAATGAGTGACATGTGTGATGGGAATTCAGGAGTGATGAGCTTTATGGCTCAAACTCCTCAGGTACTATCTCAGTAAATGAATTCTCCTGTCTTGTCCTTTCTTCTCTCTTTTTGGTCTCCTTCTCCCTTTCCTTCCCTCTCCCTCTCTCTCCTCTCTCTTCACATTGCCTCATATGGAGACCTTACTAGATCTCATTATTGTAATTATCATCTATCTCCCCTACCCCCACCCCAACCCCCCCTACTCCCACCCATACTTCTTCCAAAGAACACTACCAAGCTTTTGGTCTCCCAGATTCACAATCTCATCATTATCCTCATCTCTTCTCTTTTTTAATCACAAATTTTCAGTGGTTTAATCTTAATGCTTCTTCTTACATGGCATCTCCAGCATCATTCACACTATTCATGTAGCTAACTTTTTAGTTCAGGCCTTTATCACTTCTGTTTTGACCTATTACAATAACCTCCCAATTCCTCTCCATTCTTAAGTCTCTTCCCCATTCCAATCTATCTTCAATACTGCTGTCAAAGTGATTTTCCTTAAGTGCAATTTTTTTTAATGTCGATTCTCTATTCAATAAACTCTAGCAATACCCTTTTATCTTCAGGATCAAATATAGACTCCTTTCCCTAGCTACTAATGTCCTTCACAATCTGTTCCCAAGCTATCTTTCAAGGTTCATTCAGTTCATCAACATAAATAGAGCTTGCTTACATTCTAATAGGAGAGCATTACTCCCATTCCTGCACTCTATGTTCCAGATAGAAAGCCTTTCTCTTTCTCATCCCAAGTCTCACTCCACCTATAACTCTGAGCCTTTTCACAGATGGACCCCTCCCTATCCTAGAATGCATTCCTTCCCTACCTCTAGCTCATAAATTCTCTAGTTTCCTTCAATATTCACCCTTTTCTGACCACCCTTCCACCTCCACTGCTAATTTCTTTGTCCCTAAACAATCATCTGTTAATTTTATGTTGCATTTATTTGGCATATTCTCTTCTCTCATTCATACACACACACACACACACACACACACACACACATATACACAAGTGGCAGGTAGGTAGCACAGTGGATAGAAAGCTGACCCTGGAGTCAAGAGGACCTGAGTTCAAATCTTACCTCAAATATATACTATCTGTGTGACTCTGGGAAAGCCACCTAACCTCAAATGCCTTAAAACATCCACGGCAATTTCCAATTGTCCTGAAGTATATCTTGCCACTGGACCCAGACAGCTCTGAAGGAGAGAGTTTGGTGACCTTGAATAGCTCTCACTCACTTAAATCCAATTGACTTCAAGTCATGACATCACCCTGATGTCATTGTCCACTTTGAGAATGAAGGACAAATAACATATGTACACGTATACATGTGTGTGTATATATGTTTATGTGATGTTTGGATATGTTATTTGTATATACATACATGTGTCTATATTATATTTACATATACATGTGTGTATATATGTTTATGTGATGTTTGGATCTGTTATTTGTATATACATACATGTGTCTATATTATATTTACATATACATGTGTGTCTATATATGTTTATGTGATGTTTGGATATGTTATTTGTATATACATACATGTGTCTATATTATATTTACATATACATGTGTGTTATATACATGAGTGTATTATAGGCATGTATACATGCATGTTATATATTTGTATATTACATACATATACACACATGTTCATGCTATCTTCCCCTTTCAAATTTCTATTCATTGAATGCAAAGACCATTTCTTCTATGTCTTTGTATACCGAACACCTACCATAGTATCTGACAAATAGTAGGCACTTAGGAAATAAATAAATACATGCTCATTGATTGTCTGATAACTAGACTTTCTCCCCAAGACAAACAACACAAATGTCCTCAGGTGGAATGACTAGGCCAAAGCTAGTAGCACATCCAGGCTGGGGACCCTGCAGAGAGGAAGATGTTGTCCAGTAGCTTCTTATTATAACCAAAGATTCATGCTAGTTGGTGTTAAGCTTGATTATGTCTATGTTACTGAAAAGATGTCTTATCTGCCCTCATTTAAATGTGAGTTCCCTGAGGAATAGCTCTGATCTTTCTGCCCTAGTTATGCCTCAGCTATATCTTAGAATTCTTTGCAATCTTCCCAGTGCCTGGTCCAGTAATAAGCACTTAATCAATACTCACATTTATTGTATTTGTATACCCAGAGCACCTACTAGAATACCTGTCACAGAGTAAGTGCCTAATAAAAACATGTAAAATGAGGATTAATTTGATTTGCTAGATTTCCCAACCTGTTCTATATAGTTATTTCATTTTGTTATAATTCAAGCCAAAGCAAAATGTTCAGTTTTCTCAGGGAAAATCATATCTTCACTACCTCTGCTTCACTGGTTACAAAGTAAAACTATTCATTAACCAAATGTATTAATTTTCAAGGCACTCTGAAAGACACCATGGTCTATCGGGAAATCACACTGGACTTGGAGTTCAAGACCTGGGTTCAAGTCTCAGTTCTGAGATTAGTCCTATGGCTTTGATAGCTTAGGTAAAAACGCACTGTGAGCCAAGCACAGTGTTAAGCTTGAGAGACATTTGAAATGAAATCAGAAGTGTCTAGCATCAAAGAGTTTCTATTCTAATAGGGAAAGAAAATACACCGAGCTGCTGGGAAGCAAAGGGACTGAGGACATGATGAGGTGGCCTGGTTCTAAAGGCAGATAAGGCAAAAGATTCGTTTGCCAGAGTGTGGAGATCCCAGATTAGGACCCTAGTTTTTGATGGGAGGACAAATGAGAGGAGAATGAGCCAGGTAAAGAAGACTTTGGGAAGCAATGAGGTGGCTTGGTTCTTGGCTAAATAGAGTAAGAGTTTCATCAGAATTAAGGGGGTCAGGAGTTTATCTTGATGAGTCTCAGTTCTTTCATTAATAAAATGGGATCTAATGACCTCTTTCATAGGGCAGTTTGTATATTTTGTCTCCCTTTAGAGAATGTAAGCTCAATGTCTGGCACATAGGAGGTAGCTAATAAATGTTTGTCGATTTATTCATTACACAGTTGTAACTTAGGTGAAACGGTGCATATAAAATGCTAAAAAAAAATCAAAACACTTTATAAATGTCCGCTATTAATATTATCATCACAACCCTCATGCTTCGCGTAAAGGGTATACAATGACAAGGTTCCTTTCCTTAAGACAATCAGATTTTTTTTAAAGCAGAAGCAGAGTTCAAGGCAGATTTGGACCTGTTACTTCATTTGTGTAGGAAACAACCAAAAGCAGAAATTCCCTCCACTATTGGAGATTGGCGAGCCATCAGTAAGTCTTAGTCTTAAAGAGCTGGCTAGGGGGCAGCCACCTGGCGCAGTGGATAAAGCACCAGCCCCAGATTCAGGAGGACCTGAGTTCAAATCTGCCCTCAGATACTTGACACGTACTAGCTGTGTGACCCTGGGCAAGTCACTTAACCCTCATTGCCCTGCAAAAAAAAAAAAAAATAGTTGCCCAGCACACTGAGAAATTATATGACTAGCCAAAGGTCACATAGCTAGTACCTGTCAGAAGTGAGACTAGTATCCAGAACTTGCTGAATTAAAAGTCAACCTTTTCTCCATTTTGTCATGCTTCATCTATAATGCTATATGATGGAATCAAGTCAACAAGCATTTATTTAGTGCTTACTACAGGTAACACATTTTGCTAACCACCAGGGAAACAAAAGAAGCCACAAACAACCCCTGCCCTTAAGGAGTTCACAGTCTAATGGGGGAGAAAACATGTATAACAATTATGATTTTATGTATGTATGTATGTGTATATATATGTATATATATATACACACATACACAAATCTACATATATATGTAGATGTAGATTTTATATATATATATATATATATATATATATATATATATATTTGTGTGTGGTAATTGGAGGTAATCTCACAGAAAAGTCACTAGCATGATTGGAATAAGAATAATCTACTTTCAGCCAAAGATATTTCCGGAGGTAAAACAGATTGAGAACATTTAACCTTGACATTGAAAGCTGTACAGCACAGCCACAGGTTGAGGTGGGGCTCCAGGAGTTATTACAGGAACAGGAATAGTATGAGCAAGGAAATGGTGTGTTATGCTCAGAGAACGGCAAATGACGAAGATAACTGTGATGGTGATAATGATGATGGAGATCGTGATGATGAAGATAACAATTGCTAGCCTTTAAGAGTTTAGGACAAGGAGCAGCTAGGTGGCGCAGTGGATAAAGCACTGGCCCTGGATTCAGGAGAACCTGAGTTCAAATCCGGCCTCAGACACTTGACACTCACTAGCTGTGTGACCCTGGGCAAGTCACTTATCCCCAATTGCCTCACCAAAACCAAACAACAACAAAAAAAGTTTAGGACAAGGTCTAGTGTAAGCTAAGACTGAAAAGAAGTAAAATAGAAGCTATTGAGTTGATCTTGAGAGAGCCACCAGTTCACACAACAGAGATCTGTGCTTTGCCTACCAGCTCTCTATGACTTAGGGAAACTTTTTCCAAGTAGAAATGTCAAGAAAAAGCTTCACAGGACAGAAGAGTTCAAGCAGCTCTTCTGATTTATGGAGGCATGATCTCTCCACATTATTCATTTAAAAAGCAAACAACTAATAATTGCTTCAGCCTTGCTGTATGGCATTTATATTACTCATTTCATCATTACAAATGCAAGCTTGATTCCACTCATATTTACAGGGCTATTTAAAGCAAACAATCTAAGTTGTTCAATCCAAGAGAAAAAAAAATCTATTGGTTTACAAAGTAGGATTTTATGTTAATCTCCATTTCTGTTCAGACTCTCCTCTCATCAATAGCTACTTCTGTGAAAAAGCATCTGATTCTCAAGATTGCAAATGTGAAAGAAGAAAAGGTTCTTAAAGAAAAAGTAGAACCATTAAAAGGATGCTAGGGCAAAGGTCAAGGTAAGAAGTGTGAATGATCATAATGGATTTCTATAGAGCTGGAAGGTTTTGCAATGGATTTTAAATATATGTCTTATTTGATTCTCACCACAACCTTGTGAAAATAGAAGTTATTGCGGCAGCTAGGTGGCACAGTAGATAAAGCACCAGTCCTAGATTCAAGAGGACCCGAGTTCTAATTTGGTTTCAGATGCTTGACACTTACTAGCTGTGTGACCCTAGGCAAGTCACTTAACCCTCATTGCTCTGAAAAAAAGAGTTATTATTATTCCCATTTTCAAGATGAGGAGAATGGGGCTCAGAGAGGTTACATGACATCCCTATGGTAACAAAGCTAAAATGTATCTGAGGCAGGATTTGAATCCAAGTCTCCTTGACTCTAAAACCCATGTTCTAATATTATTCCATGCTGCCTCATGAAATATTTGCTTAATTAAAGAAGAATGGAGGAAATCTTAGGATGTCATTTTAAGGCCACACCTGAAAAGACTACCAGCCTTGTGTAGAAGACAATAACAATAAAAACAACAAACATTTCTATAGCATCTCCTATGTGCTAGGCACCAGGTCAAGAACTTTACAAATATGATCTCACTGTTCAGGCAATTAGTGAATAATTACAGGCTCACTCTGGGTGGCTGAAAAAAATGGAGCATTTTCTCAGTGGGGACCTACCCCTCACAGTTGTCAGAAGATGACAGGACATTCAGATTTGTATCTTAACAACAACAACTAACAATAATAATATTAAAATAGTACCTACTATTTGCCAGGAACTGTTCTAAGTACTTTACAATTATGATCTCAACAACCCTGGGAGGTAAGTGCTATTATTATCTCCTTTTTACAGATTAGAAAACTCAGAGCAGAGTAAAGTGACTGGGCCAGGGTCACACAGCTACCATTTGCGGCTGGATCTGAACTCAGGTCTTTCTGACTCCAGGTTCAGCACTCTATCCACTGTGCTACCTAGTTGGTAGGTACAGTTGAAAAGAATACTCTCCCTCCAATCAGAAGGCCTGGGTTCATATTCTACCTGTTTGACCTTGGGCAAATCATATACACTCCTAGAGCTTCACTTCCCTCCCCTGTAAAATGAAGGGGTTGGACTGGATCTGTCTTCTGAAGTCCCTAACAAGTCTAGATTTATGCATCACTTATTCACTAATCACATTCTAATTTGGTTTATAGATTTTAGGAACTCTGACCTAGGACTGCATAATTTTACAGATCAAGAAACCGAGGCCCAAAGAGAAGAAGCAGTTTATTCAAAGTCATGCAGGTAGTAAACAGTAAAGCCAGAATCTAATTCCAGGTATGTTAAATACAAATATGACTCGGTTTCTACTATACCACCCCAAATACCAAATATCTGTTCCAGTTTAAGTTGTTTGGAGAAAGAAACTTCAGCTCCTTTTCGGATTTGGATCCCTACCTCTGAGAAGCTCAGTGTCCCACCTGAAAGTATATGAAAGGAGAGCGTTGTTCAATCATTTCAGTCATGGCTCACTCTTTGTGACCCAACTTGGGGTTTTCTTGGGGGGGGGGAGATGGTAGGGAAGAGCCATTGTTCATTTGTGGGAGCTCCTACCCCTGGGGGAGGAGTCCAGTGTAGCCTAAACAGCGTCCCTGGCCCTAAAATCATAATTGGGAGCAGCCCTCGAATGTAATACACGTCTCAATGGGGAGTGGAGAGAAGTGCAGACTATCACAGTATGTTGGGAAAGCTTTTGATTCAAGGCCTTTAATAATTAACTTGTTCCCTTCCTCCTGCATGAACAGCTCTGGGATTTTGAAAGGGAAGCAAAGACTCTAGCTATAGCTAAGGGCCTGCCCAGCCTTCATTAAGCCAGAGACGAGCCTCCTAGCCCTGGCTCTAAAAGTAGGATGTTTCCCAGACAAACAGACCAAGGAGGGAATGAGGGGTGCAATGGAGTCACTCTCTCTCCAACTATCTATCCGTTCTTGATATCATCAAAACAATCAAAAAAACCTGCCTTTTGAATAAAGTGTCCCCACATAACAAAGCACCAAATAAATCAATAGACAATTTTTAAAAGCAATGAATTTCCTTTTGTTCTATGTTCTCCTCCTGGTCTGCCTGAAATTCTCTGACTTCTGACTTTTCTTTCTTTCCTTTTTGTTTTCCATGTAAATATTAAATACATATGACATATGATGTAGCATTATAGTTACATACAGTATTGTATTTTATATGTTATTATATATTTGTGAGTATATATACTTATAGACATATGTGGTGCTGATTATACTCATTTCAAACTGTATCACCTCATATGTCTTTCAACATTTCCTTACATGTAGGTAGGCAATAAACATTTATTAAGCACCTACTATGTGTCAAGAATTCTGCTACGTGCCTTACAAATATTATCTCATTTGACCCTCACAGTAACCCTGGAAAGTTGGTGCTATTATCATCCCCATTTTACAGTTGAGAAAATTGAGAGAGATAGAAGTGAAGTATTTTGTCCAGTGTCACAGATTTGGTAAATGTCAGGTCTTCCTGACTAAAGACCTTGTCCTCTGTGCACTATGGCGCCACCTAGAGGTTTCATATCATTTTTCCCAGGGATGCACTATTGAACTGGGATTTCATTGTCATAACGTTCTCTGAAAGAAGGAAATTACTTTTATTAACAATTATTGGGACCTTCTCTGGATGAAAGAGAATGAAGGACTTTCCCAGATTCAGACAGCTAATATTTATTAGGAATGAGATTTGAATCAATCTTCCTAATGTTGAGGTCAGCTATCAATCTACTATCCCATACTGTCTCATAATTTTTCTTCTGGTACCATCAAAATATTGCATTATAGAGAATGCCTGTCATTATGATTAACGAATATCTTGGTTTCAAGAAGTCCTGGTTTCAAGTCCTAAAGCTAACACATATCCATTGAGTAATACTGATCAGACCCCTTAACCTCTCATTGTCCAAGCAACTCTCTTAAGTTGTAGAGAAATTGCCCCACACAATGATGAAATAACATATAAAAACTTACAAAAAAAACAGAAATAAAACAAACAAAAAAGAAAATGGAGAAGAAAAAATCCCTTAAATTAATAGATAATAAATTGTTTAACCAATCTCCAATTTGTACATATACAGAGACAGAGAGAGACAGAGAGAGAGAGAGACCGAGAGACAGAGAGAGAGAGAGGTTCTTTCTAATTCTTTTTACTATTACAATTAGATCGGTTGAGTACATTTTTACACAAATATATTTTTTCCTTTTTTAATAGATAAAATGTCATCAATGAGGTGATTGAGTCATAAGTATAACTACTTTTACGATCCTTCTGGCAAACTCCTACATTACTCAGGTTTTGGCTGACAAATTGAATGTAAGTCAGCCTTGTGATATGGCTGCCAAAAAGCTAATGTAGTTCTAGGCTTGGGGTAGCTGGGTGACACAGTGGATGGGGTGCCAGGCCTGCAGTTAGGAAGACTCATCTTCCTGAGGTCAAATCTGGCCTCAGACATCGTTTGTCTCAGTTTCCTCATCTGTCTAATGAGCTGGGGAAGGAAATAGCAAACCACTCCAGTATCTCTGCCGACATACCCCCAAATGGTGTCAGGAAGAATCAGAAATGACTGAACATCAACAACAACAATCTTAGGCTGCATTAAGGGGGAATAATGGTGAGACCCAAGAAGGGGAAAGTCCCTTTGTGCTGTAACATGGTTAGATGATATTCAGAATGCTTTAAAATGTTGCCTTTAGTCCCAGGGATCACCTTTTAGCAAGGACATTGATCAGATCTTGAGAAAAGAGAAACACAAACGGTTAAAAGCATTGCGTTCATGTCTAATCATTTCATGATTTAATTTATCGATAGCAGTGGTAAGCTAGTTGTTCCTCATTGAGCAAACATCTCACATTTAAACACCAACAGCTTAATTAATATTTATAAACAAAGAGTTATGTGCTTAATCACCTCACCATACTTCCTTTTCTTCCACTGTTTCCACAGAAAAAACAAGGGAACCACAAAGGATAAAGATCCATTTTGTTAGTTTATTTTTTCTTTGTTTCAGGAGTTGCCTCCCCCAAGAATTGATCATCAAGCATAAATGAGCCTCTTCTTTAAAAAAGAAAAAAAGAAAAGAAAAAAAAAACTAACCAAGCTGCTTCTCAGAATATATACATGGTCGTTTTCCTGGGCTACATTTAAAGTATTTATAGAATGGTAGAGCATGATAGACCTTGCTGCCCAGTGGTATAGCCATCAAAAAACCAGGGTCACCTATAAACCATGAAGAGGGACTGGAGGAAACAGGAATAAAGTACTTTCATATACATCGAGTTCTATTTCTGTATTCTCCAATCTCATCCTTTGGTTTATTTCTCTATTCTCTTTCTACTAGCAGGTGTTTTGTCTTATTTGAATATTTATTGCTTTGTAATACATTTTTGAGCTCTAATAGTGCTATTCCCCCTACACTAGCTTTCATTTCCATGGTTTTCCTTGACTTTTTTGTCTATTTTTTCCCCGAGAATTTTGTCATAATATTATTTAATTCCATGAAATAACCTATTGCAATTTTGATAAGAACTATACCAAATCTCTAAGTTGGCTTGGGAAATACTGAAATTTGTTCTTTTCTTATGTTGATTCAACCTTGCCGTAAGCAAGAGCTTTCCCTTCCTCCATTTGTTCAGATCTTCCTTAATTATTTTTAAATTGTTTTTGTGCAGTCCTGTTGCAGATTTGGATACGTTGAGGTCCAAATATTTGCCATATTATTGTTATTGTAAAATGTATTTCTTCTGTCAGTTTCTTTCTCATGCTTGTTGCTGTTCGGTGATTTCAGTTGTGTCCAATCCTTCATGACTCCATTTGGAGTTCTTAGTGCTTAGTGCTCTCCAAACTATCGACACTAACCTAGCTGCTACCCCACTCACACAAAGCATTCCAGCTCCAGCTCCGTGTGTTTTTGCTGGTGACTGTCATGTCTATAGTGTTCTCTGTCTTCAACTCTGATTCCTAGAACTCCTGGCTTCCTTCAAGTCTTAAATCAATCCTTGCAGGAGTGAGATCCTTCTCCAAAGTTACTTTCGAATTGTTAAGAAGCAGCCAAATGACACCAAAGACAGAAAAGAACCTAGAGTCAGGAAGACTTGAATTCAAATCTTATCTCATATACCTACTAGCTAAATGACCCTGGGTAAGTCCCTTAACCTCTCTTTTCCTCAATTTTCTCACCTGTAAAATGGAGGTAATAATTGCACCCACTTTCTATGGTTATTATGAGGAAAAATGAAATACTTGTAAAGAGTTTTGTAAACCTTAAAGTGTTATATAAATGCCAGTTATTGTTATAAGTTATATATATAGCTATTTATAAATCACTAAACAATAGTCTTATCCCCCATTAAAATGTAAGTTCCTTAGGGCAGCTAGGTAGCACAGTGCATAAAGCACTAGCCTTAGATTCATGAGGACCTGAGTTCAAATCCGACCTCAGACACTTGACACTTACTAGCTTGTGACCCTGGGCAAGTCATTTAATCCCAATTGCTTCACCAAAAAGAAAAAAAAAACAAAAACAAAAAACAAAAAACCAAATATTAACTGGAAATAAATTTCTCCGGATGATGCACTCAATCTTTTGGTATCAAGTTTCTGATTTTAAGTTTATACTTGTTATCTCCATGAGGTTTTCAAACTTTTTATTATAAGACCTTGAAATATGATGATGGTGGTGACGATCATAGTGATTATGGCTAGCATTTGTATAGTGCTTTGACTTTTTTGTAAAGCACTTAATAAATATCATCTCTTATTTATCAGTTTTATTTTATTACAGTTTTATTTAAAAAAAAGAATTTCTCAGTCCCAGTGGTTCAAAACCTAATAGTAACAAAATACCCGAAAAGAGAAACAAAAAAATAATAATGGCCAGACACATTTTCTAAGATGAAAAGGATCATTAATTCTAAGGAAGTATTTAGTGTGCCCTAATGAATACTCATGACTGCCTCTCCTGAAAAAATGGATGCAATTATCGGATTCCACAGGAAAGTCCTAAAGAGCATCAAGCACAAATAATGAAGAGAAATGCAGCACATGCAATTAAAGGCCTAAAGCAAAGCACAAGTAGTGGGTGAATGGAGCTTGTATATCCATCCACCCCAATCTTCTCCTATAAGTAATGACCAGCAGGAGAGCAGTGATTAGGTTAGCAAGATGAATCGAGGAAGGAAAGTTGAATTATTCACATTTGGATCATCGGTCTTTACATTAGCATTATCCTTGGACATTCCAACTCCAATGTGACAGAGGATAAGTGTATTTGTTTGGAATGATCCAGGACAAGTATTGGTCAAACCAGATCACAAGAGAAGAAGAAATTCCCAAGTCTCTTAAGTCTCCCTAATGCAAGGTGTGACCTTGTCACTTTTCTGATCAAAAATCTTCAGTGATCCCCCCATTCCTCTAGAATAAGATGCAAACTCACCAGCTTGGCATTGAAGACCCTCTATAGCCAAGCTTCCATTTCTCTTTCTTGCTATAATTCATATATTGCCTTGATAGATAGATAGATAGATAGATAGATAGATAGATAGATAGATAGATAGATAGATAGATAGATAGATAGATAGATAGATACTCTTATCTCTTTCTTTCACACAAGTCATTCCTCATACACAGTACATAGGTCTCAGGACTTGGAGTTAGGAAGGTGTGAGTTAAATCCTACCTCAAATATTTCCTAGCTGTGAGACGCTGAGTAATTTATCTAACCCATCTCAACTTCAGTTTCCTCATCTGTAAAATGAGAGGTTTGAACTAAGTGGTCTCTAAGGTTCCTCCCAACTCTAAACTTATGATCCTGTCAACCATGCTTGGAATAAACTCCCTCCTCATCTACTCCACTGAGCATGCTTGTCTTTTTTCAAGGTTCAAGTCAGGTGCGATCTCCTCTGGGAAACCTTCCTTGATCCCAATGGCTATCAGTGCTCTCTCCCTCAATATCTCATGTATTATACTCATTTCCATACATTTTGCTCACCCCATTCCCCATCTTTAGTAGAATGTGAGGTCCCAGAGGGGAGATACTGATTCATTTTTGTTTCTGTATCCCTTACATCTACTACAATACCTGAAATGCCATTGTTTTTGTTTGGTCATATCTGATTCCAAGTGACCCCATGGACCATAGTATTCATGGGCTTTTTTTTTTTTGCAGGGCAATGGGGGTTAAGTGACTTGCCCAGGGTCACACAGCTAGTAAGTGTCAAGTGTCTGAGGCCATCATGGGCTTTTCTTGGCAAAGATAATGGAGTGGTTTGCCTTTTATTTCTCCAGTGGACTGAAGCAAACAGAGGTTAAATATCTTGCCCAGGGTCACACAGCTAGTAAATGTGTGAGGGCAGATTTGAACTCAGGTCTTCCTGTCTCTGGGCCCAGTGTTCTATTCACTGAGCCATCTAGTTGTCTCCTTACACGAAGTAGGCACTAAATACATTTTTGAGGTTATTATCTCAAAGGATAGAGACTCACAGATTCAAGGCTGATGGGAAAATTCAGATAAGCTAATAGGAATAGAACTGAGAAGAATATGAAAAGTCAAGTACCAATCAGTATTCGGAAATTCAGAGAAGGCAATTCTGGAAGCAAGAACTTAGTGTATCAATTAAATGCTAGTTTGTTTGCCCTATCGCTGGTCTTTGATGGTGGCATAAAGATATTGGTGATATAGCCATGTGCCTTTAGAGGAACAGGCCTCTCAGAAACCCCAAGTCTTCACAGAGGAAATCATGGGTCTGATACACTGAACACTATAAAGCAATAGTTAGAGATTCCTAATTCAATAAAAGCTTTGAGCATGCATTAAGTATCTAATATGTAAACATTGGGTAGGTACTGGGGGAAACTAAATATTAAATAATAAAGTTTTTCTGTCTCAATGGAACTCAGTACAGGTGAGAAGGGATGGATTGGGGGTCAAAGACTAGGACTGTGGATAAGTCATTACTTTTTCAAGAATGTGGAAAATACAGGGGTTTGTCTAGGGGATCTCTTAAAATCCTTCTTATCTCTAAATTGATGATCCCCTGGGTATTTGTTAGAGCCATAAGCCAAGAGCCTCAAAGCTGGATAGAGATTGAGGCTTTTGAGTTGGGCTTTGAAGAATGGATAGTATAAAAGTGACTTGTATGTATCAAGAAATTTCCCAGGCATGTTATGTAAGTAAGAAAAACACTTAAAAAATTAAAAAAATGAAAAATACTTTTAAACCTCAGTGAATGGTCTGTGCAAAGAGCTATATTGATAAAAAGAAGAAAAGAGGAAACAAGCCAAAGTTGTCCAAACTTATCAATAAAACTAGATAATTGCTTCAGTCTATGTGTCTGCATTTCTGCATTATTTTAGTTTATCATATTAATTCAATTTTAAAATTAAACAGATGACTCATCTCTCCATGAAAAGATGTGTACCATGCCCCAGGACTAGCCATGCAATAATTTATTATGGAAATTTCCATGTCTGTATCTGGTTCCAAGTCAGGGCTTAGAGATAGAATTGCTTGGCTCTTATGTCAAAAGAACTTGAGAACACAATTTTCAGAACATCAATTAAGGTCATTAAACTATTATTCATGGTTTGATTTTTCAGAACCGTCTTGTCAGATATAGTATGCATTAGACTTCTCTTTATAAAATAGTCCAAGTTGAAAAGAAAATAGAAATACAAATTATTTCTAAAACTTGGGTAATTTAAGATAATTTGTGGGTAGGAGAAGTTGGATTTTTTCTCAGTTGGATGGATTTTTATTTCTGATTATACATTTTAGTTGGGTTTCAATCACTTCATGTTTTCTCAGGCAAAGACTTTGTACATAGCTCACCAAATAAATAGTTCCACTTAATTAGGTTCAACCACCGAGTGTTAAATACCTACTATATGCAAAGCACTTCCTCCTTTCAGGTTCTTTTTCTATAGGTGAAGATCATAATCCATTGATGCTTTACATCCTATAAAACTATTGCTATATTCTCTTGTAATCTTCCACATGGGGCGCTACCCAATGAGATGTCCCTCCAAATCTCTTGTTACTTCTTTGAAACCAATAGTACAGGTTGGACTATCCATCTGTTATTCCTAACTCTCAATTTTCCATTTCTGTTTAGTGGCATAATGGATTGTGTGAGATTTGGACTCAGGAAGACTCAAGTATGAATCCTGTCTCAGATACTTACTGGTTATGTAACCCTGGGCAAGTCACCTAACCCACCTCAGCTTCAGTTTCCTTTACATTCTAGTAAAGTGGGAATAATAATATCACATGATTCAAAGCATTGCTGTATCAAATGATAACAGATATGCAAAGTGCTTGATGAACAGTAGTGTGTTACATAAATTTGACTTATGATGAATTAAATCTGACGATACCCTTTTTTTTGGTGCTTCTCTTGTACATTTTTTCATTAGTTATATGAGGTAGCCCACTCACATCCATCATATGCCTTTCTATTAACATTTGGATAATGAGATAAATTTAATTCTCAACAGACACTGCTAATCCATGACTAGTTGGTATACCTCCTCACTGGAAGAACAGAGATATGCCTTGGTTTCTGGGAGAAGATTGGAGGTCATTCAAAATATTTCACAATGGCATTAGGGTAATCTAGTCTATTACCTCCTCATGTTATATTCTGTGTATTATTCACTGCCCATCCATAGTGTATACCCAATATATCTCTACTAATTTACCAGCTTCCTTGGCTACCCCTCCAATGGCATATCACAGTCTAGACAATTGGAATGATTTATCCACATTGTTTCCTATGTGAGTAGTTGGGATATCTGTGTTTGAATTGTTATGGGTTTTACTTGGGAAGCTTTGCAGTGTTCTAGGGCTTAGAACAATCAGCATCATGTCACCAACAAGAAACATATCTTTGATCTGCACTGTCTGGCAAAGTGC
Organism: Dromiciops gliroides; assembly: GCF_019393635.1. Taxonomy (NCBI): domain Eukaryota; kingdom Metazoa; phylum Chordata; class Mammalia; order Microbiotheria; family Microbiotheriidae; genus Dromiciops; species Dromiciops gliroides. The sequence goes on from NC_057866.1 coordinate 46,732,354, forward strand.
CTGACATACAGAAAGTATAAAACAAATCTTTACTGATTGATGGATTTATTAAAGGGAGAAAAAAATCTTGTCATTATTTTTATTATACTACTTAATTATTTTTTCCTTTAAACTAAAATGGTTCTCTGGGTAGCACTAATAAGGTCCTCATGTATACTCAATATAAACACATGACTAGGGATTTGGGTGGTATAGCTGTGATTCAATGCTGATCCACAAAGTGCCTCCTCCCTTAGGTAGATTTATAATGGCAGAGGTTAGGGATCAGGGGGAGCTGCACTTGGTAGTGCAGTGGTCAGCTAGGGCTGCTTACCTGAGGCAAATGTAACTGTCAGTGTGTGCCAGTCTCTGTCCTTTTTCTACCCTCGTGGTTTCCAGAGGGTTCAGTTCCAGGGGAGAAAGCCTCCCAATTCTCACATTCAGTGCCTCATGACTTCCAACTCAGATTACTGAAGAAAAAAGAAATTACCTTTGGTTATTGTCCAGTTTCCCATTCCCCACCTCAAAGGGGGAAGTAAAATATATACCAAATGTATGACATAACTAAGGCATAAAACAAGTTTTTTTTTATTCCTATACAGAAAGGATGATAATGATGATCAAGACCATAGGACACATTATAGACAATTAGGACATAAGTTTGTAATTTATCTCTACTAGTCTAACCTTCTGACTGGCCAATGACCACTAGAAAGAGATGAATTTAAGAATACCTTGAAGGACCTCAAAGCTACAATAAGCACAGTAGTTATTTTTCATTGTTTTTCTATAAGGCAAAGAAAATAGAGATAATAGGATGAAAATGTTCATTTGAAAGTAAATTAAAATATCTATAATTATTTCTATTTAAGGTGCATTGATGCAGACAAGAAAAAAATTATAGTGAAATTATTTTTCAAAAATAATTTGCACCAATTGATGCACCTGTTCTTTTTTATTTAAGCCTAGTGAGAACACATACATTGTAAAGAGGACTATTATTAGATGTCTGACATTTCACCTCAGTGTTGATTCATCAACCTACCACCTGCTTATGGGCCCTCTCTGCTGGAGTGGCTTCCTCCCTGTGATCCTTCCTGTCTGCTTCTGCTGCTGTAGATTCTATAACTCTTGTAGCTGATACCCTAGCTCCTGCTGATGCTTGAATACTTTACCCTCATCCCTGTAACTCAGGTCTTGAAGACGTCGGGGTGGTGGGGAGAGAGAGAGAGAGAGATCTCACAAGGCCTTCTTCAAAGCACAGAAGGTAGAAGACAAGGTAGTGTCTCTATAACTGGAGGATATGCGTGCATGGTTTGGAAGCAAGTAGGGGATTTGAAAGAGCAGGAAGAAGAGTTTTTAGGTGTGGGCTACCCCTCCAGCATAAGCCATGGAATTCTGGCTCAGCAACCAAATAAAAGATTTCTTGTCATTATATGATATGAACTTTTTAGACCTCATGGTTGACAATGGAAATGGGGTCTCTAATGGCAAGAAAATTGGTGAAGACTGGAAAGTCAAACTGGGTTGTCTGTGGAGACTGTGATATAAAGGGATACTGTGAAGATATAAATAAGTTATCAATGAGAGAATATAGAGTTGAGGAAGGGAATAGGACAGTGTGGAAAGCAAAATACAGGGACTATACAGGAATTTGAAATTTTCAGACTCCACTTGAATTCTCAAACCTTAAGTTTTTCTTCTTTACAATGCAGCTAGTTTAGTGTCTACCCTCAGCTTAAAGTACTATTTCTGCACTGTTTCAGGGGGAGGCCACCCTGACTCCTTCTGCCTCGGCCAACCCTGCCAGGCTGTGGGCAGGTACATGCTCCACACTTGGAAAGACTTATCCTGGATATAGCTATGACATATGTTTATTCTTTTTGTGGGAGAACTCGTCCTTTTTCCAATGATGTACATTTCTGCATTAAAATAAATCAATAATGACATAATCCTTTTTTAAAGAAACATTTTACTTATTGGGTCACTTTAACCTCCCTTGACTACAAATCTGAAATTCACCTTTCTGTTATACACAAGCATCTGTACTTCCATAAATTTGATGTGCATCATAGAAAGGTTGAGGGTTATTTGGCCTATGTTCAAGGAAAGTTTTCTCCTCTCTCAGTTTGTATGTAATGGCAGATAAATTGAACTACCTAGGAGAAATAGAAAAAAAAAAAGTAATTCCATGATGTGGGCAAAGGCATTCTTTGTTTTATTGTAGAGGAGATTGTGAAGGTCATGATGGTTTAATTGTTAAATATCAGCATTTGATATTGTCTGAATTTTTCCTCATGATAAAAAAAGAGTGAATTCTATACTATTAAGGATGGATAATTCTATTTAGCAGAACAATAGCCCTTCAAATAGTACTGTAATTACTGGAATTCACCTTTCAATCTTACCTATTACCTACCATTGGAGATCCTGTCCCAAAGGAGAGCGATAGAAAAATTTATAAGAGAATACAGTGCAAACCATCCTTTTAGCAGGGTCTTCCCTTAGAGGTCACTAAATCTGAGATAGAATAAAGATAAACTAAACTGTCCTTCTCTTTTAACTCAGTAAAACTTTAGGAACTTGGCAAACCAATTCTCACATTTGAGAAGATAAGATGCATTCTGGCTTTGTGGAATGAGAGCTGAACCCAGATGCAGAAAGACCTGGGTTCAAGTATTGGTTTTTGATGCTTGATCTCAGGGCTATAGCTTACTATTTAATACTATAAGTGGTGACATACACTGGTAGAGTAGTTTCCTCACCTGAGAGTTACCTATATCAGTGAGATCACTGGTCTTGTCTCTATCCCTTTTTGAGAAAAGAAGACTGCACTGTGGTAAAAATTATTTGTGGTAAAGATTAATATCGCAGTTTTAACTGAATCATTTGGGAGGGGCCACACCTGGCCCACCCTGTATGCAACTGAGGTCAGAAGAAGAATTCTCCATAGGCAGCTTTTGAAGGACCTCTCCTTTTGGGGGAGGGAAGATTGAATGCTCCCTGAAGGGAGGGGGAGGGCTGCTTCTGGAATGGGAGCATTCTCAGTTCTCTCTGTCTGGTGACCTCCCTTGTGGTGGCACGTGTTTGTTCTGTCTTATCATGGTGTATGCAAATTTAGACTGTCTGGGGTTGGTGAGTTAATTATGGAAAACCCTAAATTCCTTTGAACTAGATTAAATGGAAATGGTCTGGGGTTGCATAGGTTAAGTTTAGAGTTAAGAGCATTTATCTGTATTTCTATTTTCCTATTTCTTTATCTTTGATATTTATTAGTTTCACCTTTGTTGTTTAATTAATTCCCAAGTAATAAAATCTGATCCTTTTGTGAATTAAAGCTTAAAGGCTCCTCTCTTATTGGCCTGGGAGAAATATCTAAAAAGGGCAGTTCAGAGGGAAGGGTAAACCTGAAAGGTGCTTCATATTTCCAGGACCCCAATATTAAGGCAAGTTACCCAAATAATGCTCTGTATATCAAATTTTGGCCCTCACAACACTAAAGGTGTGAAAGTAGTTCTTAGTGATGGGAGTAGAGAAATGAAACAATACAATGAGAGAAATGATTCCTTCTACCCCCTTCCTCAGTCAAATTTAATTATTCACTAAGTCCTAGTTCTCTAAAGATTTTCCTTCCCTCTTGTCCCCTCCTTTCCCCTTGAGACTTCATCAGTTTTTAACCTGGGTTACTACAAATGATTAATTTATCATAAAGCTATTCTAATCAAGACCCTGAGTCAAGCACAGAGCAATTATTAGCTTTACCCCTTCCCTTTCTCAAATTATCCTCTATATACTGATCCCTAGGAATATTTTACTTGATGATTATGTAAACTTCTTGAAGGAAAGGACTGTTTATATTATCTTGGTGTTGTCAGTATCTGGCACTGTGAATTGAACATTGGAATGGTATTGTTGAATGAAGATGATATAGCTCCTGCTATCAAGATACTTACATTCTGATAGGGAGATAAAACAAACATATGTACAACCATAATGCAATATGGAACAGTGAAGTTCCCATGGGTAGATCCTAGTGTACCTAAAGGAGAGTAGTAAAATCTCTCTTAATTAATATTTTTACCTTAATAGCTTCCCCCTGCAATACAGCATTCACTGCCAAGTTAAATTTTCCTGATGCGCAGCTCTACTTATGAGATACATCCTGTACTCAAAATTCTTCAATATTTCCTCATTGCCTTTTGAATAAAATATAAAATTGTCATTTCAATCCCTTTCAAATCTGACTCAAAACTACCCTTTCAGTCTGACTGGCTGCTTCTCTCCAATAATCCAGCTCAACCCATCTACTTCCTGTCTTCTGAATACACTACTCTGCACTTTCTTCTTTTTATGCTCTTCCAGATACCCAATATAGCTGTGGTCTCATTAATCTGCCCCATCTCTAATGGGGTAGAAAGGAATATTAACTGAAAATTGACCACCAAATGATTATTTCTTTCTTTACCACAAGAACTCATAAAGGACATCTATTATAAAATTAGAAAATATATTAAAGTATAATATGTCGGGCAGTTAGGTGGTACAGTGGATATAGCACCAGCCCTGGATTCAGGAAGACATGAGTTAAAATCCAGCTTCGGACACTTGACACTTACTAACTGTGTGACCCTGGGCAAGTCACTTAACCCTCATTGCCCTGAAAAGAAAAGTTTAAAGTGTAATGTGTCCATTGGACAGCCAATGTCCTCCACTGAAATGCACACTAAGTCAAAGAAACTAAAAAGAAGACCTTCAGATTCTCAGATCACTCTATGGTCCCCCATGGGAGATTTATACTAAAACTGTTCAGAATAAGAAAGCATGGATGGATTTATGATCTGTTCCAATACAGGAAAGGGAAGAGGGAAGGAAACAAGCATTCATTTAAAATCAACTATCAGGGCGGCCAAGGTGGCGCAGTGGATAAAGCACCGGCCCTGGATTCAGGAGTTCCTGAGTTCAAATCCGGCCTCAGACACTTGGCTGTTACTAGCTGTGTGACCCTGGGCAACTCACTTAACCCCCATTGCCCAACAAAAAAACAAAAAAAAAATCTACTATCTACCTTACATTATGCTAAGCACTTGGAAGTACCTCATTTCATTCTTACAATTACCTGGTGAGATAGCTACTATTATAAATCTGATTTTACAGTTGTGTAAACTATGGTAGGCAGATGTTAAGATACTTGAACAGGGTCATACAACTAGTAGGTGTCTGAGGCCATATATGAAACTGTTTTCCTGAGCCCAGGCCCACCACTCTATCCAATGTGCCACCTAAATTGGCGAGATCACAAATCTACCCAAATATTTAAGTAACATGCACATTTTTCTGTGTGACTTTTGAAACTTTAATAGACTATTTAAATACTCTACACACACATACACACTCATTTTTAGTTAGTTTACCTACAATTATGGGTGATTATGTTCATGATTTGTTTTCTTTTAACCCTTTACTATCTTTCTAAAATAAAAAAGGCAGATTAAGACTAAAAGACATCCACCAGCCTCCCAAAACTTTAAAAGAAGGAATCCCTGTGATGTTAAAGAATGAAAGAATAGGTAAAGTTGTTTGTATGTGCTTACAAGCAGTTGTAGTTAATGAAAGTAATAGAGGAGTTCAATTTTAGGCCGGTTGGATGGGAGAAATAAAATGTTTCATGGAAACTTAAGGTTAGAAATTTTGGTGTCAGTGAGGTGAACTTCTAAAATTACTTTGACTTCAGACTAATAGGTACCTGGAAATGGAATTTTAAAATGTTATTACCCTCGAGGTTTAAAAATTTGGCATCAGCTTGTGTGATATTAAAACGATCCCTGAATTTTATAGTGTGACATGTGAAGGAAGATGTAGTATCATGGAAAAAGAAAACATTAAATTCAGGGTCAGAAGAACTGGGTTCACACACGGGCACCATCAATGTGACCATGAGAAAGTCACATTTTCTCAGGGCCTCAGTTTCTTTATCAGTAAAGGAAGAGGAAGTTGGATTGATGACTTTTCATGTCCCTTCTAGCTTTAAATCTATGATCTTACAATTCTACTTTATTAAATAGTATTGCATTCTCTGGGGTGACCTATTTATTCACAAGTTTTAGAGCAAACAAAAAAGGATAGAAAGCTTATTTTGAAAACTATTGAACATGAGTCATTCTGAAAAGATTTGGAAGTAGTAAATTCACCAAAAAGAAAGGGTAGTAGATCCAAACAATGCCTGGCCTCCTTCCATATGCATTTCTGTGCTTATAACAAAGATAAATTTTCCAAAATAGCAAAAACAGAGATGGCAACATTTACAGAGAGGCCCATTTTATAATGATTTTCTGACACTACAAGCAGATTGAATAAATAGGAACAAATGGAATTTTTGCTAAAAAATATGGGCACTCTTTTATATACATATATACACACATATATACATATATACACATATATGTGTATGTGTGTAAAATTTAAATTTTATTAATGCCTTTTGTTGTTAGATCATAGTTTTGTTTAATGGAACTCTCTTAACCCAACCTCCCCCCTCACTATATTGAATCTTTCCTGATAGCAAAGAACATCAATTAAGCAAGAATACCCCCAAAGTTTCTGCATTTGAACATGGATACACCTGTGTTAGCAGAGAAAGAGAGGGTCCCTGTATTTTTACTTTCTTGCTATTAGTAACTACATTTTAAAATTAGCCACCATTTTATTTTTTAAAAAAGCAGTTACATACAACCAACATGTTTTGATTCTTCTCTACCCAAGTCCTCATATGAGACCAAGCAAAAGACAGTATTTAGACTTTAAACTCCTGGAAGGCAAGGATTGTCTTTGGCCATTTTTTTGTATTCCCAGCACTTAGCACAGTGCCCATCACATAGTAGACATCTTATGGCCAACTAAAAAGATCCTGTCTTGGAACACAAGACTAACAACAAATTTGTAAATTAGGATGTCTATGACCTATCCCCTAGAACGCAACACAGTCTGCCATAAGGGCCAGAGCCCAGTATGACCATATGCTTGTCTATATATTCTATGCATTAAATACCTATGGGAAATGGCATATATATATATACAGAATAGTACATGTTCCATAGAATCTTCCCTCTCTATGAGCTAACCAGTGCTTCTCTATGCTTATAATTGTAGAGGGAATAAAGCTCTTTTTTTTTTTTTTTTAACAAACTTGTACTCTAAATTGTAAGCAATTAGTCCATTCCACCATGAGTTTGATGCCCTTGGAAACCCTTACCTCTCTTCCAGGACAAGGGAGATGCATTGCATTATTTGTTCTCCTAGGCCATTATTGGCTTTTCAGGAACTCAGAGTTTAACTTCTCTTATTTGATCTCATTTACATTGTTGGAGTCACTATATATTTCATTGCTTGGATTTTGCCTACTGTATATTCCATCAGTTCATATACATCTTTCTATATTTTTCTGAATCCCTCACATTCATAATTTCTTGCAGCAAAATAACATTCCAAATTCATATAACACAGTCAGTATAGCCATTCTCTCATTTATTAACATCTACTTTGTTTCTATTTTTTTCTATTCCAAGAATGAAATCAGGTTATTAAATACACACTGACTGTAAAGATTTAGATTAAAACCCAGTTCTATACTTAAAGGCAAATTCTCTTGTAGAGTGACATTGTTCTAAAATAAGCTGATTCCAAACTAAGTCTTTTGAATATGTAGAGAAATGTCATGACCTATCCTCCTTCCCACTCAACCAAAGACATTTAAATATTATTGAGGAGATGTCTATCCATACAGTAGAAGCAAACCACCTCTGAGATGATTGGACATATGTCATAATAGAAGGATTGTGATATAAAAACAGGGGTGGGGGAAGTAGATTTATTCCACTTGGCCTCAGAGGGCAGAACTAGGACCAGAGGGTATAGGTAACAGAAAGACAGAATATGGTCCAATTTCAGGAAGAACTTCACAATATTCAGAGATTTATAACAATGGAAAGTAATGCTTAAGGAGGAAATGCGTTCTTAAATTGATCTGGTTATGGATTTCAAGAAACAGAAACTAGCCACAGTCATCTCCGATTTAAGGATAGGGTTTATTAAGAGCTCACAAGCCATTGGTAGAACCCTCCCTCACAAGAATCCATGAAATATCACATTGTCATTCTTTATTAACACCCTCCAATCTCAATCTCATTCTGGAAAGCAAAGTCACAAATATAACAGAGATCTGGGAAATCAGATCTGAGGTTATGTAGTTTTATGTTAAGACAGATAATAAGAAGCAGGAACCTCTTCTATATGTCCCAGTCTAGTATAATGAGTCCCCAAGTACCGTCAAATACAATGATCATGAGTAGGGCAAACAACAGCAAACAAAAGAGTCTGTGAACTCTGTTGGTTTCAAATGTCACACTCATGTCTACATGCCCTTCTTTCTCCCTCAGGGAAAACCTGCCTGGTCTAAAGTTCATCACCACTGGAGATTTTCTAACATAGAACTGAAAAACACGAGGCAGCTAGGTGGTGCAGTGGATAGAGCACCGCTCCTGGAGTCAGGAGTACCTGAGTTCAAATCTGGTCTCAGACACTTAACACTTACTAGCTGTGTGACCCTAGGCAAGTCACTTAACCCCAATTGCCACACTAAAAAAAAAAAAAAAAGAACTGAAAAACTTAAAAAAAGGTGCCCAGCTTTAGGCAGGGGGAATCATTCAATGATGAGGTGATAGGACAATAAGATGACAAAATTTTCTTCCAGCTCACAAATTTTATGATAAGGAACCATGTATGTACAGAGTCATCTACAAAAGGAAAAAGTCATGATCAATGAGAGCTCTGCCTTGGCTACTAAGCTTGGGCTCTAGTTTTGTAAATTTAGCAGATGGCAACATAAACACAACACTCATGCAAAGCCCAGGCTTAGTATTGCATTTAACTAATTTTAATATATTAGTGCAAATCATTTCTAGATGCTTTTTTGTTAAGAATGGTTCTGGGGAAAATTCTCAACTATTCCAAAAATCACATAGCAGCTAAATGGGCCAATCGCCATTGCTAATGACTTGGGATCGCTTCTGTGAATTGAAAGACTTCTGCCTCTGAGATCCATTATGTTTAAATGTAAGCATAGCAGATGTCCCTTGGTAAATAGAGTGCAGAAGTTTGCACTTCGCCATCTGCTCCACAACTTACTTAGTATAAAACCTATATTTACAAACCCCTCTACTCCCATCCCAAAGAGCTGCCCTGGTGAAATCTGCATTTGCAATGTGACATCTGTCTAAGCAGTCTATTCACTATCCAATCAGGTAGCAAGCCTGAGATCCTATATCCAAAAGAAGGGGGTGGGTACAAATGATGATCAAACAGCATTAGCTGTCTCACAGTATCTTTAAAAAAAATAAGAACCTGTTGAGGCGATGGAATCATAGAATTGTGAAAATCAGCTTTTCCTCAACTTTATTATTACCAAAATACCATTTTTTTTATTACCCTGCAGATGCAGGACCATGTTGTTGTTGTTATTCAATAATTTCAGTCGTGTTTCGTTCTTCATGATCCCATTTGGGTTTTTTTTTTTGGCAATGATACTGGAGTGTTTTGACATTTCCTTCTACAGATCATTTTATAGATGAGTAAAGTGAGGCAAACAGGATTAAGTAACTTCCCCAGGGTCACAAAGCTAGTAAGTGTCTGAGGCCAGATTTGAACTCGGGGATATGAGTCTTCCTGATGCCAGACCTGGTGCCCTATCCACGGCGCCACCTAGCTGCCCTGGAGGACCATATCATATGTATAAAATACCTGCATGTGATGGAACAGACTAGTTACTGCTCCCTTTACAAATATGTCCTCACTTTGTCAGAGCCTTATAGCTTATATGCTGTTAAGAACATAAGAAGTACCATACACTATGAGGTAATAGTGATGAATGATTATGTTTAAACTCTGTTATTCAGAAGCAGAAGGTAGATCCAATAAGATGTCCCTAAAGAAAGTCTGGGTTGTTCAGCATGGTGGTACACACTAGTGATGCCTGACGCTGAGAAGCTGAGGCAATTTGATCACTTGAGTTAGAGTTCTGAGTCTCAGTAAGCTAAGCCTATAGAGTGTCTGCATTAAGTTTGGCACTAATATGGTATATCCTCACCCCTTCCAGGATGTAGGAGGCTACCAGGCTGCTTAAGAAGGGGCAAGCAGGCCCAGGTTAGAAAGAAAAGCAACTCAAAACTCCTGTGGCAATTAAGATTTCAACCAGGTCTGTGACTGACCACCATACATCCAGCAATGATGAGATACAGAGTTTCATTGAAAATGGGGAGGGAGGGATGAGAAGGGAAAGAAAGAGTAAGATGCTAACATCTTTACTCAGATGAAGCCACCATCCCCAGGGTCCTCTTACCCTGGGACGTGTGCCTTGTCTCTTGCTGTGTACCTCCTATGCCAACCATTTCTGTTCCTCCTTCCTCTCCATGGTTCAGAGATGACCCTGCTTCAGGGGAATACACTAGATTCTACTGGGGCAAGTTGCCCCCTATTGCACTGTAACTACATTAGGAGTAGATTATTTTCTGGACTGCTATCCCTACCACCAATTGAATTTGCCCCAGGTTCAGAAATTCGTAGGTACGGTTTTGGGGAAAATTTAAGAACAAGAGAGTAGGGACAGCTAGGTGACACAGTGGATAGAGCACTGACCCTGGATTCAGGAGGACCTGAGGTCAAATCCGACCTCAGACACTTGACACTTACTAGCTGTGTGTGACCCTGGGCCAGTCACTTAAACCTCATTGCCTCACCAAAAAAAAAAAAAAAAAAAGAACAAGAGAGTAGAACACAAGAAGAGAAGGGATGTGTTAGAAGTATCCTAAGCCTGGTCGATTTGGATAACCCCAGCAACCATGTTGAGGGGGCCTCTGCTGAGAGTTCAGACAGACTGACGGAGGAGAACAGAGACACTGCTCTTCTTCCAGCTGCAGACAAGATGTTCTCGGGAGTTTAACTGCCAAGTTAACAGAGACATTTTAACTCTGAGGAAGTGACAGGCTTTTCCTTCAGCCTGGTACCAGAAGCAGCAGGAGAGTGATTTCAAACACCAAAGCTGTCAGTGACTGGCTTGGGGCTTTGCATGGCCAAGGTTCCATAGGCATTGAAAGATAAAACATTTCTAAAGAAGAATAAGGAAAATCAAGTTTTATTCCAGTAACTATTGGGACACAAATAATCTAAACTCTGTCACACCCAGGAATTATAGTCATGTAAATAATGTAATTGAAAGGACACTGGATTTGGAGCCAGAAAAATCATCAGTCAACAACAATTCATTAAGTGCCTACTCTGCATAAGGGACTTAGCACACTAAGCTCTAAAGACATAAAGGAACAAAGGAGGGGGAGAAGGGGAAGACCCTACTCTCAAGTCTAATGGGGGAGACAACATGAAATCAATTATGCACAAAGGATATGTGAAGATCAAAATGAAGATATTAGCAGAGGAGAGGCACTAGTATTAAGGGAATTTGGTAAAGCTCCTGATAGGAGTGAGAATTTTAGTTGAGACTTGAAGGAAATGAGGAAAGGGGAAATTCCAGCCATGGAGAACAACTAGTAAAAATTTCTGGAGTCAGGAAATTATAGTTATTATTTTTTGATGAGCAATAATGAAATCAGTGCCACTGGATCAGAGAATATGGGTAGGGGGTAGGGCCTTGGGAGGTGGGGAGGAAGGTGTAAGAAGATTGAAAGGTACAAGGGGGTGAGATAATAAAGGACTTTTGAACATCAAACAGAGAATTTTACATTTGATTCAGAAGGTGATAGTGAGCCTTTGGAGCTGATTTCATAGGGGTTTACATGATCATATTTGCATTTTAGGAAGATCAATTTGATAGCTAAGTGGAGGATGGTCTACAGTCTGGAGAATTTAAGAAAGGCAAACCAATCAGAGAGGAGTTGAGGCATAAGGGGTGAAGGGGCTTCACCAGGCTGAATGTTAGAGGAGAAGAGGGTATATATACTAGAGCTATTATAAAGGAAGACTTTACAGGACTTGACAATAATTTGGTTATGAGGAGTAAAAGAATGTGAGGAGCTGAGAATGATAGCTTAGTTTCAAGCCTGGGTGACTGGAAGGATAGTGGTGTTCTATACAGTAAAAGGGAAATTAGGAAGAAGAAAGGATTTGGAGTGAGATAGGAAATAATGAATTCAGTTTTAGATATTTGGCATCTACAAGCCCTCCAGTTCATGATGCCCAATAGGAAGTTAGAAATGTGAGACTGGACATAAGGGGAGAGGTTAGGGCTGGGTAAGGAGATATGGGCATCCGTCCCCATAGAAATGGTAATTGAATCATGGGAGCTCATAACATCAACAAGTGAAAAAGTATCTGAATCTGGGAGCCATTATTTTTCATTTTGTGACCTTGGGGGAATTAATTCATCTTCATTTGCCTCAGATTCCTCATCTATAAAGTTAGTGCTAGAGAAGTTAAATTTCATGATAAGATATGATCACTTCCAATTCTTCTTATTGTTCTAATTATTAAAAAGCAACATTTTCTTTTCCTAAAGGTATTTTGTGCCATTCAATGAATGGAATGGAACTTAGTTGACTCTACCTGGTAAATTAACCAGATTATTTGACATTACTACCTAATAACAGTGACAAACTGTGGCAATTAACACAATTGGAAAAAATTTATTGTGTCTAATTATATATACCAGGCTCTGAGTTAGGTGTTGGTGATAGAGAAAAAAAATATATATATATAATCCTTACCCTCAAAGAATTTACATTTTAAAGATGGAAATAGCATGTACATGAATATAAAAGAAATACAGGAAAAAGTAGGAGGGGAGGAGGCAAGTATTCAAGGCAAGTATTCCAGGGACGGGATCAGTAAAGGCCTCATGTAGAAATTGTTATTTTAGGAGATCTTGAAGGAAATCAGGAATTCTAAAGGATGGAAAGGAGGAGGAAATTCATTTTAGCCATGTGATAAACCTATGCAAAAGGTAAAGTGAAAAGAGATGCAATGTTGTAAGTGGCCAGTTTGACTGGACCAGAGCAAAGAAGGGAAATAATGTATAAAGGAAGAAAGGTATGTGAGTGTCAAATTGCAAACAAAAACAAAAAACAAAAATCCCTGAAATTTCAATTGGAAACTCGAGACTCTTACTCTTCTCTTTTCAGAGTGGCCCAGAATCAGGTCTGCATAGAAAGACTTGAATGGCACCAGCTTATGGTCCATTCAACTTGGAATTATGTTTCAAAAGGTAGAACCAATAAATATTTTGATTCTCCATATAAATCTTAATGTTTTTTAATAGTTTGCATTGAAACCATACTCTGGTGGGTCATTGATATGGATTCTTCCCAGTAAAGAACTCAAGAGATCTCCATCTCATTCTCTGTGATCCTTGTCCATGCCTGTCCATAAATATTCCTTAGAAGATCTACCAAGTACAATGGAGGACTTCTACAAGATCTTTCTGTTGTTCTGTCATTGTGATGTAGGAGGGAAAAAAGGGGTTAACAGAAAAACCTAAGGTCCGAGCTCTAATTAAGATTCGAGCCCTAAAAGGGATTCAGACCCCATTTAATGGAAAACTTACAAGTCAGGATGCTAAGTTCTGTTACCCACATAAATCAGTACCCATAATGGGAACATAGGGAGCTAGGCCATGAAGACCTTAGACGATAACAATGATATGTTGACAGGCTATAGAAACTCAAACTAGAAATAAATGATAAATGAAGATATTTTGAAAACTGGGCATGGGAATCAGAAAGAGACATGCGCAGAAAAGGTCAAATTTGTCCCCACATTCACCTTATGACATGTAACCCCCCAAAACACACCTCCCCAGGAAAAGGTACCTGCCTCAGGGGTTGGTTTAGGACCACAAGAACTTCAAATTAGGATAAACCCTCCCCTGTACCTCCCAAAGGTGGAGATTATTATGAGACTTATAATGAATTTATCCATACTATAAATGTGACTTTCTATCTTTCCTTACTTGAGAGATACCTTTCCACTATTCTGGTTCTCTCCCTGTGGTCACCCACAGTACTGAATTAAAACTTGGTAAACTGAGTAAGTGAATCTTATAATTCTTATGGGATCACTCATGATCAATTTGACCCTAATTCCATCCCACATGAATTGTTTTTGCTTGATGGTGCTATTATCCTCTTTGTTTTGATCCAGACCTATCATATCATCAGGGTGAGGACTTTCTGGTGTGAAAATGCCTTCTGTTGTTGCAAATAAGTAGCTTCTCTGTGGCACTGGAATATTAAGAAACTTGCTCATGGTCTCACAGTTATTATATGCATCAGAAACATGATGCAAAAAATATGTCTTCCTGAATCCAAGCTGGTCCTTTAGTCTTTCCTCTTAATATTTTGCAGATACCAACACAAAACAAAATGTTCCCTGCCCCCCCCCAAAAAAAGAACTCAACTCAGAATGTCTCTTCATTTCTCATTTGGCTACTTTACTTTGGCACATTTCTGACGTTTCCACCATGCCCCAGGAAACCTCATCACCCTCTAAGATCCCTTCAGCCTAGGTACTTCTTCAACATTATCTGCCCCTCTGATTAGAGTCTCGAGCCTGGAACTCCAAAATCGATGTTTAAGAAGAGAGCCCAGCTCACATCTCATTTCTCACCTGGTTACATTATCTTGGGACTTCTCTTCCACTATTCATTGGGTGCCTTCCCAGTTGCTAACTTCCCCAGTGATGCCAACACTCCTTCACTTTCCTGATTCTTTTATGTGTGGTCTTCCCCTGTTTGATCGTAAGCTGCTTGCAGGCAAAGACTGTCTTCCTTTTGACTCATTTGTATCCCCAATGCTTAGCAGAGTCCCTGGATGCATAATAGATACTTACTGTTTATTGACAGACAGAATCATCATTTATCCAAGAATTTCTTCTGCCTTTCCTGAACCTATTTATGTTTTCAATCCTGTACAGCCACTTGGGGAACCAAGTAATGACATATCACTAACCCTTGTACGAAGAAGTCATTTCTTTTATGCATCTTTAAATTACCTCCTTCAAGCTTCATAGGGTGCCTCCTCATCCTTGTAATTTTCTTATCAATTTTTCTTTAATATGATTTACCATATGTGACTTTTCAGGGACCAAAAAAAATGAAAGCATCTATCCAAAGTGACCAGGCTTATCTACCTTGCACTTCTCATGGTGCTATAGAAAGAGGAGTAGATGAGGAATTCATAAATCCTGGGCTCTAGTCCCAACTCTCTCCAGTATTAGCAGCTGCGGGGATTTGGGCAAGTCACTTGCAGTTCTCCTGGCCTCTGTTCCCTCCTCTGTTGGGGTTAGAAGAAAATTATTTCCAAGGTCTTCTCTAGCTGTAACATTCAATGACTCCATTAAATTATAGTTAATCAGAGAATGATTTTCTCTTTGGCAGATTATCCAGATGCTTTGTTTCCACCCCTCTCCCATTTGCTGCCCACGTTTGCAATTTTTTTTTGCTGGTTACTCAATTATACCTCTGTTAAGAGGGGAAAAAGTAAAACCTACATCAGTCAATTTAGCTACTTGTTAACAGCTCTAAGAGATGAAATTAAAATTGACTAAAATGAAACTTTGAGGTTCTTCTGAGATTTATTAAAGTAACTCTACCCACCATTAGCATGAGTAATAGAGATTTGGCATGATTTAAAATAATTTCTCTCTCCAATTCTTGCTTATAATCTACCAGCTGGCCATTTGAAATAGTTTAAACTATATTAAATCACACTGAGCACAAAGTCAACTAAATAAACTTTAAAACAAAATATACTCTGAACTCCAGAAAAAAAAAAGAAAAAAAAAACATGTGAAACAACATGGTGTGGAAGACAGAAGGAAGGGAGGAAAGAAGAAAGTAGGAAAGGAGAAAAAAGGAAGGAAGGAAGAAAAAGGAAAGAAGAAAGGAATTCAGGAAGACTTGAAAGAAGGAAGGAAGGTAAGGGAGAAAGGAAGAGAGGGAGGAAAGAAGAAAGGGACAAAAGGAGAAAGGGAGGGAGAGAAGAAAGGGTCTGAAATCATATTTGAACTCAAGTCTTCTTGATTCTGGACCTAGCATTCTTATTCACTGTACCACCCAGCTGCCTTAGAAAGCTTAAGAAGCACTATTCACCTTTGAATCATCTGCGTGACACAGTAAATAGAGAGGTGGGCCTAGAATCAGGAAGACCTGAGTTCAAATTCAACCTCAATCATTTGCTGTGTGATCCTGAACAAGTCATTTAACCTGTTTGCCTCGGTTTTCTCATTTGTAAAATGGGGATCATAAAAGCACCTACCTCCAAAGGTTGTTGTGAGGATTAAATGAGATCATAATTGTAAAGGTTGGGGCAGCTAGGTGGCATAGTGGATAAAGCACTGGACCTGAAGTCAGGAGGACCTGAGTTCAAATCCGACCTCAGACACTTGACACTTACTAGCTGTGTGACCCTGGGCAAGTCACTTAACCCCAATTGCCTCACAAAATAAATAATAATAATTGTAAAGGTTTAGTACAATACCTGGCATATAATAGGTACTACATGGATGTTATTTATTATTTCCATCATAATTAGAATCAGAAAACCTAGGTTCAAATTTTAGTTCTGGAAGAGGCAGTGTGATCTTTTAGAAAAGAATACTGTATTGGGGTCATAATACTTGTTTGTTTGCTTTTGTTTTTGTGGGGCAATGAGGGTTAAGTGACTTGCCCAGGGTCACACAGCTAGTAAGTATCAAGTGTGTGAGGCCAGATTTGAACTCCAGTCCTCCTGAATCCAGGGCTAATGCTTTATCCACTGTACCACCTAGCTGCCCTGGGGTCATAATACTTGTTTTGGAGCCTTGGTTCGGCCACTTCTTACCTGTGTGACCTAAGGGAAATCACTTGCCCTCTCTGGCTTCAGTGTATTCACAAGTAAGAGAGGGGGTTGGATTAGATGGTGTCTACAATCCTTTTCAACTCTAGAGCTATAAAACTAATGAGGCCTGAATGACTTTAGCCAAGTCACTGACTCTCAAATGCCCCTGCCAGTTTTATATCATATGATCATAGGGTAGGACAGGATAGATTGAAAATCACAACAGTAGAATGGCAGAAGATAGGAAGACAACTGGAGAAGAACCACCTAAATAACTGGAGTGTAGGTGTGATGCCAGCATGTCAACAACATATTATGTACCAGGCACTGTGCTAAGTAAGCTATTGGTGGTGGTGGTGGTGTTTGTCCTTCACTTTCAAAGAGGACCATGACATCATCATGATGTCATGACTTTCAGTGAATTGGATTAATGAGGGAGGACTGTCCAAGGTCGCCAGCTTCCCTTTCTTCTCCAGAATCATCTGAGTCCAGGGGCAAGAAATAGATGAGGACAACTAGAGATGGCCCTGGATGTTTAAGGCAATTGGGTTAAGTGACTTGTCCAGGATCACACAGAGAGTAAGGGTTCTGAGGTCTGATTTCAACTCAGGTCCTCTCAACTTCAGGGTCACTGCTCTATTCAATGTGCCACCTAATTGCCTGGCTAAGTAAACACTAAGGATTCAAAGAAAGGCTTTGAATAAAGTCCCTGATTTCAAAGAGCTCACACTCTAATGGAGAATGCAACATGAAATAACTATGTACATATGAGATATTTACCCCTTGATTACTTCCTTCTCTCCAATAATTGATCCAACAAGCACTACTGAGTTCATATTGTATTCACAGAATGCTAAGCACACTTGTCAGAGTAAATTTGAGTCTCCAAGGACCTTAATAAGCAATATGGGGCATACATTGACTTCCTGAGCATGAAGAGTTCATCAAAGGTAGCCAGAGAAGGTTTCATGCAGGTGGTGGAACTTGAGCTAAGCCTAAGGGTTCCTTAGGATGTAAATAAAAACAAAGGAGATGGGAATTTCTAGATGGAGGGTGTGGGGTGAGGCTGAGATACAGAATCATATGTTTGTAGCTAGATAGGATTTTTTTTTTGGTGGGGCAATAAGGGTTAAGTGACTTGCCCAGGGGCACATGGCTAGTAAGTGTCAAGTGCTGGAGGCCAGATTTGAAGTCAGGTGCTCCTGAATTCAGGACTGGTACTTTATCCACTGCAACACCTAGCTGCCCCTAGATAGGATCTTAAAGGACATTTAGTCCAACTCACTCATTTTGCTCATTGAAATAGCAAGTAAAAGAACTTGCCCAAGGGCACATAACCAACAAGTGTCAAAGACAGGATTGGAGCCTGGGCCTTCTGACTCCAAATCCAGTGTTCCATGATGCTTGATGTTTCTGTGATATCCCACTGTGAGACCAAAGCATGCATTATGTACTAGCATTCCTTGAAACAGCCTATCCTGGTGGAAAGAGCATGAGATTTGAAGGCAGAGGGCTTGGGTTTAGGCACAATGAATAACAGAGGATGAAATCAAGCCATCGTTCAGAGCAGAAGGAGAAAGGTTGGTAGGTCAAGGAAAGGAGTTTTATCTTTGCCTTATCTGTCACTTATTAACTCTGACCTATTCCCTCACTTGAAAATTTCCTGTAACACCTGTTCTGAGGCTTCTTGTGAGATTCAAAAAATATAATGTACATAAAATGTTTTGCAAATATAAATGCTGTGTCAGTTCATATGTTTTAGATTGGACCTAGAGTTTCATTACCATCTGCAACTGCCCATGAGGATATTCCTAACTACCAATGAAGATCAGTACCTTCTTGAAATTTAGTGTCCTGGAGAGTTGTCTGGGTCACTGTGAATTCAAGTGACTTGCCCAGGCTCACACATGCCATATGTATCAGAGGTAAGACTTTTTTTTGAGGCAATTGGGGTTAAGTGACTTGCCCAGGGTCAAACAGCTTGTAGGTGTCAAGTGTCTGAGACCGGATTTGAACTCAGGTCCTCCTAACACCAGGGCCGGTGCTCTATCCGCTGTACCACCTAGCTGCCCCAGAAGTAAGACTTGAACACAATTCTTCCTGACTCTAAGGCCAAATTTCTGTCTGTTATGTGATTTCATTGTTGCTCCTATCATTGTACTCTTGTATGAATCTTCTCCTGTTGTTTGATGGAGATCAAATAAAAATAATGCTGGGAAAAGGTACTAAACTGTCACTATTCCTTTAAATTTAATATTCAGCAGACTATTTGTACAAGTTGGTGAATTGTCTGTTTTTCATAACTGAATCAAAGTATTATCACTTTTACTATTTTGCATTATGTAAAGACAGCCTTTAGAGGGTTTTGATCAAAGGAAGGTCACAAGAAAAATAATGACTTGGGGATTTTTATCTGCTGAAATGTGTCATCTAGACTGGGGAGAGGCCAGAGGCCATTTAGATTAAATTCTTGTAATATTCCAGGTGTGAAGCAAAAAGGTCCTGCCTAGAACAGCAGCAGGAGGCATGGAGGTGAAGGTTTCGCCCAGCTCTTAATTGTGCCAAGCCTTAAGGCACTTTAACAAACCATCCTTTATATGGTACAAAGGAAGAGTATACTGTTTAAAGTCTATCGCCTCCTGGAAAGTTGGTGACAGAGACAAACTCTGGCATGTTTGCAAGTAATTTTATGGGGGTGCCTCTCCAGGTCAGAAAATGATCTGCAGAGCCAAGCAGATTTCTGACAGTACTGTAGCTCTCCTTCTCCTTGCTGAAGGAAGGGATCAAATGACTTCTAGACTAAGCAAAAGCAAGGTTGAATGCATCTAATTTCAATAGTGTGCCCAGAAGCAATAATAAAGCACAGCTCTAAAGGATAAAAGGTACAGTTCTATTGACATGATGCTCAGAAAGTAACCCTGTGAATGTAATAAATTAGATGCTGCCAGAAGACAGGAAAGAGAAGAGGAGTAAGAGGAAGAAGAGAAGGAGGAGGAGGAGGACAGAGACAAAGAGACAGAGGGATGGAGAGAGACAGAGACACACATAGGGGGAGAGAGAGAGAGAGACTGACAGAGAGACAGAGACAGAGACAGAGACATACAGAGACAGAGAGACTTGGGGGATGGGGAGAGGGAGAAGGAGAAGAGAAAGGAGAAAAAAGAGGGAGAAAGGAGAGAGGGAAGGAAGGGAAGGGAGGAGAAGAGGTTATTGGATACAAGTTGTGATGCTTTTCAACTCCATCCATCCATCCATTCCTTCTTAGTCAAAAATATCCTCTCATACCTGTCAAGAGTGAGAGTACCCATTAGCCAGCTTCAGATGACCCAAATGGAGATGAAATCTACAAAAAACTGATCAGGGTGGACATAAATTTGGAAGCTAAAAGACTGGGGACAGCAACAAGTTCATCAATTCAGGGATGTACCTCTTGAAGTACAAAACATCAACATTCTGCTCTTTGTCTTCACAGCAGAATAAAGGATGTATTACTTTGAACTTCTAGTCAGACAGAATGGCATAGTGGAATGATCCCTAGCTCTGAAACCCAAGTACTCAGGATAAAATTCTGGTTCCACCACTCACCAAGTTTGGGCAAGTCATTCAGTCTCAGTTTCCCTATCTGTAAAATGTTACTCTACCTACCTTACAAGGATAAATTTAAATAGAGTGCTTTGAATTTTACTATTAACTATAATTCATATTAATACCAACCTTTATATATACTTAGATTCAATTCTGCTTACATGTTACATTATCATAATCCAAATTTATGAACAGAATTAGAAAAACATGTACTTTCTTAGAAAATTTGCTATTCTAATTGGGAAAACCTGCATCTTATTAATAGTTTTAAGAAAAACTGAAGTGTGACATTCAGCCTGAAATTTTTTTAGCTGAATATTTATCTGTGAAAGAATGTCAAGATAAGAATGAGTGAAAACACAAAACTAGGCAAGATTCATTATTTAACATGTAATGCTTGCTCCTGAAGGGATTATATCTTATATGAACCTCCCTATTTCAAAAATCTTCCCCAAAGGCCATGTCATGATATCTGGAATTCAATCGTTATTGCTCCTTTGCTAAAGGCTCCGGACATGTTCGTTTGAATGCAAATATTTGGAGGGATATGAGAAAAAGAACTTGGTCTTTTAGCACCTGAACTTGCTTTGCTGGCTTAATTTTTTCTCCCCTGGAGTGGGTGCATGATAGAACTGTACAGGGGTCTAAAATTGCAGTGTCCAAGGGAAAGGAGGAAAAGTTCTGGAGCCCTGGAAACCATGGATAAGCTATTGCCTTTGAAGACATTGAGGGCCAACGTAAGGCCCTAGGACCCTTTGGAGACACATGGGTGTTGAAAATAAGCTTCCAGGGGTAGCTAGGTGACAAAGTGGATAAAGCACCAGCACTGGATTCAGGAGGACTTGAGTTCAAATCTGGCCTCAGACACTTGGCACTTACTAGATGTGTGACCCTGCGCAAGTCACCTAACCCTCACTGCCCCACCAGAAAGAAAGAAAGAAAGAAAGAAAGAAAGAAAGAAAGAAAGAAAGAAAGAAAGAAAGAAAGAAAGAAAGAAAGAAAGAAAGAAAGAAAGAAGAGAAAAGGAAAGAAAGAAAAGAAAAGAAAAGAAAAGAAAAGAAAAGAAAAGAAAAGAAAAGAAAAGAAAAGAAAAGAAAAGAAAAGAAAAGAAAAGAAAAGAAAGAAGCTTCCCAATTATGCTTCAGGCTCACCCTGAACATTTAAAACTTAAACAATGCTGGTAATTCTGTGATTCTTACATATATTTCAAAAGGCAAGACTGCCATTTATGTAATATTCTACGGTTCACAAAACATTTATTATTTCATTTTATCTATCACACAACACTATAGAAAAGGCAGGACAATTGATGCCAAGCCCAGTTATTCAGTTATTTCTAATGCAGAAGACTTCACCTTAACCCATTAATGGACACTCTCCAGGGCAACATCAGTGAGCCCACAATTGGGATGTGGGCTGAACTGCTGTTGACTGCAGGATACTGCAATGCCTTGGATACTTCAAGACAAAAGGTGCAAGTCCCTTGAACTTAAACATGGAATAGAAGGCATAGAGAGGCATAGAAGCTGTGTGAGAAGGGTGATAGGGCACCATGAACCTGGATGAGAGAAAGAATAGCTGTATAGAAGAGAGCCTGGTGAGCACACTTTGTAAGTTTGGCAATAAAACCACTCAACAAGCATTTATTAAACACTTCTTATGTGCCAGACACTGTGCTAAGCTCTTGGGGTATAAAGGCAAAAGTGGGAATGCCTGGCCTCATGGAGCTTACCATCTAATAGCTCGATATAACTGATTTATAAATAATGTAAACAGTATATATTAGGTATAGGCATAGGTATGTCACAAAAATTTCTAAGTCTAATGAAGAAAAGAAATGTGAAATCTCCAAGTCATTTAAAGATAGGTTTACTGAGAGAGCATACCGGTCTCACAATAAAGCCAGTCAGTCAGAGGTAGGACCTGAAAGACCTCGAGCTCTACAAGTCTCTGACTTTTATCCCCCTAGGTGGCTTAAATGCTTATATACCTTACTATTTTAAGACATTAATAACTCCCATTTTATCTACATCACAAGGTCAAATGGTACAGTTCATACATTCAGTTGAGATTCTGAAATTCTTACAGCTGTTCCTTCAGCTGTTAATGGACAGGGAGATCCTCAATTTTGGACATAAAAGTCATGTCCTTTCAGCTGATTGGTTGACCATCTAGGACATCAGCTTAGCTTGAGAACCAAGTGTTCATATACATGACAATATGTCCTGATCAGTCATGATCTCAAATGTGCTGATTGGTCCTCTTCAGCTTGAGGAATACTATCTTTTGAAGTTGTGGTTAACAACAAGGTACCACAATGAAAAGAGTAAAAGGAATTTAGTTATTCAGAACAAGAGCAAGTTCACAATTCATTGATACCTAAAAACACACTACTGCATGAGCTTAAGCTACTAAGAGTATTTAAAGAATAATTACATAATATCTATGTTCTATGATATAAATAATCAATAAACACTTACTTTAGAGTAAATTACTATTTGTAATCTATAATACTAATTGCTACCACAATTAAATCTCTTATATTTAAGGAGTGGGGAAAATCTCACTCACAGGTATAGGTATAGGTATAGGTATAGGTATAGGTATAGGTATAGGTATAGGTATAGGTATAGGTTATAGGTATAGGTATAGTTATAGTTATAGGTATGGGTATAGGTATAGATATAGGTATAGGTATAAGATAGATGCACATATGTATATATGTATGTATGTATATATAGTGTATGTATATATGTATACATATACATAAATATGTCTATGTACTATTTAAATTAAGTTAAATATAAATTAATTTAATTATACATGCAAATATAAAAATAAATTTAAATTAAATTAAAATGTTATGTGTATATATATGCAAACATATACGTGTGTATATATGTATGTATACACACACATATATACATATATACACACATATATCCTCACAGTTATAGGGGAACAAGCACTAAGAACAAGGTGAATCTGGAAAAAGAACAGAGAATATGCATGTGGAAAGGACACAAAGCTGGAAGGGGTAGCTTGTACAGCAGGTAAGAGACTAAAATATTGGCTGAATCTACCAAAATTATATTCCTTACAGATTAAGTCCTACAATTGTATATAAAAAAACCAAGTTTTTAAGTATAAGAAGGGAAAAGCATAGATTTGATGGCCATTGTTCTAAAATTTAAGAGTTTAAGTAGATTCATTTTCAATATAAGTTAATAGTGTGGTGAGGCAGCTACAAAATTTTTTAAACGCCATCTTGGGCTGAATTAGGAGGGGCATAGCTTCCAGGAGAGAAGGGAGAGTTCTATTGTACTGTCTTCATCAAGCTACATGTGAACTAATGTGTTTAGTCCTAAGAGCCACAGTTTAAGAAGGAAATTTATCATCTGGAGAACCTCTAGAGAAGGGTAACCAGGATTGCAAAGGGCCTTGAGACTGTTATATGTGGATATCGGTTAAAGAAATAAAGCAGGTTTACCTTGAAGAATAGAAGATTCAGAGCATTTAATAGGCAGTCATATTGAAGAAAAATCAGAATTGTTCCAGGTAGTCGCCACCCACCTGACAGAATCAGGAACAATCGGTAAAAATTGCAAAAATGTCCATCTGGCCTTGAAACTAAGAAAATTTATCATAAATTAAATAGGCTTCCTGAAATGGTGATGAAGACTTCCCTTCTTGGAAGCCTTGAGGGGAGACTGGGAAGCCAATTGCTGGGTACATTATAGTGGAGTTTCCTTTTGTGTGTCAGTTGACTATCTGCTGAGATCACTTCAGCTTTCAAAGTCTGTGTGAGGCCAGAGAGAACAGGGGCTGAGCCACATGAAGACAGCAAAAGGAGGAGAGCAGACAGGGGAGGTTGATGCCAGGCCTAAAGAAAAAGAAACTCAAGAAGAAAATGCTATGGGACCTTTAACTTCCTTACTAGTATTGTGAGTCTGGATGAATTCTGCCTTCCTCCTATGGTGAGAAAGAAATAAGATTGAGAGGGAAATTAATTATTCCTTCCCTGGATTAGTCAGAGATGGCAGCTATCACGTGGAGACCAGGCAAGCACAAGCCTACACACTGATGAAAAACAGTAGGGCTCAGGAAGGTTAAGTGATTTGCCCAAGGTTAATCAATTAACAAAATGAAAAGGAAGGATTGAAATAGAGGTCTTACAACTTCAAAATTAGTGGGTTTTTTTTTTCTTTTGCACTATAGCTGCTGTACACAATACAGCACAGTGTGAAGCTACATGGCATACCAGCTTTTAAAAACATAGAACCCAAGACCTAAATTTTAAATTCCCAACACGTCCTACCCCCATTGACTATTCAATTGTTATATTATTTAACCTGGAAACAATAGAACAATTAGAATCATAAGTCAAAGATAGGGATAGAAGGAAACTTAAAAGTCATTTAATCCAACTTCACTCAAATTTTTAACATGAAGAATATGAAAGTGATACAACAGAAGACATCAGAAGATAAGATCAAGAAATTGATATGGATACACTGCAAGATGAAGAAACAAAGAAACACCTCTGAATGGGAAAAATGAACTATAAATATCTTTCACTATTGGAAAACAGTGTCCAAGGTAGAGAAAATAGGTGAATTAAATTTGTTCTGTCTGAGCAAGCTTGAGTTTTTGTTTTACTCTTTTTTCACCCTTTACTATTGATAACTACAAATTTACTAAGAACTGAATGATCTCCACCTACTCCCCCTTCCCAGGCCAATGAATTGCCTGGGGCTAACCAATCTTTGTCAATTCCAGACTCTTGATTGATTTATGGATCTCCCCCAAGAAAACTCCCCTCTCAATGATTTCCCACCTTATTCCCTGGACTTTATGTTATTATGTAAAAGGATCCACCTATGTTAAGTGGTTTCTATTTAGAGTTAAGTAGCATTTATACTTAACTCAGGAGTAGTTCTATAGTTTCTTTTGTTAAAAGTTCATTAACATCAAGTAGTTAGTAGTTTCTGTATGTGACTCCAGAGCAGTCTTTTGGTTCCCTTTGTTCTGTTACCCCATAAAAACCCTATCCTCAGTTCCCATCTTTGCGTATTCTTAGCTTCTTGCTTTGAGATACCATCAGCTATAGTTCCTTTGCCCCAATTAAAGACCTTATTTCTCCTATACTGATTGCTTCATTAATATACAGGTTAACACTATAAAATGCCAGGATTTAGAGAAATAGGAAGGAGCGTATCTTTTTTTTTTTGGTGCTTAAATTTGTTTTATAAATTCCATTAATAGCATCTCCATCAAATCTCTACTTTAATGGTAGAAAACTCACTACCTTTTTTTTTTTTTAAATGGGGCAATGAGGGTTAAGTGACTTGCCCAGGGTCACACAGCTAGTAAGTGTCAAGAGTCTGAGGCCGGATTTGGACTCAGGTCCTCCTGGATCCAGGGCCAGTGCTTCATACACTGGGCTACCTAGTGTGGTAAAAAAGTTTTAACAGTCAGTTAGCGATAATGAAGAGATGCCAGTTTTTTTAAGGACCACCCTTTCGGGGAGGAGATCAACGGCATGAGCTACGCATGCCAGTCAGCATCTGTCTGTGCAGCGCAGTCAGGAGACCAGCAGAGCAGGAAAAGATCCCACTTCCGTTCTCTCCTTGCCTTTTAAGCTCGCACCCCAGAAGTCGAGTGCGTAGCAGGTGGACTGGTGTGCGAGCTTAAAAGGCAAGGAGAGAACGGAAGTGGGATCTTTTTTCCTGCTCTGCTGGTCCCCTGGCTGCGCTGCACAGACAGACGCTGACTGCAGTTCGACTCGTCCTGGCTCAGGGTTAGCAGCACGTGCTTGACTGGGTCTCTCTCTCTCTCCCGAAAGGTGGCCTTGGGCTTTTGGTGAGTTTTATATGGAATACAGACTAAGCTTAGACTTAAGACTATTTGTTTTGCATTTCTACTTTCCTATCTCTCTAATCAATATCACCTGGTAACTACCACACAATAAAGCTCTAACTAGAAAACCAGAAGCTTCTTCCATTTACTAGTCTGGGAGATACATTAAGGGAAAGGTTAAAGAGGGGGGATTTATGATCTAATAACCAATTTTAAATCTCACACTAGCTGCCCCTAAACCTACTACCTTCTAAACCAAACTATCTATTCTACTTTAAGATAGCTCTGATTATTAGGAAGGAGTTTTGTTTTTCCTTACCTTGGTCAAAATCTTTTTATTTTCCTTAAACTTCTATCCTTTCATTCTAAGAAAAGGCAAGACTAATCTTATCCCTCTTTCACATGTCAAACTTTCAAATATTTTAAGGCTTTCTGCCATGTCTCACCTCCCCTTAATACTCGCTCTCTCCAGAACCTGTGATAAATCTATCACTTTTTTAAGTCATCAAAATTTTAAGAGGAGAAAATACTTCATCCACATCAGAAGGCTGAAGGATTAAGAATGCACTTTGAATGTCTAATTCATAGCAATGATCATATACAAAATGTTTAGGATTTCCTCTAGCATTGTCTAATATTGAGGCATCTGGATAAAGACAAATCCATTTGAATGTTAAACCCAAGGATCTCGAAATCATGGTGGTTGTTTTGGACTGTGAAGTTTTGAAAGGAGAAACAAACAAATTCTCAAAGAAAGGTAGAAAGGTACCACTCCTGAAAATGTTAATGACTGAATTATTGGCATGTTCTCATTACTTATTATCCTTATTTTATTATGCTGGTGTGACCCAATAACTAGAGGAATTTTCTTCACTTTACTACTTGTTCTTCCTAGTGTCCAAAGTCTGTATGCTTATCTGTGAGATGTGTCAGTATAGTAACAGCTAACTCATTCTTGCTGCTCTACTGACTGCTGAAGTATATTTCCATAAGCTCCTGCTCCCTATAACAGTCTGATAGATTCTGCCCCATATCATAAAAGATTTAAGCTGAAAGGGATCTCAAAGACCGTCTGGTCTGAACTCTAAATATTATGATGAGCAACCTGAGGCTGCAGGGTGGGAAGTGATCTCTTCAAGGCCACACAAATAAAGAACAGAACCAGCCCTGGAAACCAAGTCTCTCCATTGTTGATCCAATGCTTCTTTTTTTTTTTTTTCTCCAGTATATCACTGCTGCTTCTCTAGAAATCTATATAGGCTAATCACAGACCGAAAGAGCAAGGCTTTCCAAGAAAAAGAAGAACAAATCTTGGTTCTCTGGTCTGCAGCTTTTGAGGTGTGTGGAGGGTGAGGGAAGGATTGGTGGCTTTGGTTTTCCTGGGACATGCAGAGAAAATAGACTATTTGGCAGAGCCCTAGTGATGCATTTAATGAAAATTAAATGAATGGGGAAAAAATATTGTTGTTTTTGTTGTTTTCTACTGGGCTACCAGGCCAGACAGCAAAAGAAAAACCTGGAGTGGTGCTAACCTTGTTATCTGCATTTTCAAGCTGTTCACAAATAACCCAGCTGAATGATGTGGATTTTCAAATTCAACACAGTGTTATTGAAAGAAGGAGAATAGTTAGCTATTTAAATTTATGGAAACTATTTTCTCCCAAAACATAATTTTCTCCTGCAAGAATAAAAACTGGATGAAAACCTTACCCCCTCCTTTGGAAAAGAAATAGCAAAATAGTGCCCAATACCAGCTCTGTTCATAAAGCAAACACGCTAAATTCTGGGATTCAAACTCTATCGACATCATCCAATCGTTTCCTGGAAGGGTTCATTACATTTCCCCCATTTAGCATTATAACTATGTTAACTCTAAAAAGAAGTGAACAAGGCAATATCTTCTTAAAGTAAAGAACATTCCCATTTCATCTGGAGTACAAAAACACTGTAGCTTACAGTAAGTCATAGATAAAGTCCACAGCTCTTTCCTGGGTTTGAGGGGCTTCTGGGTATAATGGAAGGAACAAAGGCATCAGGAGACAAATTTAAATGCCAAATCTCCTGTTTCTTACTTGTGTCATGTTGGGCAAAGTTGACTATGTTCTCTAGGCCATGGGCTCTTCATTTGACAAATGAAGGGATTATACTATGTAGGAGCTTTTTAAACATTTTCCACTCAGGACCCCTTTTCTCCCAAGAAATTTTTATGCAACAACTCCTGGTATATAGTTATATAAAATAGATATAAGATAACCTCTTAGTGTTGCCAAATTTTTCCTAACCCCCCACACTCAGTTACTGACCCCATATAATGTTGTGACCCACAGTATAAGAAGTTTTTTTTTTTCCCTAAATCATGCCTCACAGCTCTAAATCCACAAATGAATGAAGCATTTCTTAGGTATTGACTATATGCAAAGCATTGGCATATGTGCTAGGGAAACAAATTAAAAAGTAAATACAAACTAAAAAGTAAGACAAGTCCTGTCCTTAAAGGATTCACAGTTTATTGGTGGAAATAATACACATATGTAAGCCTTCAGTTGCAAATCAGACGTACTCCTTAGGGTTCAGAGTCAAAGTAGATGGTAATGCCTCTTCTTTAATGTCAATTCCAAGATGGCGGAGAGGAAGCAGCAAGCTTCCTGAGCTCTCCTTCTGTTCCCTCAAAAAGAACATTAAATCAAGCCTCTGGCTGGATTCTGAAACTACAGAACCTGCAAAGAGATAGAGAGACACAGTCTTCCAACCAGAGATAATTTAGAAGACTCCAGGAAAGGTCGGTCTGACTCGGGCAAAAGGGAGGTGCAGCACAGGGCAGCAGCCCAACACTGAGGGAGTCAGGGCAAGTCAGCAGGAAGCTGAGGGCCACAGCCAAACAGCTGAGGCCCCAGGATGCTGGCTCAAAAATCTGGTGGCCCAGCAGGACAGTGGAAAAACCTACCTGCACCAGCCGAGAGGGCAAGTTGCCAGCTGTAGGGCCATGAACAGGATAGGCGCAACTAGGCCCACTGATCCTAGCGCGCTCAGACAGGAAGTGCAGGGTGGGGGAACTGCAGACATCATAAAGGCCTCAGTGTAAAAAGCTGGTGACACAGCACCTATACCCCAGCACAAGAAGTTCAAAACAGTGACCCTGGTGCCCCCAGAGCAGACCTCAACTTAAAAAAAAAAATAAATAAGCTGCAATAATGAGTAAAAAGCAAAAATGAGCCTTCTCCATTGAGAGCTTCTATATCAACAGGGAAGAGGCAAACACAAACTCAGATGAGGACAATACCCTCAAATTGCCTACATGTGAAGCCTCATGAGGGAAGGTGAATTGGTCTCAAGAACAAATCGCCTTCCTGGAAGAGCTCAGAAAGGATTTTAAAAATCAATTGAGAGAAATGAAAGCAACACAAGAAAATTATGAAAAAAGAATCAGCAGCTTGGAAAAGGAAACATAAAGATTGACTGCAGAAAAAAATTCCTTAAAAAATTCATCTGACCAAATGGAAAAAAAGATGCATAATCTCATTGAAGAAAGCAATGCCTTAAAAAATTCATCTGGCCAAATGGAAAAAAAGGTGCATAATCTCACTGAAGAAAACAATGCCTTAAAAAATTCATTTGGCCAAATGGAAAAAAAGGTGAATAATCTCATTGAAGAAAACAATGCCTTAAAAATCAGAATTGGACAGTTGGAAGATTAGGAATCCATGAGACACCAGGAATCAGTCAAGCACAATCAGAATGAAAAAATAGGAGAAAATGTGAAATACCTCATTGGAAAGACGACTGATCTGGAAAACAGATCCAGGAGAGACAATTTGAGAATCATTGGACTGCCTGAAAGCCATGACCAGAAAAAGAATCTAGACACCATATTCCAGGAAATTATTAAGGAGAACTGCCCTGATATCATAGAATCAGAGGATAAAATCATCATTGAAAGAATCCACTGATTACCTCCTGAAAGAGACCCCAAAAGGAAAGCCCCAAGGAATATTGTAGCCAAATTCCAGAATTATCAGGTGAAGGAGAAAATACTCCAAGCAGTCAGAAAGAAGCAACTTAAATATCATGGAGCCATAGTCAGGATTGTTCAGGACCTGGCAGCTTCAACATTAAAGGACCACAAGACTTGGAATATGATATTCCGGAAGGCAACAGAGCTGGTTTGCAGCCAAGAATCGATTACCGAGCAAAAATGATCGTACTCTTTCAGGGGAAAAGATGGACATTCAATGACATTGGGGACTTTCAATGTTTCCTGATGAAAAGACCAGAACTGAATAGAAAATTCGATCTTAACATACAAGACTAAAGAGAAATTTAAAAAGGTAAACAGAGGGAAAAAAAAAGTTACTCAATTAGGTTAAACTGTTTACATCCCTACACAGGAACATAATACTCATAACTCTTAAGAATTGTAAATGTATTTGGGCAGAGAGAAGGACTTTACACCGAGGGTATAAATATAAATTGTCTTTGATGTGATGATACAAAAAAAAAGGGGGGGGTTAAAAAGGTAGTCTATGGGGAGGAGAGGAAAGGGGAGGTGGAATGGGGTGAATTGCATCATTTGAAGAGGAGAAAAAAACTATTACAATAGAGGGAAAGAAAGGAGGGGTGAACATTGTTTGAACCCTACTCTCCTTAGATTTGATTCAAAGAGGGAATAACATATATGTTCATTGGGATAGAGAAACAGCTCATTTTTTAGGGGAGTAAAAGGGGAAAGGAAAGGGGGGACTGATAGAAGGGAGGACAAAAGGGAGAAAAGGGTAAAGAAAAGGGAGGGGGTGATCAAAAGGGAGGGCAGATTGGGGGAGGCAGGGGTAAGAAGCAAAATGTCGGTGAGGAATAATAGGGTGAA
This sequence comes from Dromiciops gliroides, assembly GCF_019393635.1. NCBI lineage: Eukaryota > Metazoa > Chordata > Mammalia > Microbiotheria > Microbiotheriidae > Dromiciops > Dromiciops gliroides. The sequence goes on from NC_057866.1 coordinate 46,763,512, forward strand.
AGAAGGGGGGAAATTACAAAAGGGGTAAATAGAATGGAGGTGAATAGATAGTAATAATAACTGTGAGAGTGAATGGGATGAACTCTGTTATAAAAGAGAAGTGAATTGCAGAGTGGATTAAAAACCAGAATCCTACAATATGCTGTTTACAAGAAACACATCTGAAGCAGAGAGATACACACAGAGTAAAGGTAAAAGGCTGGAGCAGAATATATTATGCTTCAGCTAAAGTCAAAAAAGCAGGGTTAGCAATCCTTATCTCAAACAAAGCACAGGCAAAAATAGATTTCATTAAAATACATAAGGAAGGAAATTACATCTTGCTAAAAGGTACTATAGATAGTGAAGTAATATCAATATTAAATATGTATACGCCAAGTGGTAAAGCATTCAAATTCTTAGAGGAGAAGTTAAATGAGTTACAAGAGGAATTAGACAGTAATACTATACTAGTGAGGGATCTGAATTTCCCGCTCTCAGAATTAGGCAAATCTAGCTGAAAATTTAATAAGAAAGAAGTGAAAGAGGTGAATAGATTACTAAAAAATTTAGACATGATAGATGTCTGGAGAAAATTGAATGGGGATAGAAAGGAATATACCTTTTTCTCAGCAGTACATGGCACATTTTCAAAAACTGACCATGTATTAGGGCACAAAAACATCATAGTCAAACATAGAAAGGCAGAAATAGTAAATGCATCCTTCTCAGATCATGATGCAATAAAAATTACATGTAAGAAAGAGTCATGGAAAGATAGAATGAAAATCAATTGGAAACTAAATAATTTCATTCTAAAGAATGAATGGGCCAAACAACAAATCATAGAAATGATCAATAACTATATCCAAGACAATGACAGTAATGACACAACATACCAAAAACTATGGGATACAGCCAAAACAGTGCTTAGGGGAAAATTTATAGATCTAAATGCTTACATGAATAAAAAAGAGAAAGAGGAGATTAATGAATTGGGCATGCAACTTAAAAAGCTAGAAAAAGAACAAATTAGAAATCCCTAATTAGATACTAACCTAGAGATCCTGAAAATTAAAGGGGAAATTAATAAGATTGAAAGCAAGAAAACTATAGAATTATTCAATAAAACTAAGAGCTGGTTTTATGAATAAAACAATAAAATAGATAAAATATTGGTTAATTTGATTAAACAAAAAAGAAAGAAGAAAACCAAATTACCAGTATCAAAAATGAAAAGGGTGATGTTACCACCAGTGAAGTGGAAATTAAATCAATAATTAGGAATTATTTTGCCCAACTGTATGCCAATAAATTTGACGATCTAAATGAAATGGACAACTTTAGCAAAGTAGCAGGATATAAAATAAATCCACATAAATCATCAGCATTTCTATACATGACCAACAAAGTCCAGCAGGAAGAGATAGAAAGAAAATTCCATTTAAAGTAATGGTAGATGATATAAAATACTTGGGAGTCTATTTGTCAAGACAAACCCAGGAACTCTATGAACACAATTACCAAACACTCTTCACAGAAATCAAATCAGATCTAAATAATTGGAAAGATATCAATTGCTCATGGATAGGCAGAGCTAATATAATAAAAATGATAATACTACCTGAATTAATTTACTTATTCAGTGCCATACCAATCAGACTACCTAAAAATTATTTTATAGAGCTAGAAAAAATAATAACAAAATTCATCTGGAAAAAAAAAATCAAGAATATCCAGGGAAAAAATGAAAAAAAAAATTCACAGGAAGGTGGCTTAGCGCTACCAAACCTGGAGCTTTACTATAAAGCAGCAGTCATCAAAACTATCTGGTACTGGCTAATAAATAGAGTGGAGGATCAATGGAATAAGCTAGGCACAGGAAACACAATAGTAAATCACACTAATAATGTAGTGTTTGATAAACCCAAAGACTCCAGCTTCTGGGATAGGAACTCAGTATTTAACAAAAACTGTTGGGAAAACTAGAAGATAGTATGGCAGAAATTAGGCATATACCAACATCTTACACCTTATACTAAAATAAGTTCAAAATGGATACATGATTTAGACATAAGAGGTCATATTTGGAAAGGAAAACAGTTTATGACCAAACAAGAGATAGAGAATATTATGAAATGCAAAATGGATGATTTTGATTACAGTATGTTAAAAAAGTTTTTGTACAAACAGAAGCAATGCATCCAAAATTAGAAGAAAGGCAGAAAGCTGGGAAACAATTTTTATGGCCAGTACTTTTGATAAAGGCCTCATTTCTTTCTTTTTTTGGGGGGTGGGGCAATGGGGGTTAAGTGACTTGCCCAGGGTCACACAGCTAGTAAGTGTCAAGTGTCTGAGGTCAGATTTGAACTCAGGCACTCCTGAATTGAGGGCTGGTGCTTTATCCACTGTGCCACCTAGCTGCCCCCTAAAGGCCTCATTACTAAAATATATAGGGAACCAAATCAAATTTATAAGAATACAAGTCATTCCCTAATTGAGAAATTGTCAAAAGATATGGACAAGCAGTTTTTTGATGAAGAAATCAAAGCTATATTCCCATATGAAAAATGCTCTGAATCACTAATGATTAGAGAGATGCAAATCAAAACAACTCTGAGGTACCACCTGACACCTATCAGATTGGCTAAAATGACAAAAAAGGAAAATAATAAATGTTGGAGAAGCTGTGGAAAAATTGGAACACTAATCCATTGTTGGTGGAGCTGTGAACTGATCCAACCATTCTGGAGAGCAATTTGGAATTATGCCCAAAGGGTGATAAAGTTGTGCATACCCTTTGACCCAGCAATACCACTTTTGGGTCTTTTGCCCAAAGAAATCATCAACATTGTGTGCTGATTTACTGTGATGGACTATATTTTTCTCACCAATGCAATGGTACAGAAGGGTTCCAGGGAACTCATGATGGAGGAGGATCTCCAAATCCAGGGGAAAAAAAAAAAAGACCTGTGGAGTATAGATGCTGAATGAACCATACTATTTCTTTTGTTTTTGGTGCTGTTGTTTTTTTATGTTGAGGTTTTTCCTCATTGCTCTGATTTGTCTCTTATAACATGACTAATGTAGAAATATGTTTAATGTTATTTTATATATATATATATATATATATATATATATATATATATATATATATATATATATATATATATATATATATATAAAACCTATATCAGATTACATGCTGTCTAGGGGAGGGCAGAGGGAGGGGAGGGAAGGAGAAAAATCTGAAATTGGAAAGCTTGCATAAACAAAAGTTGAGAACTATATATGTAACAGGAAAAAAATAAATAAAATATTTTATTTTAAAAAATATCAATTCCACTCATAAAATCATATAAGTTAATTATGTAGGGTCATTTTGCAATGCCAAGGACTTTAGCAGTGTAAGATCAATGCATACTTACTGTTATCATTGTGTCCAAATCTAGGACTTTTTCTTGGCTCATTTATACCTTTAAAACCATATTTATCACCACTTGACACCTATCAGATTGGCTAAAATGACAAAAAAGGAAGATAATAAATGTTGGAGAGGCTGTGGGAAAATTGGAACACTAATGCATTGTTGGTGGAGCTGTGAGCTGATCCAACCATTCTGGAGAGCAATTTGGAATTATGCCCAAAGGGCAATAAAGCTGTGCATACACTTTGACCCAGCAATCCCACTTTTAGGTCTTTTGCCCAAAGAAATCATGGAAGGGGGAAAGGGACCCACATGTACAAAAATATTTATAGCTGCTCTTTACGTGGTAGCAAGGAATTGGAAGTTGAGGGGGTGCCCATCAATTGGGGAATGGCTGGACAAGTTGTGGTATATGAATACAATGGAATACTATTGTGCTGTAAGAAATGATGAGCAGGAAGAGTTCAGAGAAACCTGGAAGGTCTTACGTGAGCTGATGATGAGTGAGATGAGCAGAACCAGAAGAACATTGTACACAGTATCATCAACATTGAGTGTTGACCTACTGTGATGGACTATATTCTTCTCACCAATGCAATGGTACAGAAGAGTTCCAGGGAACTCATGATAGAAGAGGATCTCCAAATCCAAGAAAAAAAAAAGAAAGAAAGAACTGTGGAGTATAGATGCTGATTGAACCATATTATTTCTTTTGTTTTGGGTGCTGTTGATTTTTTTTTCTATTTTGAGGTTTTGCATCACTGCTCTGATTCTTTCTCTTGTAACAGGATTAATGCAGAAATATGATTAATGTTATTATGTGTATATATATGTGTGTGTATATATATATATATCTATATGTATATATATAGAGATATATAGATATAACCTATATCAGATTACCTGCTGTCTAGGGGAGGGGGGGAGGGAGGGGAGGGAGAGAGAAAAATCTGAAATTGTAAAGCATGTATAAACAAAAGTTGAGAACTATCTTTACATGTAACGGAAAAAATAAAATATCTCATAAAAAACCATATTTATCATGTATTAATCACTTACATGTATTGTTAATAATAAATCCATGATCATGCAATCTAAGAATTGGAAGCGAGTTCAAGGGTTATATGGTCCAGTCCATAACTGACCAAGAAGCAAAGAATTATTGTATTCTTGAGACCCTTTGTGGTCATCTAGTTCAAATACTTCCTTTTATAGATAAATACAATGTGGCACAGAGAATTGAAGCTACCAAAAATTAAGCCCAGTTTATCTGACACCAAATCTGCACTTTGCTAGATCAATAACATCATCGACTGGGTATTATCCAGCTAGAAAACCTGGTTTTCTAGGCAATAATTTCTTCTTGTACATATGCTAATTGTTAGGGAGTTTATTTTGTTTTCTTTTTCTTGATATCATGCCTAAATCTGGCTCTTTACAACTTCTACCCCTTTCTATTAGTCCTGCCATCTGCAAGCCAAATTAAACTACATGGCCCAAACTCAATGTTTTTTGTTTGTTTGTTTATTTGTTTCCTTCTAACCATAGAGGGAAAAAAGTCTGCATTTGATATAGTGCAAGACACATTTTGGAAATTTAAAAATTTTAAGTGAACGAAATTGAGATTCCACAACTGACTCCAAAATGTCCTATTCCCCAGGACTCTCCTTTCAAGTCATTTCTACTCAAGGTTAAGGGGCAGGTAGGTTGTAAAGTGGATAGAACACTAGTCCTGAAGTTGTGAGTACCTGAATTCAAATCCCACCTCAGACACTTACAAGCTATGTGACCCTGGGCAAGTCACTTAACCCTGTTTGCGTCAGTTTCCTCACCCATAAAATGGACTGGAGAAGGAAATGGCAAACCACTCCAGTATCTTTGTGAAGAAAACCCCAAATAGGGTCACAAAGAGTTAAAAAGAACTGTAACAACTGAACACCAACCAGAAAAAGCTTACAAAAGAATAATCAGGACAGGAATAGTACAAAGTGTAACTTTCTGTCATTCTGAAAAAAAAACATTTTCTACCTTGTTGATGGTGGATGAGTCCACTAGTAGCAGTCTACTGAAACTCAAAACAAATCAAACTGAAAGGCATGTTGCTCAGACTCAAATCCAGATCATGGTCTTACAGAGTTCAGATCAGAGGGGTGTGTTAAGATAATGGATTTAGCAGATACTCAGGGACCCCCCTGGAGATTTAAACTGATTGAATTGGATAAGGCGGCTGACTGGATGATTGACTCCTAGTTAAGAGATTGTAAGCACATCTGGCTGGTATTTAGGAAAGCATGATTCTCAGAAGCTAAGAATTTTGAACTTTGACCACCTTCCAGCCCAGTCAACCAATCAGCTTGAAGAACCTCCCATTGCTGGGAGGGGACAGGAAGGAGGAAGCAGAGGCTGCGCAGGAAGCTCGCTCTCTTTTGGTTCCTGACCTCACTGTGTTGGGGATGAGACTTCAGAGGACTTCACAGGGGAGTTGAGGAAAGATAGGATTGCCAAGTTGTAGGAATTCTGTTCTCAATCTTTCTCTTTCTTTGACTATCTTTCAATAAACCCTTAAAAACCTAAACTCATTTATCAATGATTTTAGTCAGTTTCCCCCAAAACTGGGAGGACTGATTAGAACCTACATTTAGAAATTTAAATTACATAAGGGTATCAAACAGACTTTACCTTGGATCAGACCATATTTGAAGCATGGAAAGCTTGCAGAAAGACAACCTGAGTTGTATCCTGGAAAATCACAACACTTTTGTTGGTCAGTCCTTTTCAGTCCTGTCCAACTTTTTGTGACCCCATTTGGGGTTTTATTGGCAAAGATACCGAAGTTGTTTGCCATTTCCTTCTCCAACTCATTTTACAGATGAGGAAACTGTGGTAAACAGGGATAAGTGACTTGTCCAAGGTCATACAGCTAATAAAATTCTGAGGTCACATTTGAATTTAGATCTTCCTACCTCCAGGCCCAATCTCCCAATCTCTAGGCATTGTCTACCTAGCTTTCTTTAATCACACAATACTTTTAAAAAAGCAGCCGCAGGGCAGCTAGGTGGCGCAGTGGATAAAGCACTGGCCCTGGATTCAGGAGGACCTGAGTTCAAAGCCAGCCTCAGACACTTGACACGTACTAGCTGTGTGAGCCTGGGCAAGTCACTTAACACTCATTGCCCTACCAAAAAAAAAGGAGCAACAAGACCAGCACAGACATTTCTTTCAAGATTGTACAGAACCCAGTTGTAACATGAAGAATCAGTTCAGAAAGTAAGCTGAATAAGCAAACAAATAAATTTAAAAAATAAATAAATACAAATAAAAAGTTCTTATTGGGATAGAAATTAACAAAGCCAGAAGAGAATGACTGTGCAAGAGAAATTAAACACAGACTGGGTAAAAATTCAACTAGAATTCCTAGAAAATATGAGGTAACCATTTTGTGTTTTTTTAAGAGTTTAAAATAGTTTATAAATGACATGAAAGTGCTAGAGGTAAAATAAGGGAAATGTAATAACTCTGACAGAAAGAACTGGAAAGGAAATTAAAAATTTTAGCAAAAGAGGTACAAAACCTTGCCCAAGTAACAAAGTTCTTGAAAATTATCATGAGCCAAATAGAAGTTAATGACTTCATGAAAATAAGAAATATTTTTTAACAAATCAAAAGATTTGGGGGTGGGGGGAATAAGAAAATGTAAAGTAGCCAAAAAAAAAAAAAAACCCAACCCCAAACCTGGCCTAAAAATAGATTAAAGAGAGAAAATTTAATGATCATTGGACTGGAAATTATGACTTTCCCCCTCACCCCCCCAAAAAAAGAGCTTAGACATAATAATTTTTTTTTAATCATAAAAGATGTGCTGTAAGAAACAATGAGCAGGAGGAGCTTAGAGAAACCTGGAAGGACTTGCGTGAACTGATGAGTGAGATGAGGAGAACCAGAAGAACATTATACACAGTTGATCAACTGTGATAGACTAGATTCTTCTCACCAATCCAATGGTACAAGAAGTTCCAAAGGACTCATGATGGAAAAGGCTCTCCAAATCCAGAAAAAAAAAAAAAAAGGAACTGTGGAATATGGATACTGATTGGAACATACTATTTCTTTTGTTTTTGGTGCTGTTGTTTTTCTTTTTTGAGGTTTTTCCTTTTTTCTCTGATTCTTCTCTTATAACATGACTAATGCAGAAATATGTTTAATGTATATATATACACACATATATACACACTATATATGTATGTGTGTATGTGTATATATATACATATATACATATACACATATACATATATATATATACATATATACATATATATATACATATATATATGTATATATGTATATATATATATATATATATAAAACCTGTATCAGATTACCTTCTGTCTAGGGGAGGGGGGAAGGGAAGGAGGGAGGGAGAAAAATTTGAAATTGGAAATCTTATATAAACAAATGTTGAAAACTATCTCTACATGTAACTAGAAAACAATAAAATACTTTTATTTTAAAAAATCATAAAAGAAATTTACCAGATCTCTTAGAACCAGAAGGTAACATGGAAAATAGAACCACTGGCCACCTACTGAAAGAAATGACAAAATGAAAAGTTGAATGAACATTCTAGCCCAAACCTAGAGAGCTTCAAGACCCCCAAAAATATGCTCTGAGGAATCAGAAAGAAGATATCCAAGTACCAAGGAGCCACAAACTAGATCATGAATGATTTAGCAGCAACAACTACAATGGAGCAGAGAGCTTGAGATATGATTTTACAAAAGGCAAAGGATATAAACTTTACAATAAAGAACTTATCCAATAAATCTGGTTATAGTACCACCAGGGGGCAAATGGATATTTAATGAAACAGAGGATTTTCAAGCTATCCTGATGAAAAGACCAGAACTATGTAGAAGCATTAATGTGCACACACAGGAGTCCAGAGAAACTAAAAAGGTAAACATGAATGAGCAATAATAAGGAACTAAACAAGGACAGACTGCTTACATTTTAATATGAGGTGGTGATATATATGTCTTCCCCTGAAGCCTATTATTATCCAAGGTCACGGAAGGAGTCTAATTAGACAGAAGGTCTGGGAGTGGTTTTATGACTTGATGGTCTTAAAAGAAGAATGGAAAGAGAGGGGAAGGGAAATAAATGTGGGAGGATAGAAGAGGAAAGTTAGGGGAAATTATCTCACATAATTAAGGTGTACAAGTAGAAGTCTACATAAACAAGGTGAAGCGGGGAAGTGAATGACAACTGAACCTCACTGGCATCTAAACTTGTCAAAGGAAGGATGAACTGCACTCAGGCACTGAAATATATTTGATTCAGTGGGGAAATAGAGAGGGAGGAGAGGGGAGAAATAAGAGAATTAGAGGCAAGGTAGGTCAAATGAGGGATTAATTTGAAGCAAAACAAAGAATGCACAAAAATATTTATAGCTCTTTTATCAGTGGCAAAGAAATTGGAAACTGAGGGATACTCATAAATGAGAGAATGGCTGAACATGTTATATTATATAAATGTAATGGAATACCACTATGTTATGAGAAAATATAAAAGAGAGGCTTTCAGAGAAACCTGCGGAGATTTGTACAAAATGATGTCTGGTGAAGTTAATAAAACCAAGAGAACAATTTATACAATGACAAAATTATTGTAAAGATAAAGAACTCTGAAAGATTGAGGGAACTCTGATCAGTGTAATGACCAACAATGATTCCAGTAAAGAAACGATGAAACATGCTAGCCATATCTTGATAGAGTAGTGAAGGACTAAGACATAGAATAAGATACAGATAGATGGATGGACGGACGGATGAATGGATGGGTGGATGGGTGGATGGGTGAATGGATGGGTAGAGAAGATGAATTTTTGGTGATTTAAAATAATAAAATTTAATTTTTAAAACATGGTATCCAGGGGGCAGCTAGGTGGCACAGTAGATAGAGCACTGGACCTGGAGTCATGAGGACCTGAGTTCAAATCCAGCCTCAGACACTTAACACTTACTAGCTGTGAGACCCTGGGCAAGTCACTTAACCCCATTTGCCTCACTAAAAAACAAACAAACAAAAAAAAAAGTGGCATCCAGAACAGAATACTCTGCTGCAGGTGAGGTCTGATCTGCACAAAGGATAACACAACTATCATCCTCCTTGTTTCCTGGGCACTAAACCTCTCAATGCAGTAAGAACTAATGAGGAAGTCACCACATTAGCACTTGGGACCATCATGTCATATTACTAACACACATTGAGCTTGAATTACATTAAAATTCCCCAAAAGCAGACATTTTTAGAACCATTATCAATCCAATCCTACATCTGTGAAGTAGTGTTTGGTTGATGGGTTGATTTTTATTTTAATGCAAGTTTGGGGAAGCAGCTGGGTGGTGCATTGAATGGACTACAATACTTGTTAGAAAAACTTATAGTTAACTCCCATCTTAGACCCTTGCTTAGTTGTGTAACCCAGGGCCAAGTCACTTAACTTCAGTTTCATCACCTAGAAATGGGGATAATAATAGCATGTACCTCACAGGGTTTTTATAGGGATTAGATGAGATAATAGATACAGATATATTTAAGCTTTAAAGCACTATATAAATATTAACTGTTCATATTGAGGAAAAACTTATAATTGTTGTAAATAAATGACTATGAATGATGGAAGTGTTACATCAATGCATGCTTGTTATTATAGTGTCCAAATTAAAAAATATTTTCTGGACTCATCTGTTCATTTAATGCCAAATTGATCAATCATTTATTAAGCAGTTAACTATGTGTGTGGTACTATCTTAAGCTCTGAGGATACAAAGAGAAAGACAAAAGCATTTGTGACCTTAAGGAACTTACCCTCTAATAATAGTGTAAGACAAAATACATTTAATTAAAACATACAAATAAAATAAATACAAAGTAGAGAGAAGGCAACCATAGAAGGGATAATAACAATTAAAATAATATCTCATATTTATATAGAGCCTACTATGCACTTGGCACTGGTTTAAGCGGTTTTTTATTAATTATTATTTCATTTGATCCTCAAAAAAATACTGGGAAGTGGGTGCTATTATTATCCTCATTTTACAGAATAGGAAGCTGAGGCAAACAGAGGCTAATTGACTGGCCCGAGGTTACATAGCTGCTAAATGTCTGAGGTCAAATTCGAAATCAGATCTTCCTGACTCCAGGCCCAGGGATCTATCCTCTGTGCTACCTAGTTGCCAGTAAGCAAGGATGGCACAAGCAACTAGGGAGACCAGAATCAATTGATTTGCAGGGCCCACATTCAAAGTATTATTTTTTCCTGACAATTCAGCAAGAAAAATTCTGCACTTGATATAGTACAAAGCCATTTTTCAGGGAAATACAATAAATATTAGTTGAATGAAATTGAGATTCCATAATTGACTGCAAACTGCCCTATTCCCAGGACTCTGCTTTCATAGAAAAACCATATACAAAAAAAAAAAAAGAAGAAGAAAGAAAAACAATGTGTACCTTGATCTCAAGCATGTGTTTCCTTTATTTCTCCAAGGAAGGCTAAACTATCCATATAATATTCCAAATACTATATCATAATGAAAATAGGACAATATTAGCTACCCTTGGCAAACCTGATGGATTCTACCTCCTGTTTTGTCCTGTTCCTCTATCTTCTGGTGTCTTCTGTCCTCTATCTTTGAGATACAAAGCATAAAGATTTCCTTAAATGTCCAAATAACATCATTTAAAAAATTATGGGCAATGAGGGTTAAGTGACTTGCCCAGGGTCACACAACTAGTAAGTTTCAAGTATCTGAAGTCGGATTTGAACTCAGGTCCTCCTGAATCCAGGGTCGGTGCTTTATCCACTGTGCCACCTAGCTGCCCCACAAATAACATCATTAAATCAGTTTTCCCAAATCTACTCTTGCAAGGGGTGCCTCATCACTCAAAATCAGTACTATCTTCCTGCTCACCTTCAATGACAATGTCCATCCTTCACTACAAGTGATTTCAGTACAATATTAGAAAGAAGCAATCAGAGAATGTGTGAGGTAAGTTGTTGTTTGTCCTTCATTCTCAAAGAGGACCGTGACATTGGGGTGATGTCATGACTTTCACTGAATTGGATTTTTAAGTGAGGGAGGGCTTTGCTAGGTCAACAACCTTACTCTCTCTTCAGGAGCCATCCAGGTCCAGTGGCAAGATATACATCAGGACAACTGGAGATGGCCCCGGATGTTTAAGGCAGTTGGGGTTAAGTGATTTGCCCAGGGTCAGACAGCTAGTAAGTATCTGAGATGAGATTTGAACTCAGATCCTCCTGGTACAGGGCCAATGCTTTATCCACTGTGCTTTCATCAAATCCTGCATATGCCTGAGCACCATTCCCCCTCCTCATACAGCAAAAGAAAAGGGATCAGCAGTTTGATATAGTTCACTTCTGAAAAACTGCTAATTCTTATAAAAGAAATCATGCAGAAGAGACAATAGAGCAACATTTTAGTGATTGTTAATTGCATCCAAAACCAATCAAGTATAATGGAGAAAAAGATAACTTCCTAGTTTATTTAACTCAAAGTCTTCAGCTCAATAACCAAAGGAAACTAAACATTTTGTACCTACTATGATATATGAGCCATATACGCTATGATATATGATATAGGTCTCCTCCTAGGGAGATTGTCCATGGCCAGTCAAAGAACCAATGTCTATAACAAAGCTATTTTTAAGCCAAGATCAGTCACATTATACCTAGGGGTTCTTTCCCTAGGACAACATAGTAGTAAAGTGACAAGGTAGACCAACATGGTTAAGGAACTAATTAACAATAGAAAAATTTACTTGTCACAGAGATCTGATCAGGATTAAGCAATTACTGGTGGAAAGTTTATCTTTCCCCACAGAGAGCAGTTTAAAGAAAAAATGAGATCACATGTTTAATGTTTTCCTTCTTTTTAAAGAATCTATAACTTATGATTATTTCATGCCATGCTTGTGTTTCTAGTGCATTTGAGGAATTTTTGTTTATAATATAGCAGGAACTTTTGAAGGAGGAAAAAGCAATTTATCCAACTATGTTGGACAACTGAAAGATACACAGTAGGAGACCCTATTGAGAAAAACAGAAAGCTTCTGTTCTAAAACCAGGCCAACTCAATTTCATTCCCAATGCTCCCAGAAATCAGCTGAGTCCATTAAACACCCTGGGCTTCTTTCTTCGTCCTGCTCTCCTTCTGTGAAGTGAAAAGAGTAAATCACGAGCAGCATGGGATTAACTAGAGCATTGACAATGTTTCTTTGAAGGTTGTTACTAATATTGTTCAGTGTATCTCATTGCTAGGATTAAATTTAATGACTCAGGAAAATTCATGAATGTACTTCAAAGCAGAATAAGCCTTGAAAAGACCTTAGTGAGTCTACACATTCATTCTGGTTGTTTTCAATATTAATTATATTTATCATTCAGTACCTTGTTAAATGAATCTATTTTACTCATGGTAATATATCATAGTTACTGTTATTCTCAGGTAATAATAGCCAACATTATTATAATACTTTAGGTTTTGCAAAGTGGTTTATACTCATCATCTCATTTGATCCTCAAAAACACCTTGTAAGGTGTGTGCCTTGATCATCCCCATATTTTCTTTTACATATAAGTTTCAGAAAGTTAAAGTGACATGCCCAGGAATATACAGCTGGTAATTATATAAGTTTATTCACTAGATGGCACTGCTGATCACTAACCTGATCCTGTTTGACAGAAAAAATCAAAAGCTCAATTATCACATATTCACACCAATGATTATAATGTTCCACCCAACTGAGAGAATTCCTGGAGAAATGGTTAACTCTTTGTGGTTCTCAGAGAATGAATAACTTTCTATCCTCTAGATCCAGCTCCCTCCAGGTAGCTATGCTAATTCATCAATATGGGAGGTGGATTTACTCATTTAGAATCATCTCTGATCCATCATTCTATAAAAACACTATCTCCTATCTGAATTGGTTATATTTCACTAAAGACTAGTTACATGATCTTGGTATGATAAAGTCATTCCCCACAGAAAAAGGCAAAAATATATGTAATATATGAATAATAAAAGCAATAAACCACACATATACATATATAGATAGAGATATATAATTATGCCTGAACTACATCTCTGAAAGTTTCTCTTATACCCAAGAAGACTGTACTCCAAACCCAGGAATTCTAGGAAAGAAGTAATTCAAATTTACTGAACTTTTACTTAGATTCTAGAACTCCAAACTTACAATTCATTATGTTATGGATCCTAGAATCAGATACAAAGTGGAGCTATAGATGACTATAGGTATTTTCTCGTTCAAGTTTTCTATTACCTGTAGGATTCTCAATTTACTTCTCACCACACATAACTCATTCCTTATAGAACAGAAAAAGGATATTCAGTGTCAGGCCCTGGCAAGAAAAGCCTGTTACCATTCTCCATGGCATTTTTGCCTTTGGGCCTTCCATTCAAGTTTCTGATGATTGCTATGGTCAAATGTGGCCACAACTTCCTCTTCCTCCAACGCCATATTTAGAGCAAGTGTGGGAGATGGGAATGATGGTGTTATATAAAGTTAGATTTCCTGACTCCTAGACCAGTGCTCTATCCACTACACCACATTACCTCTATAAATGAAAAGGAAACGTGCCCTACCTTCTTGCTGCAGTGATTTATAGTTATGTCAAGAGTGAAAATTTACTACAGGGGATTAACCTGTGAAGTATCCAATAACATTCTTTTGCCACTTCAGATAAGAGTTTAGAATAGGGAAGAGGGAGGTGGAAAAAAGCCCACAAAACTCCAGCTATATTTCATGGAATCCTGGAAGGTAAATAGCATCTTTCCTTTGTAATACTTCTAACTGCCCTGTGTTGATGGCAGCTCAGACTTTTGTGCTGAACACAATTCATATGCATCAGTAGTTGCTAGAATGGGGAATTAAATTGCTGAGGGAACTCAGGGAGAGATCAGAGAAAATGCAGCAGCCAATCTAGGTAAGGTATGGCGTTCATTTCAGTTGGTGAACTAAGCCCTTACACAAAGTTATTTGGGCTATATTCACTTCTGGCTTATTGATGAAGTTTTAAAAAAAGCATTCTTCAGCAATTTATATAGTAGTACCAGGGATAAGTGAGGTACGGTTTTCTCAGGGTACAAGGGAAAAACATGCACTCCAAATGAAAAAGGATATTTTCTTTGTGGTTACTGAAAATAATTTTAACATTCCACAAATTTATACAATGTTGTCTATGGGTATTCTAAAAAGTAATATATATTTTTTCCCTTAGAGAGACCACAGATATATCTCTTTGTGCTCAGCTATTATAAGGTAAACATATGAGCTAGCTCACATTTAATAGTGGCTTATATTTTCAAGAAAAGATGTAGTAAGTTGAACTTAATTCTCTCAAGGAAACAACGAAATAATAGAGGATTCTACTCCTAACTAAGACTTAGGTAGCAAATTTATAGATGTGACCATAAACAACATTTAATGCACTCTAAATGTTCTATCTATAGGCAACTTCCAGAATGGAAAAGAAAATTAAATGATACCATAATATCACTGATTTAAACCTTAAATCAATTGATAAGCATTTATGAAATGTGTATTCTGTGTCAGAATACACTATCTCGAATATCTATCTCGGGTCTGGCAGTCAAAAAGCATTTATTAAGCACTTACTATGTGCCAGGCATTATTGCTAAGTGAAAGGGATACAAGGAAAGGCAAAGAATAGCCCCTACCCTTAAGGAGCTCACAATGGAAAGGGGAGACAGAATGCAAACAATTATGTCCAAGCAAGCTATCAGAATCCAGGGTGATGACAACAACATTGTGAGCTTTGGTGACTGGACAGAAAGAAAGTAGTAACCTTGACAGAGAGAGGAGAAATATGTGGATTCATGGGAAAAGATGATGAGTTCTGTTTTGGACACGTTGAGACGTCTTTGAGAAATCCAGTTTGAAACTTCTAATGAACATCTCATTCTGCCTATAAGATGGGGTTAAATGGAGCTAAATCTTAGGATAGGGACTAGGAGTAGAAAGTTTGGACATAATCTACATAAGAGATGATAATGAAACCCATGGGAACTGATGAGGTCACCAACTGCCCCCTTCTTCTCTCCTCCATACAATGCTAATACCTTCCCCCTGGGATTACATCCCATTGACACTGAATATATGTCTTGGATGAAACTACTTACTTGCATGTAATCTCCCCCATTAGAATATGAGATCCCCCAGGGCAGAGACCATGGTTTTTTCCATTCTTTGTTTGTATTCCCAGAATTTAGCATAGTGCCTGACACCCTCTAAGCAATTAAAAATGCTTTTTGACTGAATGACACTAGAGTTTCCTGAGTATTAGGGTAATATAATCAAATTTGTGCTTTAAGAGAAATCAATTGAGGAGATATGTGGGGTTTATATTGGAATAGAAAGTGACCTGAGATGGAGAAATTGACTAGAAGGCTATGACAAGCACATGGGTAAGAGATGAGGAAGACCTTGACTACAGAACTAACTGTGAATTAGTGAATAAAACATGTAATAAATGCCAGCAATGAAGGTGCTGTATAAAGCTATGAAGATACAAAGAAAAGCAAAAGACAGTCCCTACTTTCAAAGAGCTCGTAGTCTAATGTGGGAGATAATCTGCCAACTGCTACGTAAAGGGAAGCTATATACAGGAGAAATTGAAGATAATAAACAAGGGAATTGAATTAAGGAACGTCAAAAAAAGACTTCTCTGTAGAATGTGAGATTTTAGCTGGACAGAGCACAAGACACAGAGTTAGAAGCTCAAATCTGACCTCAGACACTTATGAGCTGTGTGTAAAATAAGGAAAATAATAATACTCTCCTCACAAGGTGGTTGTGAGTATGAAATGAGATATTTATAAAGTGCTTAGTACAGTGCTTGGCATATAGTAGGATCTATATAAATGCTAGTTATTATCATTCTTTTTTTCACTTTTTTTCTTTCTTTCTTTCTTTTTTCTTTTTTCTTTTTCTTGGTGGGGCAATAAAGGTTAAGTGACTTGCCCAGGGTCATATAGCTAGTAAATGTCAAATGTCTGAGGCCAAATTTGAACTCAGATTAGCCTGAATGCAGGGACTGTGCCTTATCCATTGCACTACCTAGCTGCCCCCTATCATTCATAATAATAATCATTCAAGTGATATTGTAGAGGAAAAGATGACAGGATTTGGCAACTGATCCGTTATGTGAGTTGAGAGTGAGGAGTCAGAGACAACACCAACCTCTGAGCATTGGGTGATTGTAAAGAAAAGTTGGAAGAAATCTCAGAGGTCGCCTAATACAACAAAGGAAAAAATCCTTCTAGAACACACCTGACCAGTAGTCCCTAGTCTTAGCCTAAAGACAACAAAGATGACACAGCTCTCCCATCCCAAGGCAGTCCTATATGGTTGTAAACAGTAGAAACATTTCCATTCATCAAGTATAAAATCTTTATGCCATCAACTTTACCCACTGCTACTAGTTTAGCCCCTTGGACCTGAGCAGAATAAAACTAATTTGTCTACCACAACAGCCACTGTAACATTAGAGGACAGATAATCACCATAGGTCATCTCTTGTCCAGATTAAACATCCCTCTCATTCAAATCATCCTCATATCACATGATCCTGAAGTCCTTCATCATCCTGGTTTCTCTCTTCTGGATGCTCTCAAGCTCATTGATGTTATTTTAAAATATGGCACCCAGAACAAGGCAACTAGGTGGCTCAGTAGATAGAACTGAAGGCAGAAAAACCAGAGTTCATTATGGTCTCAGAAACCTACTGGCTATGCAATGCTGGGTAATTCAACTTAAGGTATTTTTGCCTTAGTTTCCTCAACTACAAATAGGGATAATAACATCTACCCTATAGGGTTGTTGTAAAGATCAATGAAAATATTTGTAAAGCACTTAGAACAGTGCCTAGCACACAGTAGGTGCCATTTAAATACTAGCCATCATCACCATCGCCATCACCACCACCATCATCATCAAACATCAACATAATTTAACCCAGAACTCTAGATATTTGACAAGGATAGAGTTAGGAGGAATCGGAACCTCCCTTTTCCTTAAAGTTATGACTCTCATACTGAAGTCTAAGATGGAATTAACTTACTTGATGACTATATCACTCTTTTGAGTTATACTGTGTTTGCAGGCAGTGAAACTCCAAGACCTTTGGCTGACAAATTGCTGTCTAAGTACTCTCTTCCCTGTCTTGTACTCGTGATGTTCATTTCTTTGAATGCAAGTGAAAGACTTCAGATCTATCACTATTATTTTTCATGTTAACCAATTTGTCCAAATGGCCTGAGACTGTCAAGATCTTTTGTTTAATGTTGACTGCCCTTCAATATGTTAAGTGACCCTCTCAGCTTTGTGTCATCTCCAAATTAGATAAATATGTCATCTTTCCCTTTATTCTAATTAACAGCCAAAATGTTAAACCTTTATTACACTGAGGTTCAGAAAATCAGATTATACCACTTTCTCTCCTTTTCATTGTTGTTGTCAACCAACTTCCAGGTCGTTCTCTTAAATAAAGATTGATAGAGGGTTAAAAATAACCTTTATGCAAGAATTATCCTAATGTTGCCTAAAATTCACCATCAATTATAAATCCATTTGTTTGACCCATCCATCTTGCATAACACTGGGCAAGCATCTTTAACAAATCTACATTTCCCTATTTAACAACTTAATTGATATTGACATCAGATGGATACTGGTGAAACAGTTATACTACTGAGTGCACAAAACTAATGCTGCATATAATTATCCATTGGTACCCAGTCACTTATGAAATACTTTTGGTCAGTCTTAAAGAAGTCGATACTGCATTTTGTTCAACTAATGTATATGTATTTAAGATCACCAAACATATCCACTCTGATGACATGTGCATACATACATATATTCATATATGTATACACAAATATATACGCACACATTTACATGCATATATACATATCCATGTATATGTGTGTGTGGATACACATTTGTATGCATGTATAAATGTACATATATGCACATGTGTTTACATAGTATTAGATATTTATATTATATACACATGCACACACTGAATATGCACTGAAATGCATAAAACATATACATGCACATACATATACATATACATGTACATACGCAATTATTTTTGAACTTTTCTTTTGAACTTGATCTGTGACATTGCTATAGAAATCTCTTTAGTATTTTTATCCTTTAAATACTTGTATGTAAATAAACAAACAAATAAATAAATACTAGTGTGAAATTTCTAGCAAATACATTCCTTTATTTAACAACTCCTCATCAATCCCAATGTTGAGAATACTCAATGTTGAGGTTTTTCAGAAGAGGTTGGAGAACAACTGCTTAGCTGCCAAAACCATTTCTATACATGTCAACCAATTACATTACTCCTGCCTTCTTCATGAAAAAAATTATTTGCTTCTCTTCCATAGTTGTTAGGGTATCATTTTTAAAAAGTGGAATTAATGATGAGACTGGATTTTTTCCTTATGAAAACATTTAAGAAATATAAATTTGTTTTTAACCTCCAAATCAAAGTTTATTCATAGCTTCAAGTGAAAGGTTATTTTGTCCAATCTTTAACTTTCAGTTCATTCACATAAGGTTGATGGGAAAAAATGTGATAAAAAGGAATCCAGTTAACTATAAATTATCTGTCACCCAACATAGTCAAATCGTGTTCACTAGGTATAAAATGTTTATTAATTTAAAATCTGATGGGAAAAACTTAAGTGAACCCTACATAGTAAATGCCAAATCAATATCAAATTTATGCCTTTCAAAGGTTCCTTGGTTCAACTGCCATAGGGGAGAAGATAAATAACCCAATGGGTTAATGGAAAGCATTAGGAGAGCTGCGGTTTATAAGGACCAGAAAATGACATCACCTTTTCTATTGTTACTTTTATTTCTTTTTAAGTGGTCGATTCTTTTGGCATTAAGGTTAAGGAGAACATTTGTGTGTGCATGTGTGTGTTTGTGTAGGTGGGTGTGTTTTTGCTGTTGTTTGGTTATTGATTTTTTGAGATCCTTTTTTTTTGGAGTATTTTAAATTATAATAAAGTAATGACAAACAGTTCCATTATTAATAATTATTTTCTCAAAAAATGTAATCAATTTCTACTTCCAAAATAAGAAAATTGGTTTATTTTTGCTTCTATAATGTGGTCAAAGGATCATAATGTAATTATTGGGGGTGGGGTGTTGTGGTATACAATTATCTCATCCCACTTCAAGTGTAACATAATATCCCTCTCTCAAAGTCAGGCCTTCTTTCCTTCTCTCCTTCTCTCCTCTCTCTCCTGTCTCTCTCTCCTCTCTCTCTCTCTCTCTCTCTCTCTCTCTCTCTCTCTCTCTCTCTCTCTCTCTCTCTCTCTCTTTGTCTCTGTGCCTCTTTCTCTCTGTGGTAAAATATGAAAGTTTTTAACAGTCGGTTAGGATAACTGAAAGACGCCAGTTTTTCAAGGACCACCCTTTTGGGGAGGAGATGAACAGTCCGCCTGCTGCGCATGTCAGACTGCCTGCCGGGTTTTTTGACTTCCGGGGTGGAGAGAACGAGAGTAGGCCTTTTTGCCTGCTTGGCGGGACTCCTGGCGGCGCGGCACAGACGGTCTCCCTCACTCCAAAGGTGGCCTTTTCGGTTTGGTGAGTTTTTATAAGGAATATAGACTAAGCCTAGATTTAAGACAATTTGTACTGTATTTCTATTTTCCTATCCTTCTAATCAACACCTTATATACAATAAAGGCTCTATCTAGAAAACCAGAAGCTTCTTCCATTTACTAGTCTGGGAGATAAATTAAGGGAAAAGTTAAGTAGGGGAGATTTATGATCTAATATCCAATTTTAAATCTCACATCTCTATTCCTCTCTGTCTCTCTGTCTTTCTGTACCCCAAGGACCACATCATTAGCTAATTGGACACTCTTGCAGAATGTCTACACATTCTCTACAGTTGTTCTAAGGCAATTTCTCTTATATGTCATCACATGTTATTGGAAGCTATTTTCCTAGCATCTTCATACAGAGGCAGAATCGGTCAAAGAAATTGAAGGCTTACACTCATGCACCAGACCACCATTCCTTTAGTTACAAGATCCTATATCCTGATGCCTTTACCAGGTGAAAATACATTTCAACTTGTTCACAAGATATTAACAAGCTTTAGATACCTCTGTTGAATCTATCCATCAATTATAGGTTTAGTCTACTTCACAAAACTCCTTGGTCAATTTAGTTGTCTTCAAAAGATATTGAATTAACTGGAGTGATGTTACTCAGAAAGCCTGTGTAGACTGGTTGGAGTTCCTTTGGGGCATGTATAAAAATCAGTGTATTATCAAAAATTTGAATATGTATCAGCTTAGTGGTTAAAGCCTCCAGAAGCCACACCTTTGAGAAGGAATCCCAGGAGTGGAGGGGGAGGAGAGTGTTTTCTTGCCTTCACCCCTTCCCCATTAGAGGAAAACTTTGTGAAATTTATAGGATTAGAGTACTTGGACTTTTTAATTAGTGTCCTAGCACTAGCCCCAGGCATCAGTAGATGGTAGCAACATCTGCATTGGGAGGCAAGTACAAAGCTGACAGAATGAAGAAAGGCCAATCAGAAAAGTTATAGTTTATCTGAGGAGACCATAGTGAGGACTCTAGAGAAAGGAAGTCCATAAACTGTTATCCCCTTTACTATATATACTCTGAGCTTGATTGTGTTTTCCTCTGAACTCTGTAAGTACTTGTGAGTGATTGTTTCACAGAATTAGGAACCCTTGGAAGGACTATGCCAACTATAGCATGGTAATAAATACATGTGTCTAAAAGCTAATTGATTGATATCAAATAGTCTTGGGGAAAAACACACTGGTGGCAACTCATAAGTTATAGTATTAGAAAACCCAAATCCACAGTGTTACCCCCTTCAAACTTAAGTTTGAGTGGGATTTGGAAAATGGTCTCCAAGCAACTGTTATAATAGGATCATGGATTTAGAACTAGAAAGGATTTTAGAGGCCATCAAGTCCACCTTAATCATTTCGCAAATAAAGAAATTAAGACACAAAGAGGGGGGGCAGCTAGGTGGTGCAGTGGATAAAGCACTGGCCTTGGATTCAGGAGGACCTGAGTTCAAATCCAGCCTCAGACACTTGACACTTACTCGCTGTGTGACCCTGGGCAAGTCACTTAACCCTTATTGCCCTGAGTCCCCCCCCCCCAAAAGGCACAAAGAGGCCCAGTGATTTGCCAAAGGTCCTCTAGCAAATATCAGAAGTTCCAAGTCCAATTACCTATCACTGTCTTGTTATTTCTCACAAAATAAATTATAAACTATGAAATAATCCACTGTGGGGGCAGCTAGGTGGGGCAGTGGATAAAGCATCCACCCTGGATGCAGAAGGACCTGAGTTCAAATCCAGTCTCGGACCCTTGACACTTACTTGCAGTGAGACCCTGGGCAAGTCATTTAATCCTCATTGCCCCCCACCAATATTAATAATAATAATAATAATAATCCATTGTTATGCCATTTACATGTTTTAAATATCACAGAAAAATAATATAAATATCATAAGACTAATGCAGAAGTAAATTTGATGTGACTGTACATATACAACCTTTATCAGACTGCTTTCTGTCTTGAGGAGGAGGGGAGAAAAGAAAAATTTGGAACTAAAAATCCAGTGTAAACAAATATTGAAAACTATCCTTAAAAAGAATTATTACTTCTATAGAGTTTTGTCTTGGCCTTAGGTTTAATATCTAGATCTAAGCCAAAAAAGGGGGTGTGGGGGGGAAATGTCCAGGGGAAAGGGATAATCTACCACAAAACCACAAAATTTAGTGAGATCTGATCAAAAAGTTCAGAATTAAATTGGGTAAGATTTTACAGACTAAAGTTTTAGAGAGGAAATTAGCCCAGGCAAGGCAGGAAAGTCTCAAGAACAAAATCAAGCAATAATTTCAATGAGGAACAAAATAACTATTTATCTGAGGAGATTTAATGTGGATATTCTGAGAATTCACCAATCAACTTAGATTTTAATTTAGGGCAGCTAGGTGGTACAGTGGATGGAGTGTTGGGCCTAATGTCAGAATGCCTCATCTTGAATTCAAATCTGACTTCACACACTAATGAGCAGTGTGACCCTAGTCAAGTCACTTAACTCTGTTTGCCTCAGTTTCCTCATATGTAAAATGAGCTGGAGAAGGAAATGGAAAATTACTCCAGTATCTTTAACAAAAAAAAACCAAATGGTGTCACAAAGAGTCAACCACAACTGAAAAATGGCTGAACAAAGAAAGTTCTAAGCAGAATTTTGATAGCAGTGCTAAAGTCTAGTATGAGTCAAGGTTGGTGCAGAAGGTAGAAATAGCAAATGTTTTATGGAGATGAAGAGAGGGATAAAAAAAGAGACAGAATTTCTCCTTAGAGTATATGGAACAATGATAACTCACACGGGAGTGAAAGTAAAGTAGTTCCATTTTTAATTTGCTTCAATTTTCTCTTCAAAGGGGAAAGAACTTTATACTAGAAATAACTGGAAAAAAATGGATAACTCGATATTTATAAACAAGGGAAGTAAGAAGATAATTAGAAAGCACCTAGCTGTCTTTGATGATTCAAGTCCCTGAAAAATTGGAAGATGTATTTGGACCAAAATATTTATAGTAGCTCTTTTTGTGGTGACTAAGAATTGGAAATCAAAGGAATACCCATCAACTAAAGAATGGTTAAACAAGCTGTGGTATATAATTGTAATGAAACATTATTATGCTATAAGAAATGACAAGAAGGATGATTTCAGAAAGGCCTGGAAAGACTTGTATGAACTGATGTATAGTGAAATGAACAGAACCAGAAGAACACTGTGCACAGTGAAAGCAATTATGTTTGATGAAGAACTGTGAATGACTTAACTATTCTCAGCAACACAATGATCCAAGTTAATCCCAAAGGACTAATGAAGCATGCTACCCACCTCCAAAGAAAGAACTGATATTGATTCAACACAGACTGAAATATGCTATTTTTCACTTTATTTCTCTAATTTTTTTCTTTTATTCAAGTTTTCTTATGTAAAATGATGAATATGGTAATGTTTTACATAATTCTACATGTATAATCTATATCTGATTATTTAACACCTCAGGAAGGGTGAAGGGGATGGAGGGAAGGAGAGAGAAAGTCTGAAACTCAAAACTTTAAATAAAAATGTTTATTATAAAAAAGATTTAAAAGAAAAAAATTAATCAGAGATTAAACTGGTCATTGTTGATGTTATTTGAAATAGAGGACAAAAGAGTTACCTCAAGACTGGAGAAAGGAAAATGATGTCCCTCCTTTCAAAAAGGAAAGGAAAGGAAAGGGAAAAGAAAGGGGAAGGGGAGGTGGGGGAGGGGAGGGAAGAAGAGGAGAGGAAGGCAATTGAGTTTGAAAACCACTGGCCATTATGTGTGTTTTGGATGATGGGGGAATTGAAAACAGATCTTTTTTAAAAGACATTGAAGGGGCGACTAGATGGTGCAGTGGATAAAACACTGGCCCTGGATTCAGGAGTACCTGAGTTCAAATCCGGCCTCAGACTCTTAACACTTACTAGCTGTGTGACCCTGGGCAAGTCACTTAACCCCAGTTGCTTCACAAAAAAAAAAAAATTAATAATAATTAATTAATTAATTAAAAGACATTGGAAAAAAAAGATATTGAGCATTTAAAAAAAAAAGGAAGGGGTGATTAAAATGTTCACGACAAATAGCTGGCCATTCTTCATCCAACAAGTATGATGGACAGCCCAATAAAAACAGGTGCATCCAAGATATTCAAATCATAAAATGAAGGCAGCTGATGTGTTAAGTGGATTTCCTATGAAGAATATATAGAAAGATAAGGAAAAGAATCACACAGAAAGAGAAATCACAGGAGAGTCATCAGAGGAAGTTACCAATTTGAAATTGCAGATCCCAAATTCCAGTCACAATGTAAACAGAAGGAAGTGTTGTTGGTCAAGGCTTGCAGGTTTACTCCCTCCTCCTTGCGGAATTTTGGCTATCTCTTCGCCTGTAATGAACCAAGCTCCAAGCCTCCTCCTGGGTATTGTGCTGCATTCTGACTAAAGAGAACTAGGTATTTTGAGTGGTCAGTTTAGTTAGTTAATTCACAGAGGACATCCTTAAAGTCCTGAACTTATCCGAGTATAGTCTCTGAAACTCTATTACTTTGTTATTTAAGACTTCTATGACATCCTTAGTTCCACACACTATTCCAAAAAATTAATAATGCCCTTATGAAGGTCCACATCCATATGGTGACAGTATTTGACAGCTTCCATACTTACCTTTGCATGATAATCATCCATAATGTGAAAATTTAACAAGTCACTAATGGGTCAAATTAGTAACAGAAGTTCCAAAGCAATGGTCACACACTGGTTGTTGTCCTTAAGTAAAAGATGTATACTATGCAAATTAGATGCAAAAAACCCACTATATTCAGTCCATTTCAGGCATACTCATCAGAGATTTTTGGTTTGGTTTGGTTTTTAATAAGTGTGAGACTATGCTGCTGCAATCCAGCCTTAAATAGACAGTCTAGTCTATGAAAGCCTACTGCAAATTGCCCACAGGGATTCCTCTAACTGCCATTGCACTGTGATCACCTCACTTGCTCTCTCAATCTCCTCATAAATCATTAAAATCTCATAATCAGTCCCTTTCCCTCAGCACCCTGTTCCAGAGACCAACTGCTTATTCTGGTAATTGCAATCCACATGACTTCATTGTTATCCAAGAGACTTTGACTCCCACCATGCATTTTGTTATGCCCCAGAAGCACCTGGGTTACAACAAAACAATACTATTTTGGAGAACATGAAGTCAAACGTTGGTCTTGGTAGATGAACTGCTTAAACTATTCCAATGATGAGCCACTCAAAATGACTGTGGTCCCTTCTAGTTCTACAACCAGGCCTTAACCCATTCCATTGCTGCATGATTTTAACTGTACATAAGCTCTTTCCTACTTGGAAATTATTTTCCCCTCCAGATTAAGCAACAAAGAAAAATTAAATAGCACTGTGAAATTCATTTACACTAGATTACAATGTTTGAAATATTGAAATGACTTAATGTCCCTTCACATTTTAAGCTGGCAACTGAGGTTTCCATGGATGAAATAGAAAAAAAAAAATCCAGACCTGACTTCCTTTATTTTATAATTGAAAAACATTTTCTCCAAACTTCAACAACTTCCTGCTACTTTCAAGAAAAACAAAACAATTTTTTTCTAACAATATTAGAAGTCTTTCCAAAGAACTCAGCCTTCCCATTTGGGACTGTCTTCTCCTGCCACATTATGATAAAAAAAGATAATGATTCCCTAAATAAGAAAAGATGCTTCATTACCTGCCATCACTGTGAATCCAAAATGTCCCAAAGGCCTGGAGGAAACACAAAGAGTTGTTTGGTTTTTGTTTTGTTTTTTAAGTTTGTGCTTCTAAACAGAAGAGAGGATTGATGAAGGTTGATCAAGAAGGAAGAATCTTACATTTGAATTTCTTTAGTCATTAATAACAGATTAAACATCCTGGTTTTATGGTCTCTTTCCCCTGAAAGCCCCGATTTATAGCAAGCATAGGTGCCTCAGGCGAAATCCATATAGGAGAGAACATTTTACTTGAGTTATCTCAAGATATCTATTGCCAGCCAGAAATTAATATGGTTTGATGTCATGTGTTTTTTTTTTAAACTGTCAGTGCCCGATTAGTAGAGAATATAAAGGTTACATCAATTGATCACTGGCATCTTTCTAATGAAGCTTACCATGAAGTCTTCCTTAACTCATATCTCCATTCTGTCTAGAAACAATCTCTCCCTATATGGATCTATCACCAAAGTTTTTACAATTCCTAACACTAGGCATGTTCTGTCTCATGTGCATGTCTTATCATTCCCTATGAGACCATTAATATCCTGAGAGCAGGACCCTGTCTTATTCATCTTTGTACCTTCCAGCAGTTTATGAAGTGGATTAATTTGTTATGACTGCCAATATTTGCAAAATCCATTCTTTCATTTTTATTTTTCTTCCTGTGACTCATCCTATATATGTTGTACTATAGAAAGCACTCTGAATGGACAAAGAAATTAACATTCTGATAAGGAAAGCTGTTATGAAAACCAGGGTCAGAAGTCCTTTGTAACAAAAGTACCAACCTACAAACAACCTATAAATATTATCTTCTCTCAATAGCTTTAGGGTTTTATGGATCCATCAATTCCTCTTTGGAGGCTGCCAAGTAGGAACTCTTCTCAAAAAGATAGATGAGCTAATAAAAAGAAGAAAAAAAAAAGCATTCCTAATTTTGATCTAATTGTTCTGTTAGGCTCAGAGGAATTTGGTATCTAATGTAATCAATTCAACACCAAAATTTTGTCATTTGCTGGCATATTAACATCTTCAATCAATTGATCATCAATTAACAAGCATTAATAAAGTACTGACTTTGTCATTAAGGAAACAAATAAAGCATGAAGAATGCCAATAAAATAACAGTCTTTGCCAGTGCGGTGCTTATATTTGCAATGAGGGAGACTTGATATATACATAGTTATACGGAAGATGCACATAGAGTAGATAAAAGCCAATTCTCAAAGAGGAATCACTAACTGGGGGGAGAGGGTTCAAGAAAGGCTGCCTGTAGAAGGTGACACTTCAGCTAAATCTTTAACCAAATTTTAATTCTAAGAAGCAAACATGAAATGGAAGATTATGCTGAAAATGGTGAAAGCAGATCATCTTACACTAATGCTGTTATTTTGTATACAGTACATTTCTCTCTGCTTCAGTTTATGTGTGGCACAATTGTTTAAGTTGAATTGTTTGAGTTCTTGGGGTGGGAGCGGGAGGGAAGGGAGGAAGAGAAGTTGGAACACAAAGTTTTTTTTAAAAAATTGATGTCAAAATTTGCTTTTACATGTAAATTGGAAAATAAAAGTCTAAAATTAAAAAAAAAGAAGGAAATGGTGAAAGCCAGGGCACAGGCATGGAGACAAGAGAAGGAAGATGATGTGAGAACAGCAAATAGGCCGGAATAGTTAAACAGGAGACTGGAAAGTGAGGGATAAGGAATAAGGAATCATGCCAAATTGAGGAGTTTATACACGACCCTAGAGGTAAGAGGAAGTCATTGGTTGTTTGTCAGTAGAGAGCAATGTAGACATCTTAGATATAATCAATGAAAAGGCAGTCTTGGCAAATGTCTTGCTTCCTATTGCAACTCTCAGATCATTTATTTACCATCCTTCTTCAAAGCTCTTTTAAAGTCCATGGAATCCATATATACAACCCACTCCAAGAGGGTCATCTTCCAAACTCCAAACCCCCCATCTAATTTTTTTTTCAGTAATCTTATTACCTGAATCATGGGCCTTCCTTTCAATCTAATCTCCTGCTAAGATCCTCAAGTATTAAATATTCGTTTGATAACTTTATAGCCCATCATACATTCCTTCAACATCTTCTGATCTCCAGTCCATCTCAGGCCAGTGTGGTCATACCAGACTCCTCACAATGTC
Source organism: Dromiciops gliroides (assembly GCF_019393635.1). NCBI lineage: Eukaryota > Metazoa > Chordata > Mammalia > Microbiotheria > Microbiotheriidae > Dromiciops > Dromiciops gliroides. The sequence continues at coordinate 46,791,587 of NC_057866.1, forward strand.
ATAAAAGCCCATCACCTCTCCCAGATTCTGAATGCTTAAATTTCAATCTCAAACTGTAATCATATATCTATCTGCCACCTCTCCTAGTCACATGAAACTCATTTCAGAGTCTTCACCCTCCCTATCTATAGTAAATTTTATTTTATTATATTTAACTTAATATTCTATCACACAGGTAAATAAAGAGCTAGGATTCACATCCAGTTCTTCTAATTCCAAATACACATTTCATCCACTACACTATGCTATTTATTGAGTTGAGTTCAAAAGTCCTCTAATTCTAGAGAATTCTGCATGAGAATTCCCTATGAGAATTTTTCAAAATTTGGTTCTCCACAAAACCCCAGCAGTACTATGTTAAATACTTTCAACATATTTCTTCGTTTCCTACTTTACTCAGACAATGAATTCCATATGAGGCAAGGTTCCTCCCATCCTCTTCTTTATTTCCTGCAACTTCCTTAGCACTGTCACTCATTCTCTTCTCTCTGGAGAAAAAGAAGTTTCCCTAGTCGTCGCTAATGCCAAACCCTTTACCTGCAAACAAGATCTGATTCCCTTCTGCCCCCCACAGGATGTTGCTCCAATTGCCATTCTCCCTCTATCCCAAGTATTTTCAATTTCTCCCCTTCCATTGGCTTATTTCTATCTGTATTTAAACATCCTCATATCTGTCCCCAATCATGTTTTGTCTCTGGAATCACTTTCCTAAGTCGCTACTCATGTTGGTGGGCTGGGGCCCCAGATGGTGGTTAACTTCTTTCCTCAAGGATCTGGGGGAAATCTGGAGCGGTTGAGGTTCTTTCTATTTCTGTTACTAAATTTGTTCCTAATGATTATCATTTACCCAAATGACAGCTCCCCCATTTCATTTAACTAATTGATATTAATAAGTTTTACAAAGGGACTTTTACTGATAGGGTATAGTAAGGACAGAAATACAATATCCCCTCAAAATAATCTGTAACACTTGTTTAAAAAAATTGATTTTATTTTTTGCTCTGTATTTTCTTTCCCACCTTCCCATTTGCCTAGCAAAAGAAACAAAAACTCTTTTATGAACACATATAGTCAAACAAAACAAATATCCACATTGTCCATCCCCCCCAAAAAAGTCTCAATTCTGAATTCATTCCTTATCAGCATGTTTCATCTTTATTCCTATGGAACTATGATTGGTCACTGTGTTTATCAGCATCCCTAAGTTTTTCAAATTAAGTTGTCTTTTCAATATGGTTGTTATTCTATAAATTCTTCTCCTGGCTCTGCTTATTTCACTTTGCATCACTTCATAGAAGTCTTTCCAGATTTCTCTGAAACCATTTCCTTCATCATGTCTTACAGCACGATAATATTAGTACAGGTGGGGAATAAAAAAAATGAATACACATATATGTGTAATCATTTCATACTTATTATGTGCCAGACACTGTGCTAAGCACCTTTCAAATACTATCTCACTTGATCCTCACAACAATCCTGTGAATTAGATGCTGTCATTATCTCTAGTTTAAAATGAGGAAACTGAGGTAAGCAGAGGTTAATGACTTATATAGGATCATATAGCTAGTATGTCTCTGAGGTCATATTTGAATTCAGATCTTCCTAACTCCAGATCCAATGCTCTATCCACTGTACTACCTAGCTGCTTACATTCATATAACTTGTAACTGTGTTCAATCATTCCCTAATTTATGGTCATCCTTTAAATTTCCAAATTTTTTTTTGCCACCACAAAAACAGCTGCTATTTTTTGTACTTATGGCTCTTTTCCTCTTCCTTTGATCTTTTTAGGTTTGTAGACCTAGTAGTGGTATCCCTTTGTTAAAGGTTATGCACATTTTAATAGTTTGGGGAGAGGGCATAGTGGAACCCATGCATAAGTATACACAGAATCCAGGGACAGTCTATTGAAGCCTAGAAAGCACTTATGGCAAAGAGGACCAGATTGGATAGATGCCCTTTTCTCCCTTACTGGGGTCTTCATGAAGTTCCCTTGCGGTACAGCTCTTTTCTGGGCTTTAAGGGTCTAGGTACTTGTAGAGTACTGACACATTTTTCCCCCTCAGTGGATTTAGTTTGTCCTCTGCTGCCAGTGCAAATTCTGCTCTTGTCCACTGCTGTGCTGAGAATTTTCTTACCATGTTTGTCTCCAACTCCCTGGCAAGGGTAGGCTCAAACCTTCCAACCTTTAGAAGTTCACAAGGTCATCCTCTGGTCAAAGCAGGGGAAACAGAGATGGAAACTCTCTCTTTACCCTCAAAACAATTGCCTCTCATAGACTAGGCTGAACTATTAGTGGAATGCAAAATGTGCTATTTTATCAAGCCCAAGAGCAAATGTCTGAATCTCTACAACCAATCTCAATACATTTCCTATGTTGGGTCATATCATTCCACCTAAAAACCCGAAGAATTTCACTCTTTCCAAACTGATTAAGGACTACTTCCACCTAGATTATGCCTTTGACTGGATGACCCAGCAAGGGTGTTTAGAGATTGTTCTCACCTATTTTATACTTTGATTGATTTTGTGACTCAAAGAGCCTTCATCTCACCTAATGAAGGTAATGGGTATATGTATCATCTTGTTAATTGTGTTCACTTGGGTTAGAATGGGGGATATACTCTTTAAAAAAAAGACCTTGTTGTGTTTTTTCTACCCCATCAAGCTACCATCCTGACTCTGCAATCGATTCACTGCTAAAATTCACGAAAAGTTTGACTAAATATGATATTCCTTTTTTTCTACTACTTAGAACCTTCCACTCAGCTAGGTGGCCCAGTGGATAGAGTGCTAGACCTGAAGAGTTATCTTCCTAAGTTCAAATGTGGCTTTAGACACTGACTACCTATGTGACCCTGGGCAAGTCATTTAACCCAGTGTGCCTTAATTTCTTCATCTGTAAAATGACCTGGAAAAGGAAATGGCAAACTACTCCAGTATCTTTACAAAGAAAACCCCAAATGGGTTCATGAGGGAGCAGACATGATGAAATGAGTGAACAACAACTACATTTTTCACAACCCCTTATGCTCTAGCTCCTTAACAACTCTACTTAAAATTGTCCTCTCAAAGGTCACTGGCAATTTCATAACTGTCAAATGCAAATACTTCTGTCAATTCTCACTCTTTTTAATCCCTCTGCAGCTTTGGATACTGATAACTACCCACTGTCACTGGATATTTTCTCCTCCTTTGGTGGAGGAAACACCATATTCTCTTCCTTCTTCCACTACTCAAACTGCCTGTTCTCTGTCTCATTCCATTCCTTCTTCATGGGCTCTTAAAATGGAGTTTTACTAAAGAGTGGGTAGGTTCTTTTATTGCTAAACTAAGCAGATGATTTTCTAGTCTATACTTTCACATCCGATTTTGCTTCAAAGATCCATATACATATTCTCAAATGTCTACAAGACATGTTTCAAACCTCCCAGCAAATGTAGATTCTTTGAAAACAAAGATGCTCTTATTTTCATCATTTTATCACCAGTGCCTTGCAAAATGTTTTGTTCATAGGAGTTTCTGAATTAATGCTGAACTGAGTTAAATCTTTAACTCTTCCTTCTCCCTGGTCTCATATCCAATTATCTATGAAGTCCTGTCAATTCTACTCCCACATCTTTCACAATTATACTCTCCTTTCTACTTTCATTGTCCCTAATCAAGCATAGCCCTCTTTGCTAACAATAGAGACTATTGCAATAATGTGTTCACTTCTATTGTCTCTCTCTTTATGTCATCTTTTATCCTACTGACAGAACAATCTTATGGATGAATAGATCTGTTCTTGTCACTCCACTGCTCAAAAATCTTCACTGTTCATGTATGGACTACCAAGTATGGTCCAAACTACTTTCCTGGATAATAAAGGACATTCACAATCTGGTCCTCAAATATCTTATGTCATATTTCTCCCCTCTGAGCACTTGATGCTATGGCTACAATGTACCATTTTTCTCTCTCCCAAATTGTGCTTCATTCTCTTGCCTCCATATAGTTGCTCACACTGTTCCCCAAGTCTGGAAAGTCTCCCTTTCATCCCTGGCCTTTTGAATTCCTATTCACCATATAAGTCTCCATTCAAATGATATTTCCTCCATGAACCCTTCCCCTATATTCCCTTTAACTGCCCTATCCTTCAAATGCATTGATACATTTTTGAACGTTCTGACGTATTTATCATTGGCTATTGTGCATCATAGTTCTATATATATCTTTTCAATTACCGCAGTAGATGGCAGGTTTCAGGAAGCCAGGGGGTTTATGTTATTTAAACTTTATAACTTTCTCAACAGTTAACAATGTCCTCTGTCCATGGTATGCACTAATAAACAAACATTCATAGACTCAGATTTGACTCGTGGAAGGAGCTTAGAAGATATCTAATCCTATTACCTCTCCTTACAAATGAGAAACCTGGGGCGGCTAGGTGGTGCAGTGGATAAAGCACCGGTCCTGGATTCAGGAGTTCCTGAGTTCAAATCTAGCCTCAGACACTTGACACTTACTAGCTGTGTGACCTTGGGCAAGTCAATTAAGCCCCATTGCCCTGCAAAAAACAAACAAACAAACAAAAAAAAAAAACAAATGAGAAACCTAAGGCCAGGCAGATGAACTGCCTTGCCCAACATCAATCAAACAGCAGCAAAGAAACAATCCAGGTTTGAAATCCAGGTCCTCAGAATCAAAATTCTCAAAGGTCATTCTGTTATATGTTGCTGCTTCTGAATTTAAATGAATTCTTGAGTTAAAGCTCTCCATTAGGTTTAGAATAAATGTTGTTAAGTGTTGTTGGAGGCTGTTTCAGGGATCTTTAGGAAGAGGCTCAAAAAGGGAATGTGTATCCCTTATCTAGTGCCTCACACTTTTTCTCTAGTCCCTATAGGAAATCCCATGGAAAGGAAAGCTGCCCAAAATGTAACTTCATTGAGATCAGGAGCTAATTCAGCTCTGTCTTTACATCCTCATACCTAGCACAGGGCCTGCCCAATATTAGATCCTTAATAAATGTCTGTTGATTAAATGATTTCTAATTGTAATATTGCTCATTTCCTACTACAGAAAGACAATCCAGTTTCTTTTGCAGCACATGATATTCACATTTTTAAGATTTTTCTTTAAATGTGTCCATCACTAGAACAAATAGAACACATATAAACTCTTTAGTTTGCCCTGAAAAAAATGGCAAGCTAGTTCAATCTCTTCTGTGGCAGTACAAGTCAACAAAACCAAACATTTTTCATGACTTTTTAATAGTCACTATGTTGTTGGGGCACCCATTGGTGCATGCACAAGTAGGTAATTTTACATGTAAGTCACTGTTCTGTTCTAGGAAACATCTGTTCACAGATGCAAATGTGCAGGTTAATGGGGAGGGAGATCTCAGAGAAATGGTAACATCTGTCATTTGAAGTTTTAGCTCTTCTTGGTAATACACAATGAGAATTTCAAAAAAAACCCAAAAAGGCCAGTTCTATCTAAGTTCATCTTCTATTTACTGAATTCATACCAACCCTTAAAATCTCTGACCAAGAGTATGGTTTTGTTGTTCTTGCTGTTTAGTCATTTCAGCCACGTCCAACTCTTTGTGACTCCATTTGGGGTTTTCTTGGTAAAGATACTAGGGTGGTTCGCCATTCCCTTCTCCAGCTCATTTTACACATGAGGAAACTTAGGCAAAAGAGGGTTAAGTGACTTGACCAAGGTCACAGTGCTAGTCAGTGTCTGAGGCCAGATTTGAACGCAGATTTTCCTGACTCCAGCCCCAGCACTCTATCTACTATACCCTGCCAAGCAATCATTAAATCTTTGATATAAAAGAATTCCAGATTCTCAAAGCTGGAAGGGACTTCAGATGTCATTTAATTCAACCCAAACTTGAACAAGAATCCCCTCCACAACACTGCTTGCAAATGGCCAGACTTTCTGCTTAAGACTTCCAGTGAAGCAGAAAACACTTTTGCCTACTGAGGTAGTCCATCCCATCTTTATACAGTTCTAAGAATTTAGAATATTTTCCTTACATCAAACCCACTTTTGCCTCTGGAACCTCAAATCATTTCTCCTGCTTCTGGGAACTAAGCAGCATGAATGTATCTGTTTTCAAATGACAGTCTTTCAAATAGCCATTGCGTCTAACCTAAATCTTTTCTTCTCCAACCTAAACACCTTTGGTCTCTTTAATAAATTGATCTACTATGTTCCTCAATATTCTTGATCTTCTGATGCCCCTGTTTTAGATGCACTTCATCTTTTCCATGTCCTTCTTAAAACATGGTGCCCAGAACCGAACATAATTTCTTTAGTTGGGGTCTGGCCAACACAGAGTAATGGGATATGGCCACCTCCCCTATTCTGAGCATTAGGCCTCTTTTAGTGAACTCTATGATAATATTTATTCTGCAGGTGATTATCTCCTACTGTTTACTCATAATGAACTTGCTTTTCACAAAATCTCCCAAATACTTTTAATTTATTTTTAGATCACTCTAATGTCAAATATATCCCTCTTACCCATACTTCTCGAATAAAAAGAGAAAAATTTTAACGTTTAGAAAAATTAACCAATATATATAAACCAAGCCCAGCATTGTATCTGGTTATTCATATCCATAGTGTCCTCCTCTCCAGCAAACAAAGGGAGGTGCAATGCTCTAGTTCTTTTGGAGGGTCAATTTTGTCCATTATCATTTCACAGTATTTCACACAATTTGTTGCTACTATTGTTGTAGATCTTGTAAATTTGTATTATTATAGCTATTGTGTATATTATTTTACTTCATTGTGTCAATTCATATAGCTTCTCATGCTATTCTGAATTCTTCCTCTTCATAATTTCTTTATAGCACAGTATTGTTATAGGACAGTCACATGACATAAATTATTCAGGCATTCATCAATCAATAAGCATGTTCTTTGCTTCCAGTTATTTACTACTATGAATAAATTCTACCATAAATATTTTGGTGTATATCATATCTTTCTTTTTATCTTTTATTTCCTTTATATGCTTAGCAGTGGGATCTCTTGAATAAAAGGTATGGATACTTTCATCAGGATCAGCTAGGTGTTAGAGTGGATAGAGTACTGGGCCTGGAGTCAGGAAGACTCATTTTCCTGAGTTCAAATCTAGCCTTAGACTCTTAATAGCTGTGTGACCTTGGGCAAGTCACTAAACCTTGTTAGCCTCAGTTTTCTCATCTGTAAAATTAGTTGGAGAAGAAAATGGCAAATCACTGCAGTATTTCCAAAGAAAACCCAAAATTGGATCATGAAGACTCAGAAACAACTGAAAAATGACTGAGTAACCACAATTTTCATCACTTTCTTAATATAATTCTGATTTTATTTTCTAGAATGCATACCACAGTTCCCCAGAAAAGTATCTGTGTGTGTGTTTTTCCATAACCTCTCCAACTCTCATTAGCCTCATCTTTGGTCATCTTTGTTAATTATCTGGGTATAAGGTGAAACCTCAAAGATGTTTTCTTTTTTTCATGTTAGTGAATTAGAAAAATTATTCATATAATGGATAACTACTTATTAATTTCCCTTAAAGTCTTATCCATGAGAGAATGTTTTTGGTCATTTATATTTCCATTTGTTCTCTAGAAAGTGATATTAGATCCAGATGAGAGATATTTGGTGCAAAGATTTTTTTTCTGAACCACTTTCCTTCTTATCTTAGCTATATTTATTCTGATTGTACAAAAGCCTTTCATCTTTATGTAATCCAAATTGTCTATTTGCACATGTATGTGTATATGATGTCACCCATATCCCTTATTTGATTAAGAAGTTACTCACTAGCTAACACTGTATAAAGAACCTGATCTGGTTCCTTTCCAATTTATTGATTTTTTTGATAGTATGATTCGGGTCCCATATTAATTCTGAGCTTGTTATGGTATGTGGTTTAAACCATTCATTCAAATCTAACTTTTACCAAATTCAGTTTTTCCAGCAATTCTTGTCAAATAGGGAGTTAAATAGGGAGTTAAATTGATTAATTAATTCCTCCTATTTGTATTATATGCAGTCAGTAGTTTGCTGGTCAGTGCTTAACAATCAGCTCTCCCCCCCCCCAAAAAAAAAAGTATTTACACTATATGCTTTTTTTTTCTTTTCTTTTCTTTTTTTTTTTTGGTGGGGCAATGAGGGTTAACTGACTTGCCCAGGATCGCACAGCTAGTAAGTGCCAAGTGTCTGAGATCGGATTTGAACTCAGGTCTTCCTGAATCCAGGGCTGCTGCTTTATCCACTGCATCTAGCTGCTCCCTACACCATCTATATACATTTTAAGTTAATCTGCATCAGTTACATTTTCTCCATCACTTTAAGCCACAATTAACAAAACCATAAATCAAGTCAAGATTTATACTAGTTTTCCATTTCCAAATTATAAATACTTATGCTGAGCCATTACGAGCTAATTCTAATATACCACTGTTATAGTATACACTCTGTGACAATAGGGGTTCTCTTTCTCCCTCCATTAATCCTCACCCAAATGTCCTCTGCTTTATTCCCATTCTTAATGCCCCAGATTTCCTTACATGAGCAGATTTCTTAATATAGTTGATATATATGTATGTTTGTATACATACATACATGCCTATATACACATATACATATATCTTAATGTACTTTACCATTTATTTTTTCCACTCTTCTATTTTTCAATAATTAAAAAAAAATAAGTGTATGCTTTGTGCAAAGAACTATACTAGGCCCTAGGAATATAGAGCTAAAATCAAAATAGTCTTTTCCCTCAAGAAGTTTACATTCTACTGAAGATATACACTATTTACATGGAAAAACTGAACAAGGAAGCTCTTCCAAAGACATCTTCGAGTCCTGTGTCCCATCCACCATTCAGTGATGCCTGTGAAATCAAACTTGCCTCCTTGTAATCTGAGGTTTAGTCCTCTTTGTTATCTATAATGTATATGGTATATTATGTAGAATCTTGAAGCAGCTGATTTTATTGCTGTCTCTTTCTTAGGCCTCTTCTCCCACAACTATTGTTCTTCTATTCTGCTTTCTCCCTCTTACATTGTACCTATTCCTCCTCATGATGTGAGGTTTAGCAGGTGGGTGGCTTTTTCCTTCCCATTCTTTTTATTTCCATTTATAGCCCCCTGTAGTAGATCTACCATGAGATTAGAAAAAAGGTGAATATCACAGGGAATACAAAAGCACACAATACAGTGCTCGTTCTCAAGGGCTCTACCACCTTATGAGGGAGCTAAGACTAACCCATAATACAAAAAAGTAAGCAACACTACCAAATATAACCATAAATTTTGTGCTTCCCCTAAGTACTTTATGGGTTCAGAGAAAGCAGAGAGTAATGAAAGCATCTATTACCAATGTTACTAGAGCAGATAGAACTTGAACTGGCCTTATAAAGGAATGGAAGCATTAGTATAGGTAGGGCGGGAAAGGGAGACTACTTAAGAATTGGGAGGATGATATGAATGGGGAATAAACATGGAATATTCATGGGAATATGTGTATGGAGGTCTTGTCAAATAAGTTTGACTTACCGATGGAATAACATTGTAGAGGACCTTAAAGAGAAGAGACATTTATTTAGAATTGAAATGTAACTCTCTCTTCAACTCTCAAAGGATTTAGGACTCTGATCGCTCTCCATTTTTAGTAAGGAGAGAGCGATCCCTTCCCTCTCCTTCTACCAAGCAAGAGCAATGGAAGTTATATGTCCATGACAGCAAGTACTCTTGCTTACTTGAGACTGCATCTCAAGTCCCTTGCTGTCCCTTCTACTGGAAGAAATTAACAAAATATAAATTGGATGGGGAGAGGGGAGGGGAGATTTTGAATAAACCACTTGAATGAGATGGGAAAGAGCTGAGAAAAGGAGAAGATATAGCTAAATAAAAGAAAATAATAATTTAAGAAAAATCCTAAAATTCAGGAATTGGAGTAAAGGAGGGGAAATGCATAAGAATAATCAGCATCAAAATCATTCAAGCAAAACTAATCACAAGAACAAAGTATTGACAAAAGAGGAGAGGGACCAAATGTGTATGTGTGTGTGTGTGTGTGCGTGCACACACACGCGCGTGCATGTGGTACAGCTCACATTAAGAATTGAAGTTTAATGGATGGGGAGCCACTGAGAATTTTAGAACAGATGCATTACCTTCTGAACTATAGCAGTATTTTAGAGTATTAATATGGTAGAGGTATGAAGTAGTAGTGTAGGGAAGTCCATAGTTGTTTGGAGGGGGTGAGATGGGAAAGTTGGGATGGAGAAGAACAACATTTGATTGCAGATTATCAAGACTTAGGGAGTGACTAGATATAGGAGATAAAGAACAAGAAAGACTATTTCTAGCACCTTTTTTTTGTAGTGGCTAAGAATTAGAAATTAAAGGAATGCCCACCAATTGGGGAATGACTAAACAAGTTGTGGTATATGATTGTAATGAAATATTATTGTGCTATAAGAAATGACAAGGAGGAAGATTTCAGAAAGGCCTTGAAAGACTTATATGAACCAGGAGAGCATTGTGCACAGTGACAGCAATATTGTTTAATGAAGAACTGTGAATGACTTAACTATCCTCAGAAATACAATGATCCAAAACAATCCCAAAGGACTAATTATAAAGCATACTATCCACCTCCAAAGAAAGAAATGGTATTGATTAAACACAGACTGAAGCATGCTTATTTTTCACGTTCTTTCCTTTTTTTTCTTTTATTCAAGTTTTCTTACACAAAATGACTAATGAAGTATTGTTTTATATAACTGTACATGTTTAACATATATATGATTGCTTACTGCCTCAGGGAGGGAGGAGGGGAGGAATGGAAGGACGGATAGAATTTGGATCTCAAAACTTTAAAGAAAAATATTTATCATTTTAAAAAAGAACAAGAAAGAGTCAAGGATGACTCTGTGTTTTCAAACCAAGCTAACAAAATTATGGCTTCCCAGAAAAGTTGTTTTCATATAATTTCTTGATCAATGTTATGCAGGCATTAATAAAAAAGATATAAAAATGGTGGCTACAAAGCAGCCAAGTCACATAGAAAATTTTTTCTTAGCAAAATTATCAGAAATTTGGACATTTTTTAAACTGCCTGACAAGGACTTAACAAAGAAATTCCATAAAACAAAAAGCACGATGAATAGTGAATGAATATTAAAAATGAATAGCAATGTTTTAAGCCAGATTGCTGGTCAACTTAATGATCCTTTTGATACTATAATTAAAGGCTTAAGACTTGAGATGCAACGGGGTCCTATGAGGCTGAATGCTTTTTTGGGGGGGTTGTCCTTTTCTAAATGAAATTTTGAGTTAACTTTAATTTTTATCCAACTCTAAACATTAAAATGAACAAGTTGCTATATGAGTTATGTCTACTTGTAAAACTGAAAAAAATTATTTCAATTCCAATATATTAATAAAAATATATACCCAGCTAAAAAAAGGTATGGATAGATGAAAGGACTCATTTGATTAGAAATAATGTCCCAGGAGATGAATAGAAGTTATTCAGTCATTTTTAGTTGTCTGACTCTTTGTGACCCTATTTTGGGTTTGCTTGGCAAAGATACTGAAATGGTTTGATATTTCTTTCTCCACCTCATTTGTTTTTGGTTTTGGTTTTGGTTTGTTTTGGGTTTTTTTTTTGTTTTTTAGTGAGGCAATTGGGGTTAAGTGACTTGCCCAGGGCCACACAGCTAGTAAGTGTTAAGTGTCTGAGGCTGGATTTGAACTAAGGTACTCCTGACTCCAGGGCTGGTGCTCTATCCACTGCACCACCTAGCTGCCCTCTCCACCTCATTTGACAGATGAGGAAACTGAAGCCATTAAGTGACTTGTCCAGGGACACACAGCTAGTAAGAGTCTGGCACCAGATTTGAACTCGAAAAGATAAATCTGGGGCAGTTAGGTGGTGCAGTGGATAAAGCACCAGCCCTGGATTCAGAAGGACATGAGTTCAATTCTGAACACTTGACTGTGACTGTGGGCAAGTCACTTAACCTTCATTGCCCCACCAAAAAACAAAACCAAAAAAAAAAAAAATCAAGATAATTCTTCCTACCTCCAGGACCAGTTCTCTATCTACTTTGCTATCTATCTGCTCTATAAATAGAAGTAGTTACATTCAAATAACCTGTATACACAGACATGATTAAGATTCAAAGTCCTCAAAGACTCAAAATTGACAAACTCTCTGAGATACTCTGTCTTACAAATGAGAATATGGCTTTTTATAATGAAATCACATTGTCCTTTGAACAGGTAGAAAGAAAGTGTGCCCTTTTAAAAAATTCTAAAAATAAAGAACAGCATTTTGTAGAGCACTTTGAGAGATACCAACTGATCCTTTCAGTGCTCTAATTCATATTTAATGGTTGCCTGGTACAGGCTGAATTGCCTCACATTTGTTTTTACTTTTCTCCTACCCATTAAAGCAAGCAAGCAAGCAAGCAAGAAAGAAAGCAAGCAAGCAAGCAAGCAAGCAAGCAAGAAAGAAAGAAAGAAAGAAAGAAAGAAAGAAAGAAAGAAAGAAAGAAAGAAAGAAAGAAAGAAGGAGAAAGGAAGGTAGGAAGGAAGGAAGGAAGGAAGGAAGGAAGGAAGGAAGGAAGGAAGGAAGGAAGGAAGGAAGGAAGGAAGGAAGGAAGGAAGGAAGGAAGGAAGGAAGAAATACTACTGCCATTACTCTTTGCTAGAAAAGAAAGAAACAAAAAGGATCCCATTAGATCAGTCAGATATGCTTTGAATTTAATTGGAAGACAATATATAAGTATACTCATGAATTTTTATAACTAATCCTTTTATCACAGTCTTTTTGTGATCATGTAATCCAACCAGCACCTGATGATTCTCTTCTCCTCGTGTCCATTACATCTCTGGGGACAGAAAGGGGAAGGGTTTTATCATCCAGCCATCTTTGTAAGACCTCTTACCGAGGAGAATCCACTACTTCCTGAGGCAGTATATTACAATTGGAAAGAGTGTTAAACATTAGGAAGATTTCCCATACAGGTAACCCAAATGTGCATTTCCCCCCATTGCTACTAATCATTGCCTTTGGGAGCAGGCAGAAACAAAACTCTTTTCTTGACATTTAAATTTTTCCTGGAAACATGGCATCAGAATACACAACATCGCCCTATTTTAGAACAAAGAATTCCTAGACAACCTTCAAGTTACCCACAAAGCACAAATGAGCAGTGCTCTTCTACTGGGTCTGTCTTTGACTAGGTTTCTCTCATCTGCATTCGCATAAGCACATTACAAGAGTTCCATTCACTCAAGATGTGAATTCACCCCTGACCAAGGACAATCTCTTGGCAGTTCCTGTATGTGCCTCTTTGATTGCAGTGGGAAATGTTTAACTCAAACACTAGTTTTGTTTATCAAAGAAGAAAATGAAGTCTTCAACAGTTCAGGGTAGATTTTGATCTTCAAGTGATGTGGATTGAAAAAGACAACTGTGAATTTTACTTTATTCTCTTAAGAAAATGAAAGGGAAATTTATGATTAGACAAAATGAAAGTTCATCGGGAGGATGGAGGAGGGAGTCTTAGGGGTATCATAGGTCATCTAATTCAATATTTTTTAATTTCTTTAATGGTGTGTGATAGCAGTGAGTCTGCTAATGGGACTGATGTAGTACTGCAATGCATGACTGAAATAAGTCCCCAGGAAGTGTTTAAAACACTCTCATGCCTCACCTTCAGCTCTTAGAAGCCCTCGGTTCCTTCACAGCTCAGCTGAAGGGCCCACCACCATTTCGAAGACAACTTTCCAGATTACTCTAGCTATTAGTAACCTCCCACTGCCTGACCTTCCCTCCCTCTCCCTCTCATAAGACTACATAAGAAGGGGTTCTATCCTTCCTTGTTTTCCTTTAGGAGTCACTCAAAAGTGGACCTTCTAGAAACCCTCCTTGACTCCCCCTCTCTCTTTCCCTCTCCACCCCTCCCTCACTTCCCCCCTCTCTCTCCACATATATGTGTGTGTGTGTGTATGTGTATATGTATATATAGATGGATATATACATATATATATATATGTATTATATTGTGTATATATACACATACAGTATTTTACATACTTCTATGGCATTTTTTTCTCCCCTGATAAAGTGCAAGCTCCTTGAAAACAAGAAATGTTTCTTTTTTCTTTTTGTATCTCGAGTGCCTAACATAACTCCTAACCCATTCTTCACAGGGTGGTTATGAAAATCAACTGAGATAATACTTGCAAAGCACTTAGCGCAGTGCCTAGCACATAGTAGAGGTTTCATAGATGCTAGTTCTCCCTACATAGATGTGTATAATAAATATTTTCTAATTGATGTGTGTCAAGTAAGGAAAGTGATTGTCTCCCTGTGCTCTGCCCTGTTAGGCAGAATCTAGGGTATGAATTCCCATGATGGACACCACATTTGGCAAAGAACACAAACTCATGTGCGTGTGCTGAAGTAGAGGCTGAACGGCCATGGTCAGGGCTACAAAGGAGCACTCACCTGCATCATGTACAAACCTACACAAGGAAACCTTTAAGGAGCCTTCCAGCTCTGAGTTTCTGTGTAGACCTAATTTACCTGGTAAAGTTTTTCCCATAGAAAGAACCAAGGAGGTTGGATATGAATGGCACTATAAATAACAAGTCTTTTGATAAAGAATATCCTTCAATACTGATTCCCATATACATTCCTGAAAGCGATTTTCCAAAAGAAGTAATGAAAGAGATTTTTTTTAATAATCTACATTACCATGTACTCTTTTATTTGAAGAAATTAGCAGATTTTCAAAAAGAACTCATGCCTTGCCCTCATGAAAATATACTTAATTACCTATTAATCAATATTTTCTGACCTGAGCCCATGTTGTACTAATTTTCATCTAAATTTAATTACTTTTTTAATCACAGTAATTCCATTAGGACTGCCACAATCATAGCTCTGCTGTTACATTCATAATCAAGCCTGGTTTTAATGTGATCAACTTGTAACTCCACCAAAAAAAAAAAGAAAAAGAAAAAAAATCCTTAATATTGGACCATTGTCTCAGTTGACAGCTCTGGAAACAAATAGGGCATTCATCTGGTTTTCTGAGTTTACTACTTCAAAGTTCCTCATATATTTTTAATAGCCAGGAAGCATCTAGACAGAGTGCTCCACATAACTACGTAAGAAGAGGTAACTGGGAACAGCTAGATGGTACAGTGGATAAAGCACTGGCCCTGGATTCAGGAGGACCTGAGTTCAAATTGAACCTCAGACACTTGCCACTTACTAGCTGTGCGACCCTGGGCAAGTCATTTAACCCTCATTGCACTGCAAAAAAATAAGCAAACAAATAAATAAATAAATTGCTAGATAAATAAATAAATTACTAATTGAAGAAATAAATAGATAAATAAATAGATGGATTAATTAATTAATTAATAGATGAACGATTAAATAAATAAGAAGAGGAAACTATTTTACATTCTATCCTTCCTTGTTTTCCTGTAGGACTCATCCTAAAGTGGACCTTCTAGAAACCCCTCCTTGGCTCCCCCACTCCATCCCCAAACTCCTTGTAGTTAAAGAAGTTCTGAGATTATTTCCCATTTATATGCATATGATTAACATATACATTGTGGTTTATATGTTATCTCCCTCATTAGAATATAAGCTTCTTGAAGGCATGGATCAGGTTTTTGCTTTTCTTGGCATCCCTGGTGCTTAGCACTATGCCAGGAACATAGTAAGTGCCTAATGAATGTTTGTTGATATTGATGAGAATAAAGATAAGAATGATTTTGACAAGGTCCTTAAAAGTTAGTAAATAGAATTTATACTTTATATAATAGGGAGGCACAAAGGATTTTTAAGCAGTGGAGTGACATGGTCCTATATGTGAATTATATATTTATATATAAAAAAATATCTTTTAAAAAATAAATATAAATTTGGTAGTAATAGGTAGTAATATTAGGTAGATTTGTTTGACTTTTTTCAGGAAATGCATTTTGTGGGCAGGTCTGTGAAGCCATTTTTTTTTTTCAGATAGTCAGGAAAACCTGAATTCAAATCTGGGCTCAGACATTTATTTAGCTGTGTCACTGGGCAAATCACTTGACCCCATTTGCCTGAGTTCCTCGTCTTTAAAATGGGGTGGAGAAGGAAATGGCAAGCCACTTCACTATCTTTGCCAAAGAAACCCCAAACAGGGTCACAAAGTCAGACACAATTGAAAAATGACCAAACAACATTATTTAAAAATCATTTTTATCAAGAAAAATCATTTTGGTAGCTTTGCCAAAAATGGATTGGAGAAAGAAGTAACCCATTACAGTAGCCCCAGTACAAGTCAAACAGGCTGAAATCGTAATACATAAGACATATTCAACTCAATTAAATTCAAGAAGAATTTAGTATATGCTCTTGTCCTCCCTGCCAAGAATGTTCTCCTTCCTTGTCACCCATTAGTTTCCAGGGTTTACTTCAAGTTTGAGCTAAAATGACACCTTCTATAGAAGGCCTATACCAACTCCAGACTTCTACTCTTTTGCCCTCTGAGATTACCTTTTATCTACAGCTAGGTAGTGATTAATCCAAGTTCAAATAACATGAAGGAGGATTTATCATGAATTATCAAATGATACCATGTCAAATTTAATGTGAGCTAGAATTCAATTAATAAGATGTATTGAAATGAGTCAAGGGGTTTAACTCACCACTATCATCAGTCTGCATCTATCTATAGTCACACATATATGATATATAATGTGACATAGTATGTCAGCTGTTATATTCCTTTTTTTAGAGCCCTTAACAAAATAAATAAAAGAAAGAATACTTCAGATGAAAACACCGACAACACAGAAAGAAAAAAAAAGCGATATTAATAGGAATCAAAATTTGATGTCTCAAAATAATTCTAAAATAAGTCAGAATAATTCTAAAATAAGATGAGATATTAGAATGCCTGAATGTTTGATTCAAAATATACTAAAATATGAAGGAGAAATAAAGGAAAAAGTCAAATTCACATCAGCATTTTGTGGTTTGTAGACAACAGGAAGGAAAGGAAAGTGAAGGCAAAGGAATGACTTACTTGTGTAGATTGAAGAATGCAACTGAACCTTGTTCCACTTAGCAGGGCATTCAATTCACTCATACAAAAAGGTTCAAGTTTACTTAAAGCAGTTGGGGGGGTAGGATGGAAATGAAGAGGATAGTAAAGAAACTTACTGATTGCTTCAAAAATAAAGTTCATTGTGGGTGGCTAGTTGGCCTGGTGGATAAAGCACTTGCCCTGGATTCGGGAGGACCTGAGTTCAAATCTGACCTCAGACACTTACTAGTTGTGTGACCTTGGGCAAGTCACTTAACCCTCATTGCCCCCCAAAAAATAAAGTTAATTTTTATAATTTAAAATTACTAGAGGACTAGAGGACCATTGCAGATCAGCACTTGGCTTTACCTACTGAAGATGATGATCAAAGCTGATGGATACACTTATCAACAAATTTTAAATGTGAATAAAACAGGCTTAATCAGGAAGGTGATATCTTGTAGAACTTTTATATTATAACTTATGACTAAGAAAGGAAAGACTCAACTTGGACCTAACATGTCAAAAGATCACCTAACACTTTTATTGCAAGGTAATATGGGAAGAACTTTTAAACTAAAGCAACATCTGCTTATCTATAGGCCTCAAAATAATTTCTTTAAAAATTCTTCCACTTTCTTATAGTCAAACAACATTAAAAAGAAGAAATAAGAATCTTTTCTTTTAATTCACTGACCCTTCCCATTTTTGCACACATTTGTAAATGTGAAGCTTGAAATCTGAGAGCCTACATCCACGGGCTATTTCTAATTCTTAGGTGAAGAACATTCTTTTTGAAGACTAGTTTTCCAGTTATTTTGGCCCAGCTGCTGAAAAATATCACAAGAACAGCAACCATCCCATTGAAAGCATTACATATTTTAGATGATGCCCTAGGTCATCCAGCTATACTTGGCTCATTGTGTGAGAATGCAAGTCTTATTTTTTACACTAAACATAGCACCTTTATTGCAGCCTGTGGACCCAGCAAACATCACAACACTTAAAGCCTGTTACCCAAGAAAAAACTTTTGAATAGACAGTTGCTAAAACTATAAGCAATGATGCAATTTCCTGAACTGACTTCTGGAAAAATTATAACAAAGACACAGATGAAAATGTTTGCCATGCTTGGCAACAAGAACAAGTGACAAGCAGGTGGTATGGGAACCATATTGTTCACAAAGTAATTTTAAATGTTTTGCCTCTTCAAGTAGAATGACAGAAATAAATATCAAACATTGAAAGAAGTTTTAGCATTGATGAAGTAGAAAATGATGATATCCTGGAATTGGTTCATTCAAACTTGGAAGAATTGATGGATAAAAAAATTCATGTAGATCAACAATGAATGTTTGAAGAAGACAACAATGATGTCAAAGAATGTGTAGGTACCTTTCTGACTATAGAAGCCATGAAGCAAAACATGATGGATGCTGAACCTAATTGATCAAAGTATGCACATTGGGGGGGGGGGCAGCTAGGTGGCGCAGTGGATAAAGCACTGGCCCTGGATTCAGGAGAACCTGAGTTCAAATCTGGCCTCAGACACTTGACACTTACTAGCTGTGTGACCCTGGGTAAGTCACTTAACCCTCATTGCCCCGCAAAAACAAACATACCAAAAAAAAAAAAAAAAGTATGCACATTTGCCAGCAAGGGAAAGGAAGGTGTCACAGCAGTGAATAGATAAGATAGAGTGCCAGGCCTGGAGTCAGATGGACTCATCTTCCTGAGTTCAAATCTGGCCTCAGATACTTCCTAGCTGTGGGACCCTGGGCAAGTCACTTAATCCTGTTTTCCTCAGTCTTCTTGTCTATAAAAGGAGTTGGAGAAGCAAATGGCAAATCACTCCAGTTTCTTTG